>NC_045621.1:111931294-112241710 GCF_009829155.1 Mustela erminea | reverse complement strand
ATTGAAGAGGCTGTCTTTTTCCCATTGGACATTCTTTCCTGCTTTGTCAAAGATTAGTTGACCAGAGTTGATGGTCTATTTCTGGGCTCTCTATTCTGTTCCATTGACCTATGTGTCTGTTTTTGTGCCAGTACCATACTGTCTTGATGATGACACCTTTGTAATAGAGCTTGAAGTCCGGAATTGTGATGCCACCAACTTTGGCTTTCTTTCTCAATATTCCTTTGGCTATTTGAGGTCTTTTCTGGTTCCATATAAATTTTAGAATTATTTGTTCCATGTCTTTGAAAAATATGGATGGTACTTTAAGAATAATTGCATTAAATGTGTAGATTGCTTTAGGTAGCATAGTCATTTTCACAATATTTATTCTTCCAATCCAGGAGTATGAAACATTTTTCCATTTCTTTGTGTCTTCCTCCATTTCTTTCATGAGTACTTCATAGTTTTCTGAGTATAGATTCTTTGCCTCTTTGGCTAGGATTATTCCTGGGTATCTTATGGTTTTAGGCGCAATTGTAAATGCGATGGACTCCTTAATTTCTCTTTCTTCTGTCTTGTTGCTGGTGTAGAGAAATGCAACTGATTTCTGAGCATTGATTTTATATCCTGACACTTAAGTGAATTCCTGAACAAGTTCTAGTAGTTTTGGAGTGGATTCTTTTGGGTTTTCCACATATAGTATCATATAATCTGCGAAGAGTAATAGTTTGACTTCTGCTTTGCTGATTTGGATGCCTTTAATTTCCTTTTGTTGTCTGATTGTTGAGGCTAGGACTTCTAGTACTATGTTGAATAGCAGTGTTGATAACGGACATCCCTACCTTGCTCCTGACTTTAGCGGAAAAGCTTTCAGTTTTTCTCCATTGAGAATGATATTTGGGTTTTTCATAGATGGCTTTGATAATATTGAGGTATGTGCCCTCTATCCCTACACTTTGAAGAGTTTTGATCAGGAAGGGATGCTGTACTTTGTCAAATGCTTTTTTTAGCATCTATTGAGAGTATCATATGGTTCTTGTTCTTTCTTTTATTAATGTGTTGTATCACATTGATTGATTTTCAGATGTTGAACCAACCTTGCAGCCCTGGAATAAATCCCACTTGGTCGTGGTGAATAATCCTTTTAATGTACTGTGGAATCCTATTGGCTAGTATTTTGGTGAGAATTTTTGCATCTGTGATCATCAAGGATATTGGTCTGTAGTTCTCTTTTTTGATGGGATCCTTGTCTGGTTTGGGGATCAAGGTGATGCTGGCCTCATAAAATGAGTTTGGTACTTTTCCTCCACTTCTATTTTTTTGAACAGTTTCAGGAGAATAGGAATTAGTTCTTCTTTCAATGTCTGGTAGGAAACCGTCTGGCCCTGGGAAGCCGTCTGGCCCTGGGCTTTTGTTTGTTTGGAGATTCCTGATGACTGTTTCAATCTCCTTACTCGTCATGGGTCTGTTCAGGCTTTCTATTTCTTCCTGGTTCAGTTGTGGTAGTTTATATGTCTCTAGGAATGCATCCATTACTTCCCGATTGTCAAATTTGTTGGCGTTGAGTTGCTCATAGTATGTTCTCAAAATTATTTGTATTTCTTTGGTGTTAGTTGTGATCTCTCCTCTTTCAATCATGATTTTATGTATTTGGGTCCTTTCTCTTTTCTTTTTGATAAGTCTGGCCAGGGGTTTATCAATCTTATTAATTCTTTCAAAGAACCAGCTCCTCGTTTCACTGATTTGTTCTATTGTTTTTTTGGTTTCTATTTCATTGATTTCTGCTCTGATCTTTATTGTTTCTCCTTACCTGCTGGGTTTAGGGTTTCTTTCTTGTTCTTTCTCCAGCTCCTTTAGGTGTAGGGTTAGGTTGTGTACCTGAGACCTTTCTTGTTTCTTGAGAAAGGCTTGTACCACTATATATTTTCCTCTCAGGCCTGCCTTTGTTGTGTCCCACAGATTTTGAACTGTTGTGTTTTCATTATCATTTGTTTCCATGATTTTTTTCAATTCTTCTTTAATTTCCTGATTGACCCATTCATTCTTTAGAAGGATGCTGTTTAGTCTCCATATATTTCAGTTCTTTTCAAATTTCCTCCTGTGATTGAGTTCTAGCTTCAGAGCATTGTGTTCTGAAAATATGCAGGAAATGATCCCAAACTTTTGATGTCAGTTGAGACCTGATTTAGGACCGAGGATGTGATCTATTCTGGAGAATGTTCCATGTTCCATCTTCTAGAGAAGAATGTGTATTCTGTTGCTTTGGGATGAAATGTTCTGAATATATCTGTGAGGTCCATTTGGTCCCGTGTGTCATTTAAGGCCTTTATTTCCTTGTTGATCTTTTGCTTGGATGATCTATTTCAGTGAGGGGAGTGTTAAAGTCCCCTACTATTATTGTGTTATTGTTGATGTGTTTCTTTGGTTTTGTTAATAATTGGTTTATGTAGATGGCTGCTTCTACATTGGGGGCATAGATATTTAAAATTGTTAGATCTTCTTGTTGGACAGACCCTTTGATTATGATATAGTGTCCTTCCTCATCTCTTATTATAGTATTTGGCTTAAAATCTAAGTGATCTAAGGATTGCCACTCCTGATTTCTTCTCATGTCCATTAGCATGGTAATTGTTGTCCACCCCCTCACTTTAAATCTAGAGGTGTCTTCCGATTTAAAATGAGTTCCTTGTAGGCAACATATAGATGGGTTTTGTTTTTTTATCCATTCTGATACCCTGTGTCTTTTGATTGGGGCATTTAGCCCATTAACATTCAGGGTAACTATTGAGAGATATGAATTTAGTGCCATTGTATTGCCTGTAAGGTGACTGTTACTTTATATTGTCTCTGTTCCTTTCTGATCTACCACTTGTAGGCTCTCTCTTTGCTTAGAGGACCCCTTTCAATATTTCCTGTAGAGCTGGTTTGGTGTTTGCAAATTCTTTCAGTTTTTGTTTGTCCTGGAGGCTTTTAATCTCTCCTTCTATTTTCAATGATAGCGTAGCTGGATATAGTATTCTTGGCTGCATGTTTTTCTCATTTAATGCTCTGAATTTATCATGCCAGCTCTTTTTGGCATGCCAGGTCTCTGTGGATAAGTCTGCTGCCAATCTAATATTTTTACCATTGTATATTACAGACTTCTTTTCCCGGGCTGCTTTCGGGATTTTCTCTTTGTCACTAAGACTTGTAAATTTTGCTATTAGGTGATGGGATGTGGACCTATTCTTACTGATTTTGAAGTGGGTTCTCTGCACCTCCTGGATTTTGATGCTTGTTCCCTTTGCCATATTGGGGAAATTCTCTCCAATAATTCTCTCCAGTATACCTTCTGTTCCTCTCTCTCTTCTTCTGGAATCCCAATTATTCTAATGTTGTTTCGTCTTATGGTGTCACTTATCTCTCGAATTCTCCCCTCATGGTCCAGTAGCTGTTTGTCCCTCTTTTGCTCAGCTTCTTTATTCTCTGTCATTTGGTCTTCTATATCACTAATTCTTTCTTCTGCCTCATTTATCCTAGCAGGGGGAGACTCCATTTTTGATTGCACCTCATTAATAGCTTTTTGATTTCAACTTGGTTAGATTTAATTCTTTTATTTCTCTAGAATGGGCTTTTATATCTCCCGGGAGGGTTTCCCTAATATCTTCCATGCCTTTTTCGAGCCCGGATAGAACCTTGAGAATCATCATTCTGAACTCTAGGTCTGACATATTACCAATGTCTGTATTGATTAGGTCCCTAGCCTTCGTTACTGCCACTTGTTCTTTTTTTTTTGTGGTGGATTTTTCTGCCTTGTCATTTTGTCCAGATAAGAGTATATGAAGGAGCAAGTAAAATACTAAAAGGGTGGCAAAGACCCCATGAAAATACACTTTAACCAAATCAGAAAAGATCCCAAATCTTGGGAGGTAGAAAGGGGATAAAAAGAGGTTCAGAAAGAAAAAAGAAAGAAAGAAAAAAGAAACAATTAAAAAAAGAAAATGAATAAAGAAAAAGTATAAACAAGAATAAATATATGTATATTAGATTAACTAGTTAATAAACGTTAAAAAAGGAAAGGGTATAGGTTAAAAAAAATTAGCAGAGGAAGAGAAAAAAATTTGAAAAAGAAAAAAATATTAAATTAACTATAAGACTAAAGAATCATGGGGAGAAAGCCATGAGTTCAGTGCTTTGCTTTCTCTTTCTCTGGAATTCCGTTGCTCTCCTTGGTATTGAAATTGCACTCATTGGTAGGTGAACTTGGTCCTGGCTGGATTACTTGTTGATCTTCTGGGAGAGGATGTTATAGTGATTCTCAAGAGTCTTTGCCCCAGGCTGAATTGCACAGTCCTTACCAGGGGCTGGGCTGAGTAATTCGGTTGGGTTTGCTTTCAGGAGCTTTTGTTCCCTGAATGCTTTCTTTAGAGTTTGGAGGATGGGAATGAAAATGGCGGCCTCCTGGTCTCTGGCCCGGAGGAGCCAAGATCCCTGTGCCCCACTCCTCAGTGTGCCCTCAGAGAACAGCGCCCAATCACTCCTGCCTCCGTGGCCTCTGGCTGCCCTCCGAGCTCACTGAGCCTGCAATCAGTTCAAGGTAACCTCGAGCTGGGAGCTCACTCCTCTGCTCTGTCTCTGTAGCCGGCTTCCCCATTCTAATACCTGTAAGCTCTGTGATACTCAGACACCCCCGATCCTTCTGTGACCCTGTGAGACCTGAGGCCATGCTGCCCCCGTGTGGGCTTTACCCCGGTTTAGCCTCTGGAGTGATGTCCCTCAGCCGAACAGACTTTTAAGAGTCTTGATTTTGTGCTCTGTTGCTCCACTGCTTGCCAGGAGCAGGCCCCTCCCCCCGGTGTCTATCTTCCCATCACCTTGGATTCACTTCTCCACCAGTCCTACCTTTGAGAAAGTGGTTGATTTTCTGTTTCTAGAATTGCTGTTCTTCTTCTTTTCGATCTGCCGTTGGATTGTAGGTGTTTGCAATCTGTAGATAAGCTATCTAGCTGATCTCCTGCTACCTGAAGTAGTCTCAGCCTGCTACTTCTCCACCATCTTGACTCCCTCCCCCTGGTTTTTTTTTTTAAGATTATTTATTTATTTATTTGACAGACAGAGAGAGAGATCACAAGTAGGCAGAGAGATGGGAAGCAGGCTCCCCACTGAGCAGAGAGCCCAATGTAGGACTTGATCCCAGGACCCTGAGATCAGGACCGTAGCAGAAGGCAGAGGCTTTACCCACTAAGCCACCCAGGCACCCCTTGACAATGAATTCTTGAATATGATACTATAAGCACAGGAAAACTAAAAGAAAAAACCAATAAATTGATTTCCTAAAAAATTAATAAGTTGATGTATCAACACATGGAAAAAGCAACCCACAGGATGGGAGAAAATACTCGCAAACCATATATCTGATAAGGGATTATCATTCAGAATACGTAAAGTATCCCCAAATTTTAATAATAAAACAAAACTATTTTCAAATTAGGCAAACACTGGGATACCTGGGTTGATCAGTTCGTTAAGTAGTTGCCTTCAGCTCCAGTCATGATCTCAGGGTCCTGGTATAGAGCCCCACTGAGCCTGCTTCTCCCTCTCCTTCTGCTGCCCCACCCTGTTTGTGCTCTCTAACTCTGTCAAATAAGTAAAAAAAAATTAATTAATTAATTAATTAATTAATTAAAATGACAATGACTTGAATAAAAATTTCTCCAAATAAGATATGTGAATGGACAAAAAGCACATGAAGATGTTCGACCTCATTAGGGAAATAAAAATCAAAATTGCAATGTGATAACTCTCCATTAGGATGCATATTATAAACAAACAAAAACACAGAAAATAACAATATTGATAGGGATGTAGAAAAATGAGAATGCTTGTACAATCCTGGTGGAAATATAAAAGGATGCAGTCACTGTGGAAAGTAGTTTGACAGTTCTTAAAAAAATTTAAGTAGAATTACCATGTGATCCAGTAATTCCACTTTTAAATATATACTCAGAAGAATGGAAAGCAAGACTTTGAACAGGATATTTATATGCCACAGCATTATTCACAATAGCCACAAGGTAGAACAACCCAGTCCATAGACAGACGACTGGATAAACTAAATGTAGTTTATACATATAATGGAATATAACTCTGACTTAAAAGGGAAAAAAATTATAACACATGCTATAACATGGATGAAGCTTGATGACATTAAGCTAAGTGAAATAAACCAGTCTCAAAAAGACAATATACACACAATATGATTCTATGCAGATGAACTATCTAGAGTAGTCTAATTCTTAGAATTTAGAATGGTGGTTGCCCAAAGGTGAGAGGGAAGGAGGAAAGAGAAGTTAATGTTTAATCTGCAGGTTTCAATTTGGGAAGATGAAAATGTTGTGGAGATGGTTAGTGGCTTTAATTGTACAACAGTGTGAATATACTTAATGCCACTTAATATGGAATGAATTGTGTCCTTTCCAAAATTCATATATTAGAACCCTAACCCCAGTGTGATGGTATTTGAGAGGTAATTCATAATTAAGCTTAAATGAGGTCATAATGATGGAGCCCCCTTGATGGAAGCAGTGTCCTTACAAGAAGAGAAGAGAGACTAGAGCTCCCTCTTTCTCTCTGCCATGTGAGGATGCTGCATAAAGGTGGCTGCAAACCAGGAAGAGCGCTCCCTGGGGAACCGAAGTGGCTGGCACCTTGATCTTGGACTTCCCAGTCTCCAGAACTGTGAAAAATAAAAGTCAGTTGTTTAAGACACCCAGTCTATGGTATACTGTTTCAGGAGCCCAAGCAGACAAATACATTGCTGAAATGCACACTTAAAAATGGCTAAAATGATATACTTCGGGTTGTGTGTATTTTACTACAATAAAAAATAAAATAAAAATTTGTGAAACACCTGGAATTCTGATATACTTTTATAAATTGCTACTACCACTTTGGAAAATAGTTTGATGGTTTTTAAATAGTAAACCACATTCTTACTTTATGGTCCAGCTATTCCATTCCTAGGTAGTTATCTAAGAAAAGAAGAAAGGTTATGTCTTTATATACAAATATTCATAGCAACTTTATTTTAATAGACAAAAATGGGTAATAATCCAAAAGCCCATGAACAGATGACTAAATAAACAAATCAAGATATTTTCACATTGTGAAATATTACTTGCCAATAAGCAGGAATGAACTAATGATACATGCAATGATATGGATAGATCTCAAAATAACTATTTTGAGAGGCACCTTGGCGGCTTAGTCATTAAATGTATGCCTTCAGCTCAGGTCATGATCCTAGTGTCCTGGGATCAAGCCCCATGTCAGGCTCAGCAGGAACCCTGTTTCTCCCTCTCCCACTCCCCCTGCTTGTGTTCCTGCTCTTGCTGTCTCTTTCTCTGTGGAATAAATAAATAAAATCTTAAAAAAAAAACTATTTTGAGTGAAAGAAGCCAGATCAAAAGAGAATATATGTCATAATATTCCTTTTATTAAAACTGTAAAAGATGAAATTAATCAATTATGACATAAAATAGGTAACTGGTTGCCTGCAGAGGGGGATGAATCCAGGGATTACAACAAAGTTGAGAGAAACTTTTGGGGGTAATGGATATCTTCACTCTCTTGATTACAGTGATGGTTTCACTAGTGTATGCCTAAGTCAAAACAAATAGAGTGGTGCATTTTACATATGTTCAGTTTATTGCATGTCAATTATACCCCAACAGACCTATTAAAATGTTACCAGAACCAAGTTCATCTATTTCTACTCACACTGCTAGCACCCATGCTATTCCTCCAACCCACCCACTATAACTTTGCTTCAGGCCTTTTGCATATGATTCACATCATTGATTTTTTTTCAGATATTTACTCAAATTTCATCCTCTCAGTGAATCCTCCTATATATTTCCTATTCCAATTGTAATGATCACAATCTTAGTGGCTTAAAACATTACAAATGTAAAAAATTACAGTTCTGGAGGTCAGAAACCCAAAACAAGCCTTAGAGGATTCAAGGTGTCAGTAGGGCTCCAGGCATGAATCATTCCTTGCTCTTACAGCTTCTTGAGGCTACTTGGCCTTTGCTTCCATCATCACATTGCTCACATCTCCTTCAACCTCTGCTTCCATCATCACATTGCTCACATCTCCCCCATTACCTCCGTCTTACAAAAGGATCCTTGTGATGACATTAAGGCTGACCTGGAGAATCAAGGATAACCTCTCCATCTCAAGGTTTGCAGGGTCCTCTTTGCCACAAAAAGTAACATACTTACAGGTTTCAGGCATTAAGAGGTAAATATTTTAGGGGACCATTTTCCAGCCTCCCGCACTTTCCTTTCTGTTCACCCTATCTAGAATTGTAATGTGTTCACAAACACCTCCTATATCCCCTACCATCTTTGCTTTTTCTCTTTGACATTTTTAATATCAAAAATAGCACATACCTATATATTATGTGCATTTTCCAATAAACCCTAAACACCATGAAAGTGATGTTTGTTTTGTCCTCTGCTGTATTTCCTAATGTCTGTAAAAGAGTGGAGTTCAGTACATGTCCACTGAATAAGAGAACAACCCTCACATCCTCAGTGACCCTCACACATGCCTTGCTTCTCTCATTTCCTCTATTTACTCAGAATATCAGGGAGTGGGTACTCTTACTACTTAAATCCAAATAGTGGCACTAGTCATTCATCCAGAGACTATTGAAGATTTCAAAAATGGGATGATCAAGCTATACCCCAAACCATGATTCTTTTGTGACAACATTATGAAGACAGTCATGTGATATCTTGAAAAATATGAGGTCTGGTTCACTATGGTGCCATCCATTACAGGAGCTGCTAGAATTAATTAACTCCAACTGCCACCCCAAATGCCTCCTCACATTCCTACATGGCCAGAAGCTCTTGGAGGGCAAGAGTTTATCTTTGCTTTTCTTGAACCTTTTCTTTCCTCTTAAGAGTTCAATGAATACTCAACGAGTGGAATCAAATTCAATTGAATAAATCCCTTTGCTCACTAGTCATTATAAGAGGATGCAGTGTGTTTTAAATTTTTAATGCTGTTCTTTTAATTGAATTTAACACTTTATTAGAACTCTGAAATTTTGCAAACATAAGACCCTTTATGTTTCAAATGATGTTTTTAAAATTTTCCCTAACAGTGTGAACCATAGTATTCAGATTAAAGATAATATTTCTACCAAAAAAATAATCTTAAAAGGCTAGTAACTAAAGTTACTAGCTTTGACCAAGAATTTAGAGAAGATGTTCTCTCACCTTCATCAGGGTCAAGTGCAAATTTATTTTAAAAGGAAAAAAAAAAAAAAGGCCTACTGGGCAAGGATTTTGAAATGGAAACAAAAGCAAATTTTCAGGATGAAAAATGATATCTGAAGTTTAGTATCTATTGAGAATTTATATGTGCCATGCCTTCTGCATAGCCAAACTTCTACATACATGATCTCTTTTTGTCATTAAGAAACCAGAGGTTCAGATCTTTTCAAAGTGATCCAGAAACACAAGTAGTAATCGATCACCACTCACTACCCCTAATAGCCCCAGGAACAAAAGTCTCATATAAGTAGGAGGGAGAAAGTAGGCTTAAGATATCAGAATCAGAAAACTATCAAGTCCAGGGAGATCATTCAGGTTGAAGAAGAGTCTCAAAGTGTTGAAGAACAAGCTACAACTGTGAAGACATTAAGGACCCATAGGTAAGACCTCCACCTAGCTGAGACAGAGACAAGGAGTTCCCTGTCTCAAGAGTCCAGGAAATTAAGGGTTTCGCTTCAGGGCTGTCTCTCTTGAGAGGTTCACTGATATCATGAGAGAAACTAGGACTCTGGAGTCAGCCAGACCTTCTTTCAAGTGCTGATTATTTTACAAATTTGGATAAGGTATCTGTTTCTCCACAGCTGAGTTCACTTTCTTCATTTGTTTAAAAGAGTACATTTTTGTACTTCATTCCCAACATACAGAAGTGCTTCTTCTGAGAAAAAGTGGCAATTGATGCTTCCCCATAAGTTCAAAAGAAGACTATGCTAATGCTGACAAAAACATTATTACAAGTAAATAAAAATGCCAGAAATATTAATTGAAAACTAGTGTTTCAAATGGCAGGTTAAAGCCTGGTACTTCCTGTATATCTTTGTGTCCTTAGATTCCATTCTTTGGATAAACCCTACTATCTGAGGAAACTGGACACTTTCCTGCTCCTGGGAGCCAGAGACCACCCAAATTGAACAAGAACACAGATAGAAATTCAGATACTACAAGACAGTGAATAGAGGCCTTTCCCATACCCATCATAGGCAGAAGAGTCCTCCTTGTTATTCACCTAAAGCAACCTGTCCACACCTTCCCAGGGTTTTGACGAGTTTCTCTCCTCACCAGCCCCCTCTGGCTCCCAAGAGCCCATCAGTTATTCAAAGCCAAACCACCTCCCTGCATATATCTTGGACTTTCCAACCCTACAGCCTTACCTTTGATTTCTGAAAGCACTGATGGTATATAACACATGCAGTGACAATAGCATCCTGTCACATCAAACCATTTAACTATTCCATGTCCATTTCCTCACTAATTAGATTTTTGTAACAAATTACATTGTTTCTGAGACAAAAATAATAGACATCCATATTACAAACTTGTGAAAGCAGAAAAACAGAGAAGAACATAAAACTCATTCTAACCCTGTCACCCAGAAATTACTGCTAATATTCTGCTGTATTTTTCTCTGGTCTACATTCTCTGTGTTGGGGTGTGGTTATCCAATTAATTCTTCACATAAATTTTGTACCATGTTTGGTTTCTTTCTTGTATGATCTTTACAACCTAGCATAGTGATATGTACCTAGAAATAAATGTTAGTTATTATCGATATAATAAAAGTTCAGAGGCAAAATATGTTGGTAAAAAGAGAAAAAGCTCTGGGATCAGCCATATCTGGGTTCAAACCCCAGGTCTAACTCTGCAATCTTGAGTAATGTTAAGTCAAATTTTTGAGCCCAAGTATATTCATTTGTAAAATGGAAGTAAGAATTTCTTCTTCATGTTAGTTGTGAAACTTAAAAGAAAAACAAATATACACTGCTCTACCCATAGTAATATAATAAATAAAAGCCACATCCACAACAAAACAACCAAACAGGCTGAGTGGTCAAAAGAAGACTTCTCAGAGGAAGTGGGTCTTAAAAGATGAGCCAGACTTTACTATAAGTGATTGAAGATAAAGGGAACTGTCCCCCAAGAGAACAAAACACCTGAGATACAGGCCATTCCCCCACAGGCTGGTGGCTCTGGAGGAGTGTTTCTCAGCCTTGGCAGCCAATGGAGTCATCTGGAGGGGGGAAAGCTCTAAAAATTCAGATGTCCAGACCATATCACAGACCCACAGAACCAGAAGTTTGGGCATGGAACAAAGCCATCAGTGTTTTATAAATATTTCCAGGGAATTACCACTTTCCTTGCTGAGAGTGACTATACCACTGCCCTCACCATCCAACACCAAAAAAAAAAAAAAAAACAAAAGCAAACAAACAAAAAACCTAGCTCCTGGCTTGCCCATTGTGATACACCGTGTTCAGTATAAAGCTGAAGTGTATAGCTCAGTGTATAGTGAAGAAGTGCTAGCTCTGCCCACAGTGGGGACCATGACCACCTCCAAAAGCCAGCACCGTTTGGCCTTATGGATATTGTCACACCACCATCCCAAGTGCTGCCCATTAACCAGGATAGTGGTTATGTCCAGAGACCTATGCTAGATTTCTATCAGATGCTTCCATATGTATAAGATCCAACTCCCTCCATCAGGCATGGTAGAAATAACCCAAGAGGTACCATATGAAGTATGGTTAAAGTCAATAGTACCGGTGTGCATAGGTAGCCCAGTTGGTTAAGCAATGGCCTTTGGTCAGGATCTCAAGGTCCTGGGATCAAGTCCCACATCGGGATCTCTCCCTCTCCTGCTCCTGCTCCCCTTAATTGTGTTCTCTCTCTGTCAAATAAATAAATAAAATCTTTTTTTAAAATGTCAGCAGTATCCAACAGTTAAAATACAAGACCACCTTGAAGTGTCCCCACATGATCTCAAGGCCTACATACATTTGGGGGAATATCAGTGGGCAGAACAGTGCCTACCATTGTATAACAACCCATCTTCAATCTTCAACCTTCTGACAAGGTGTTAGGCCTCTTCCTCCCCTTTCTGGCATTGGTAGGGAGGGGGCTTTATTGACCCACATGGCCTGCCCACTCTACCAGGTGCCCAGGAACTTAGGGAAAGCCTGTGTTTGAGACTCAACAGTTCATTAGTCATCACAGCTTAGAACAGAGAAAGTGCCTGGAGTGGGCTCCCCAGACCACACTCCTCCCTGCAGTTACCTATGCTGGATAAAAAGAAGTGGCCACTCCCCTACAGACAAAGATCTGTTAAGCACACAGATGAGATTCAAGGCCTCGCTCATCCAACTGGTGAAGATACAACAAAATGCTTTTAGATTCAATTTATTACTGAAATGTACAGCAAAAGGCAGGGTGGCTAAAGGTGCCAGTTCCTCATGTCCTTCTCCCTTACACTGTAATGGAAGGGGTGGATGGCTAAGAGTGAATGGAGATCCCCACTGAGGAGCCCATTAGGCTGTAGCTAAGTCTGCAGCCACACCTTAAGGAAGTGGGGGATCAGAATCTGGGAGGCCCTGACAACCTGGTGGGGGCAGGAATGTGAGTGGGAAATGACCTCCAAGCAGTCACTCATAGGCCTCCTTATTTCTGTGTTCCCAGGCCACAAGGCATCCTTCCAAGACTCTAAGAAGTTATGGTTCAAGCCTTTGACTACGTGGTCTATGTGGATAGGGTAAGATCACTGGCACAGCATGGCAGAACCATCCCCACAAGGCCCTCATACCCCCACGGAACACTTCATCTGTTCCCCAAGAACAGTTTCTCACCTCCTGCTGGCAGAAACCCTTGGCTGCCTGTCCAGAAAGGGGCAAAGATATGCACCATAAGGGAAGGAACTCCAAAGACCCAGAGATCTAAGTGCTGACACTGGCTCCAATGTACAGGAAGAAATAGAAGAGGGATAGCATTGAGGGCTGTCTCATTCATCCAGACAGAGAGCTGAAGGGTGTCAGAACCAAAGTGAGCAGCAATGTGGACAGCCAGGCACAGATTTTAGAGATGTCTAGAGGTAGGATGCAGGTGTACCTCTTAGTCTTGGTGGCATGTGGAGGAAATGGGAGACAAGGAGCCAGATCCATGCCCAGGTTTTCAGCTTGGGTGCTTCCATTTGTGACCAAGACAGTACTGTTGGGAGCACATTCCAGAAGTTCATGACTGGCTTTGACTTAGACCATGTGCACCCAAAGTCAGGGGCCTTGACAACAGTAGCCAGGGGTACGTTAACCAGCACAGAATTTTGACATCCAAAGGCTCAGAAGCTACCCATTCAACAAGGATACACAGACAGCCACAGTGCAGTGAGGTGAGGGTGGCAGAGGGAACAAATAGACAAGGAACCACAAATAAGACAGGGGAACACAGGCCCTATGTGAGCAGACAGAAGGGTCACCTGAGCCAGGGGGAGGTGCCTCCTGTAAGCTCAACTTTGAAGGAAAAATACAATGTATTCCAATGATGGGATCAGGTAGGGAAGGGTATTTGAGGGACAGCAGCAGATCAGAAGCCAGGAGACAGGTGTTGTACTCGGGAACTCATGAGGGATGGTAGAGATAGAGCAGAGATCCATGCTGAGAGAAAACACAGGACAAATTGCTGCTCAAAGGGCGTGGGCTCAATGCTGTCACCATGTGGCTGCCTAGTCCCCAGGCACCTCTACTCCCCAGACAGGCAGGATCCCTCATTTGGGGAGACATTACCTGCTCTTTCCCAAAGCAGCAGCCATTCAGGGCTTAGGCTATGGGTATCCTGAGCCTGAAAATATTCTCAGGAAGGAAGTGACACTGTAATGATGGTACTGAGTAGACATTTGTGTGCTCTGGGTACATGACAGAAATGTTAGTGCTGCGCCTCATGGGAAAACTATTTCTGATCATGAATTTGAACAATGGAGGGGGGAAGGAAATGAATTCAATGTCAGCTAAGCATTGACAAGTGACTTTTTTTCCCATCCACTAAACTGAATTAGGATTCTCAGGAACATGTAAACTTAAAAAAGAAAAAAAAAATGATTCTCATCTATTTCAATAACACTGAACATAGTGAATCTAGACAAAATCTTTCCCCTGCCTCTTACTTTCCTTTAAATCACATCATGGTTTCTTACAGCATAGTGTTCTACGTCTGTGTTAAAGCTTCTTCTGGACACAGGTTTGTCCAGATTGGCAATGACCTCTCAGAGCCTGGACCTAAGAAAAGTTATCATAGTTTCCAATGCCGGGTTTGGTTCTAAAATTTCACAAGATAATGGGGTATCAAGGGACCTTATCTACTTTATATTTGCATTTTAACAATAAGGTCCTGTAGCATTTTCAAGACCTTCCTTGCTTGCTAAGCACACATAAGGATTTCCCACCCCACATCTTCAATACTGTGATTGTAAATTCACATTGATTTGTTACAAATCATGTTATGTGCCAAGGGATTTTACTTTATCCTCCATACAACAGTTATGCTCTTCTTTCACTTTTTTTTATCATAAAATGAATGAATATTCATTACTTTACTTTTGGAAATACATAAAAAATACATAAAATACATAATACATAAATAAAAGTATGAAGAAAATTAGAACCATATACAAAAAATGATGTTAAAACAAAATCCATTGCCTTTCAATTCTATCACCCAATTTGAGGACCATGCATCCTACATGCTCATGTGGCCCCATGATCATCCTCCCATGTCCAGCACCCTCCTCCCACAGGTTCCTCTGCATGTCCCAAAGCTTTTGGACAGACCTACTAAACAACACAACCTCTTCTTTTCTCTCTTAGGGATTCTCAGTACTCAGCATGATTTTTTTCTTATTCATTCTTAGTTTGTACTAAAGGCAGAGCTTATAAGAATCCTGAAGAGACATCACCAGTGAGACTGCTCATAAGACCTACACAAGAGTGTTCACACTCCTAGGCAGCAAGTGTATTGGGCAAATATCTGCCTCTCATGATTTCTAGGAAGCTAATGGACAACTCTGTCTGCTCTCACCCTCCTCATAGTCTGAGTTAGCCTCTGTGAGCCAGACCATGAGGACTGTGTCCTGGGATGCAGACTATCAGAGCTCCCTTGAATGTCAGGCTAAATAGAACACAGAAAAACAAAGCCAACAGGAAAAAAAGGTGGAGTGTTTTCCCCTTTCCACTCACTAAATCTCATCTACTGTCACCTATATTTATAGGGAAATAGAATGAAAAAAATAAGATCATTATCCACCTGATCTTCAGTAGGAAAACAAAACAAAACAAAACAAAAACAAAAACAAAAACAGAAAAACCCCAAATGCTACTGTTGACAAAGAAATGTTCAAAGCCAGAATTGTCCATATGTTCTCTGTTGACTAAATCCAAAAGATACACCAACCAGGTTTAAAATGGTGCCATGTGGTTTAATAGAAAAATCACAGGCTTTTGCACTGGACAAATCTAGCTCAGGGGCATCAGGAAATTTTCTTCATTTCACTATGTTTTGGCGTTCTTACCTATAAATTGAGTACAAAAATACTTAATCCAGAGAATTAAATGCAAAGAACATAACACAGTCCTGCCACATTGTAGGCGTTTAATAAATGCTCCCTCCTGAAAAGAAGCCCACCTGCTTTTTGCATATTCATAGCCTGGTTGGCCTGTATAACCCACTCAAGGCCATCTTTGCTTATCATAAACACTTCTGAGTCCACACTGAGGATCTATGCCCTCCATCAGTACTGTGGTGTCTTCAGCAGGAGTTCTGTGCCCTCTATCAGCACTGTGGTATCCACACTGTGGGTGTTTGCTCTCCATTAGCACTGTGGTGTTTATACTGGCTGTGTTTATCAGTCCATCCTTTCATTCATTTTGATGGTGAGCCATAGGTTGCTCACTTAGGTACAATCCCTAGTCTAGGAGTTGGGAATATAAAGGTAAATGAAACACAGCTCTTTCCTTCAAAGACAAGCTCCTTGTCAAGGAATGTCAGTGACTCTGCCTGGGTAGTTCAGAGTTGAGCTTTGTACTAAGAGAGCCTACTCCATGCATTTGCTGTGCATGGACCTTGTAAAAGGGTTCTGAAAACAGCTCTTCTCTTTTTTTATACTTCTCTTATTTTAGGGAATCTAGAAACTATGGGAAACCAAATATCTAACTGGAGCTTAACCAGATATCACTTTACTCTAGATACTAGTATGAATAAGCCAGAGGAAGGCAGATAAGCCAAAACTTGAGAAACATGATGAAAAATTAACCTCCAGTTGAGGAAATTTATCTGTGAACTTTTTCGGAGAATGGGCAAGTGTTTAATAGCAGAGTACCTACTTCTGCTTGTTCAATGCCACCTTTAAACAGGAGTGACGTTGATCTAATCCATCAAGTGCAAATATTCCAGCAGTTGTTGAAAACTGAGGTTTTTAATGATGTTGCAAAAGCATATTCTTGTCACTTAACAGTCACAACCTTAGGAATGCTTTTTCTCTTCTTAATTATGCAGAAATAAGATTTTGTCATTCAATACCAAATAAATAGGTACATGTAAGTCCAGAGATTCGAAAAGACCTTCATCCTCTCCCTGGTCACCCCAATTTGTGTATCTTAATTATCTGACCCAAACAAGTGATAGCACAACTTCTAGGAAGAGACTATTTCTAAGGAAATATTTAAGTCTGGTTAGCGCAAAACATTTCTGGTGGATTAGCTCCTTACTCAGAGCCCTCAGGAAGGGCTAGACATTGTGATGGCTTCAACTTTAGGATATCTACTGAACCTGATGTAAGTATTTACCCATCTACAAAAGAAAATTCTAGTGCCATTAAAAAGTCAGTTGAACTCATCTCCTACCCCTAAAATGTAGTGATTAAAAAAAGTGTCTGGAATGGAACAGTTGCTCACAGAATCAATATTATTTCTGACTAATGCCAGAAGTTTGTACTTTGAGTTAGATGCTTTTATAATAATAATGATTATTATTACTATTCTGAAAGATTTCTTATATGTAAAAGAATAAAATAAGCTTAAGTTATAAAAAGTAAAATTATTGTATTAATTTCCACCCAGCTCCTTTGATGTCTTGTTCTAATCATATACCTATCCCTTTCCTAAAGTTTATAACTCTTTTTACTTTCATTGAAGTTGGGAAACACATGTAAGTTTCCCTAAGTAATATATTATTAAGTATTTAGCACTTAAGAATTTTCTATAAATGGTCTGTTTCTCTGTGACTTGCCCTTTCCAGCCAGCAGCAAGTACTTCAGATTTGTTCCACTAAAGCACATAGCTGTAGTCCATTCATTTTCTCTGCTGTTAGCAGTGAACTGTATGAGCATACCACTTATGCATGGACGTTTGCATCATTTCCAGATTTTTGCTATCTGAAAACCATCTGCTAGTAACCATTTTTTGCATGTCACCTGATGCAAGTGCATGAGATTTTTTGCAGAAGAAAAGTTTTCTAGTAAACATAAAATTGCTTTATGATAATATGTACATATCTTCAACCTTCCGAAATAATGTCAATTGTTTTCCAAAGGCATTGTGCTAACATCCACCAGAAAGAGGTAAGAGGGACTTTTGCTTCATATGTTTGCAAAAGTTAGTGTTCTTTTTTATTTTTTATTTGCCAGTTTAATAGGTATTAAATATGACAAGATTTTGTTTTAATTTGTATTTTCTTGTTTAATAATAAGATTGAGCATTTTATATATATAAATCTTTCATGTTGCTTTGCTTATGTCTTTTTGTCCCGTTTTATTGGATTGTTAGGATTTTTCTTTAAAATAATTGGGTCTAGTGGTGTCTGGATAGCTCAGTCAGTTAAGTTTCTGACTTCGGTTCAAGTCATGATCCAGGGTCCTGAGATTGAGCCCCATATCGGGCACCCTGCTCAGGAGAGAGCACGCTTCTCCCTGTCCCTTTGCCTGCTACTCCCCCTGCTTGTGTACTCTCTCTTTTGTTTGTGTCAAACAAAAATCCTTTCAAAAAATTGTTTTTTTTTTTTTTTTTGTCGGGCTCTATGCTGAGCACAGAGTCTGCTTAAGATTCTCTCTCCCTCTGCTCCTCCCATCCTCTCTCTCTCTCTCTCATATGCTCATAAATAAATAAGTAAATCTTTAAAATAATTGGGTCTTAATATATTCTAGATTCTAATCTTTGTATTATGTGTTATAAATGTCTTTTGACAGACATTTATGGCTCGTCTTTTCATTTTTTTATGGTGAACATAAAGTTTTAGTGAACAGAGATTGTTTTTGTTTTACTTTTAAAGTGTTTAAATATATCTGTTTTCTTTTTTATCGTTTGTATCTGTTAAGGCCTTGTGGAGAAAACTCTACCTTATCTCAAAGTCGTAACAACTTTTCCCAGATTTTCTTATAAATTTTTCATAAATGTTGCTTTTGAATTCAAGTCTTTAAGCTATATTGGAATTAATTTTTTTGTAGGCATGTAATTTTCCTGTTCTACTTTCTATCTCTATTAATGTGACTATTCTAGGTATCTCATATAAGTAGAATTATACAATACTTGTCTTTTTGTGTTTGACTTATGTCACTTAGATTAACACCTTCAAGGTCCATCCATGTCTTAGCAAGTGTCTTAGCATGTCTTAGAACTGTGTTCTTTTTTAAGGCTTAATAAAATGCCATTACATGTATATATATACCATATTTTGTTTATCCATTACTTTGTGGACTACCATATGCTCTATTCCAGAGGATGTGCCATGTATATCTAAGAAAAGTGTATTCTGTTGTTGTTGAGTAGAGTAGTCTGTGCATGTCTTGTAGATTTGGTTGGTTCATGGTGTTATTCAAGTCTTCTATTTCTTTCTTTATCTACTCTGATTGATCTATTTATTATTTTTTTCATTTATTTATTTTCAGCATAACAGTATCATTATTTTTTCACCACACCCAGTGCTCCATGCAATCCGTGCCCTCTATAATACCCACCACCTGGTACCCCGACCTCCTACCCCCTGCCACTTCAAACCCCTCAGATTGTTTTTCAGAGTCCATAGTCTCTCATGATTCACACCCCCTTCCAATTTACCCCAACCACCTTCTTTCTAACTCCCCATGTCCTCCATGTATCTTTCTGCTATGTTGAAACTTTTATGAATATATAATGTTCTTTTTCTCTTATAAACTTTTTTTTAATTTAAAGTTTATTTTGTATGATACCAATTTAGTCACACAACTTTCTTTGGGTTGTTATTTACATTAAATATCTTTCTCCACAGTTTCACTTTAGATATAAAATGAGTCTTTTGTACACATCATATATCTGGGCCCTGTTTTCTTCTGCTTTTTACCATATCTTTTGATCCAAGAGTTTAAGCCATTTGCATTTAAAGTAATTATTGATAAAGTGGGGCTTACTTCTGCCATTTTGCTGTTTTCTATGTCTTCCAGCTTATTTTATCCTTTATTTCCTGCATTCTTATCTTCTGTGTTTAGTTGATTATTGTAGTGAAACGCTTTCATTTCTTTATCATTTTCTTTTGTGTATAACCTATAATATTTTCTTTGTGATTACCTTGCAAATTATATTTAATGTCCTAAAGTTATAATACTCTAATTTGAACTTATACTAACTTTACCTTAATAGCATAGAAAAATTTTACTTCTTTAAAGCTCCTTCACCACCCCTTTCAGTTATTGATGTTATAAAGTCACATCTTTATGCATTATGTATCAAAAATAGATTATCATTAATATTAATATTAATTATTATTTTTAATATATCAATCCCTTTTATCATGGAGAAAACAAAGGTGGAATTACAAGCCAAAATTACAATAATATTAGATTTTATGATTGCTCATGTATTTACCTTTACCACATATCTTTACTTTTTTCATACAGCTTTGAGTTACTGTCTCATATATCATGCCCTGTCACTGCAACCTGCAAGACTCCAATTAGCATTTCTTTCAGGACAAGTGTACTGCTAAGAGACTCCCTCAGTTTTTAAATGGCAATGTCTTAGTCACTCCTCCATTTTTAAAGGACAGTTTTGCTGGATATAGGATTCTTTGTTGATTTTTTTCCTTCAGCACTTTTAATATACCAACTCACTATTTCTTGACCTCCAAAGGTTCTGATGAGCAATATCCTGATAATCTTATTAAGAATAACTTGCACACAACTTGTTGCTTTTCTATTGCTGCTTTCAAGATTCTTTATCCTAATATAGGGCTCCAAGTTTATTCTACTTGGGATTTAATGAAATTCTTAGAGGTTTATATTCATGTCTTTCATCAGATTTGGGATTTTTTTTTTTTTTTTTTTTTTGCCATTACTTCTTCAAATAATCTCTCTGACCCTTTCTCTTTTCTCCTTTGGAAGTTCCACAATTACAATGCACATGTTGCCCCACCTGATGGTGTCCCACAGGTCTCTTAAGCTCTGATCACTTTTCTTCAAACTTCTTTCTTTCTAAATCCTAATATCTTCAACAGTATTCTCTTCTGTCTGTTCAAGTCTATTTTTCAATACCTCTCATACATTTTTTATTTCTTTTTTTTAAAATATTTTATTTATTTATTTGACAGAGAGAGAGAGAGAGATCACAAGTAGGCAGAGGTAGGCAGAGAGAGAGGTGGAAGCAGGCTCCCTGCTGAGCAGAGAGTCTGATGTGGGGCTCAATCCCAGGACTCTGGGATCATGACCTGAGCCGAAGGCAGAGGCTTTAACCCACTGAGCCACCCAGGCGCCCCTACATTTTTTATTTCAATTGTACTCTTCAGCTCCAGAATTTAGAGTTGGTTCCTTTTGTGTTTTTTATTTATCAATATTTCCATTTTGTTCATACATTGCTGTCTTGGCTTTGTTCATAACTTCTGTTAGCTCTAGAGCATCTATAAAGACAGTTTTTTAAAAGTCTTTTTCTAGGAAGACCACCACCTGGTCTTCCTCAATGATATTTCTGTTGACTTATTCTTTTTTTCCATGGCCATGGGCCACATGTTCCTGTTTCTTTGTACATCTTGTGGGTTTTTTTTTTGTTGAAAACTGGGTATTTGAGTCTTAGAATATGGTACCCCTAAAAATCAAGATTCTCTCCTTTCCCCAGGATTTTCTGCAGGGGTTGCTTTTTTTTTTTTTTTTTTAACTGTTGCAGTGTGTAGTGCCAAAGACCACCCAAATGTGTAAATTTAAAATTTTATTGAGTATTTTGTAAGCATGTGTCTTTTACTGGACTAACCTTTTAAACTCCACCATTGCAGTTATTTTTAAATATCCTAGTCGTTAAATGTCTGGTTCCTAAACAGCAGAAGTGGGAAAATAAATGGAAAAGAACAAGGCTCTTGTTCCTTAGGGATTGCAGAAATGATGCAGGGATTGCAACAGAGGCAGCCCACCTCTCTATCTCTACCTCTACAGTCAGAAGCAGCAATCAGTGATGAGAACACAGATCCCTTATATTTGAAGAGTAATGTACTTATGGCCCATGCTGGCTTCAACAAGTCACATGCAAGCTACTCTAAGAATAAGGTTATGACTGCTTGTTTTGGGACGAGGTAGGGGAGTGGTAAGTGATGGGCAACCACCACCACCACAGCCAAAGCTGAAATTGGTTGAAATTATCCATGATTCCCATGGAAGCTGGAAGCCTTCACTGTTCACATTGTAAGGTAATATCATAAGTGGTTTCACTTGGCATTTCTTTAATAACTATTACTCTTTGATGTGTCTATATACTTTTTTTGGTAAAACGTTTGTTCAAATCTTTTGCCAGTTTTTAAAGTTATGTTGTTTATTGCTTGTTTTCTCATTATGGAGTTTTGAGTTTCTGCATATTTTCCCCAGTCTATGTCTTTACTTTCTATTTTCTTAACAACGTCTTTGATAAGCAGAAGTTTTTCACTTTGATGAAGTTCTATTTATCCATTTATCCTTTTATGGTAGTGCATATAGTATCTATATAAGCAATTGCTGCTCAATATAAGGTCACAAAGGCGTTTCCCTCATGTTTTTGTTGTAAAGATTTTACTTTAGACTTTGTGTTTAAGTTTGTTATTAATTTTAAGTTAATTTTTGTATATGGTACATAGGATTAATCAAAGCTCATTGTTCTGTATATGAATACTGAATGTTCCAACAGTATTTGTTTAAAAAAAGGCCAGTTTCTCCACTGAACTGTCTTTGCATTTTTGTTGAAAATCAATTGTCTGTATATGAATGGGTTTATTTCTAGACTCTATTCTGTAATTTTGATTTGTGTCTATCTTTATGACAATATCACATTGTCTTGATTACTATAGCTTTATAACAAGTCTTACTTTCAATGATGTTTTTTATCTTCAAAGATTTTTTTCCTAGGCCTTTGGATTTCCAAATGAACATTAGAACTAGTTAATCATTCTCACAAAAACACATGCTAGGATTTTACTGACACTGCTCTGAATCTATAGATAAATGTGAGAACTGACATCTTAACAATATTGAGGCCTCTAACCCAAAATGACATTATGCCTCTTCACGTCTTTAGGTCTCTTAAAAATTTCTTATACAGTGTTTTGTAGCTTTATATACTTTTGTCAAATTTTCAAATTTACCCATCAAGCATTTCATATTTTAAGATGCTAAAAGAGGTGTTAGTTTTCAGTTTAATTTTAAATTTTTATTGCCAATACATAGAAATACAATTTTTCAGCTTATGAGTTACTTTTATCCTTCTTTTTTGTATCTTCTATCAGATTTTACACACAAACAATTATGTTGTCTACAAATTAAGAGAGTTTAAATTCTTCCTTTCCCACTTAGATATCTTGCTTTCTTTTCTTGTCTTACTGCACTGCCTAGCACCTTCAGTACTCTGTTAAATAGAAGTTGTGAAAGTGGACAACCTTGTTTGTTCTTGATCTTAAGAAGAAGCATTCAGCTGTTCACCATAATTATGTGTTGTCTATAGAATTTTCTTTCTTTTTTTTCTACAGAATTTTCTTAATTCCCTTTACCAAATTGAGGAAATCCTCTCTTTCCTTGAATAATGGGGGTTTATTTATTAGGAATTCTTCCTGGGTTTTGTCAATTAAATTTGCTGAGTCCTTCAAAATTATGTTCTTATGTTAAAATTATGTTATTTTTTTGTTTATTAATATAATGCATTATATTTTAAAATATTTAATATTAAAATCACTTTCCATTCTTGGGAAAAACAATATTTGGTAGTGATGTATTATCCATCTTATGTATCATTGAATTAGATTTGCTAAAATCGAAAAAGTAATTATGTCCTCCACTTCCTGATGTTTTCTTCTGCAGAGCTTTTCCATTCAATGTATTTTTCATCCCTATAATTTTGTGTATTTTTTATATCTTTCAGGTCTCCACTTAACATGTTTAATATTTCTCCAACTTCATACCATCTGTTACTTACACATTAATTCCTATTGATTTTTTCGTCAGTATGAATCATGTTCTTGACCCTCTGCAAGCTCCTACAATAGTTTTCTCTGCTTCTTTGGGTAATTTTTTCCCCTCCTTCAAGCAATTTCCTTACGTACATGTCCTAGATTCCCAGGCTCATCACCTCAATTCAGGAAGGCCATCAGGGTCCAGTTGGGCTCCTCCTCCTTGCACTGTGTTCTCAACACTCATGCTGGGCTACTCTAGGATTCACTCTAGTATCATACTTTCTTTACTCTTTCAGAAATAACTGTCTTTATGTACCTGTTGTCTAATGCTTTAAAGAAGTTATTTCATATATTTTGGTTGTTTTTTTTTTTTTATAAATGAGTAAATTCTATCTCTCTTGCTTCATCTTAGCCAAGATCATAAGACTTATTAGGGATAATTATTAACTTTATCTTCAGTCACCCTATAAATTTCTTTTTTTATTTTTAACATATGTATATAGAAGATTTGCATTTTTCTATGCAAGTAGTCATATCACTTACAAATAATGACAACCTAATATTACTTTTTCCCATACTGATATCTTCTATTTCTTTTTTTAATTTGTCATTGCACTCCTTAAAACTCCAAAGTGGTATTATAAAGAAATTCTGATTTTAAAATACAACTATTACTGCACTACTAAATATGTTATTTATAATAGGTTTTAGTATATGCTCTCTAGCATGATGTTTATCATGAATATGAGCAAATATCATTACTTATTTTTTAATTTTGTTTAATTTTATTTTTTTCAGTGTTCCAAAATTCATTGTTTATACACAACACCCAGTGCTCCATACAATACATGCACTCCATAATACCCACCACCAGGCTTACCTAACCCCCCACTCCCCTCCCCTCCAAAACCCTCAGTTTGTTTATCAGAGTCCACAGTCTCTCACGCTTCATCTCCCTCTCTGATTTTCACCAACTCCCTTCTCTTCTCCATCTCCCAAGGTCCTCCATGTTATTCCTTATATTCCACAAGTAAGTGAAACCATAAGATAACTCTCTCTGCTTGACTTATTTCACTCAGTATAATCTCTTCCAGTCCCGTCCATGTTGATAAAAAGTTGGGTATTCATCCTTTCTGATGGAGGCATAATACTCCATAGTGTATATGGACCACATATTCCTTATCCATTCATCCATTGAAGGGCATCTTGGTTCTTTCCACAGGTTGGCAAATGTGTCCATTGCTACTATGAACATCGGGGTACAGATGGCCCTTCTTTTCACTACATCTGTATCTTTGGGGTAAATACCCAGCAGTGCAATTCCTGGGCCCTAAGGAAGTTCTATTTGTAATTTCCTAAATAATCTCCACACTGTTTTCCAAAGTGACTGTACCAACTTGCATTCCCACCAACAGTGTGAGAGGATTGCCCTTTCTCCACATCCTCTCCAAGACACATTGTTTACTGTGTTCTTAATTTTGACCATTCTAACTGGTGTAAGGTGGTATTTCAATGTGATTTTGATTTGAATCTCCCTGATGGCTAGAGCTGATGAACATTTTTTCATGTGCCTGTTAGCCATTTGTATATCTTCATTAGAGAAGTGTCTGTTCATGTCTTCTGCCCATTTTTTGACATGATTATCTGTTTTGCGTGTGTTGAGTTTGAAGAATTATTTATAAATTCCTGAATATCAGCCCTTTTCTGTATTGTCATTTGCAATATCCTCTCCCATTCCGTGTGTTGCCTCTTTGTTTTGTTGGTTGTTTCCTTTGCTGTGCAGAAGCTTTTGATCTTGATGAAGTCCCAAAAATTCATTTTCATTTTTGATTCCATTGCCTTTGGTGACATATCTTGAAAGAAGTTGTTGTGGCCAATGTCGAAGAGGTTACTGCCTATGTTCTCCTCTAAGATTCTGATGGATTCCTGCCTCGTGTTGAGGTCTTTCCATTTTCAGTTTATTTTTGTGTATACTGTAAGAGAATGGTCAAGTTTCATTCTTTTACACATAGCTGTCCAATTTTCCCAGCACCATTTACTGAAGAGACTGTCTTTTTTCCACTGTATATTTTTTCCTGTTTTGTCAAAGATTATTTGACCATAGAGTTGTGGGTCCATATCTGACTCTCTACTCTGTTCCACTGGTCTATGTATCTGTTTTTGTGCGAATATCATGCTGTCTTGGTGATCACAGTTTTGTAATAAAGCTTGAAATCAGGCAACGTGATGCCCCCAGTTTTGTTTTTCTTTTTCAATATTTCCTTAACAATTTGGGGTCTTTTCTGGTTCCACAAACTTTAGGATTGTTAGTTCAAGCTCAATGAAAAATCCCACTGGTATTTTTATTAGGATGGCATTGAAAGTATAGATTGCTCTAGGCAGTATAGGCGTTTTAACAATGTTTGCTCTTCCAATCCATGAGCATGGAATGGTATTCCATCTTTTTAGTTCCTTGAGTACAGATCCTTTACCTCTTTGGTTAGGTTTATTCCCAGGTATTTTATAGTTCTTGGAGCCATAGCAAATGGAACTGATTATCTAATTTACCTTTGAATATTTTCATTGTTAGTGTATAAGAAAGCAACTGATTTCTGTACATTGATTTTGTATCCTGCCACTTTACTGAATCGCTGTATGAGATCAAGTAGTTTGGGGGTAGAATCTTGTGGGTTTCCCATGAAAGTATCATGTCATCTGTGAAGAGAGAGTTTCTTTGCCAATTTGAATACCTTTTATTTCTTTTTCTTGTCTGATTGCTGTTGCTAGGACTTCTACTACTGTGTTGAACAAAAGTGGTGAGAGTGGGCATTCTTGTCATGTTCCTGATCTCAGAGGGAAGGCTTTCAGCTTATCCCCAAGCAACATGATGTCAATAAAAATGTATCTTTCAATAATCACTCTCGATGTGAACAGTCTAAAAACTCCCATAAATTGGCACAGGGTTGCAGACTGGATCAAATTATAGGACCCATCTATATGCTGTCTACAAGAGACCCATTTGGAACCTAAAGATACCTCCAGACTGAAAGTGAAAGGATGGAGAACCAATTTTCATGCCAATGGCCTTCAAAAGAAATTTGGTGTAGCAATTCTCCTATCAGATAAATTAGATTTTAAATGAAAGGCTAATCAGATGCAGAAGGACACTACATCATTCTTAAAGGTTTTATCTACCAAGAATATCTAACAATTATAAATATTTACACCCTAATACAGGAGAGGCCAACTACATGAGACAACTGTTAATCAAGATAAAGAGTCATATTGCTATGAATACATTAACAGTGAGGGATCTTAATACACCACTTCAGTAATAGACAGATCATCCAAGCAGAAAATCAACAAAGAAATATGAACACTGAATGATACTTTGGACCAGATAGACCTCATAGGGATATACAGAATATTCCACCCTAAAACAACAGAATACCCATTCTTCTCCAGTGCCCATGGAATTTTCTCCAGAATAGACCACATACGGGGTCACAAATAAGGACTCAATTGATATCAAAACATTGAGATTATTCCCTGCATATTCTCAGACCACAATGTTTTAAAACTGGAATTCAACCACAAGAAAAAGATTGGTATGAATTCAAACACTTGGAAGCTAAAGACCAACCTGCTTAAGAATGTCTGAATCAACCAGGAAATCGAAGAACTTAAACAATTTATGGAAACCAATGAGAATGAAGACACATTGCTACAAAACCTGTAGGATACAGCAAAGTTGGTCCTATGAGGAAAATACATAGCCATCTAAACCTCGCTCAAAAAAAAAAAGAAAAACCAGAATACACCAGCTCTCTTTATACCTTAAAGAACTGGAGAATCAACAACAAATTAAGTCTACCCCACACACAGAAGGGAAATAATCAAGTTTAGAGCAGATATCAATCAGATAGAATTAGAGATACAGTAGAACGCATCAATGAAACTAGAAGCTGGCTTTTTGAAAGAATCAATAATATTGATAAACCAAATCCCTGGGCTACAAAGATGGTTCAATATTCGCAAATCAATCAATGTGATACAGCAAATTAATAGAAGAGAGAAGAATCACATAGTCCTCTCAATTGATGCAGAAAAAGCATTTAACAAAATCTAACATCCGTTCCTGATTAAAACGCTTCAAAGTATAAGGATAGAGGGAACATTCCTGAACCTCATCAAATCTATCTATGAAAGACCCACAGCAAATATCATCCTCAATGGGAAAAAGCTTGCAGCCTTCCCGTTGAGATCAAAAAGAAGACAAGGATGCCCACTTTCACCACTCTTGTTCAACATAGTATTAGAAGTCCTAGAAACAGCAATCAGACAACAAAAAGAAATAAAAGGTATCCAAATTGTCAATGAAGAAGTCAAACTCTCTCTATTCGCAGATGACACAATTCTCTATATGGAAAACCCAAAAGACTCCACCCCCAAACTACTAGAACTCATACAGCAATTCAGCAACGTGGCAGGATACAAAGTCAATGTGCAGAAATCAGTGGCTTTCTTATACACTAACAATGAAAATACAGAAAGGGAAATTAGAGAATCGATTCCATTTACTATAGCACCAAGAACCATAAGATACCTGGGAATAAACCTAACCAAAGAGGTAAAGGATCTGTACTCGAGGAACTACAGAACACTCATGAAAGAAACTGAAGAAGACACAAAAAGATGGAAGACCATTCCATGCTCTTGGATCGTAAAAATAAACATTGATAAAATGTCTATACTGCCTAGAGCAATCTATACTTTTAATGCCATTCCAATCAAAATTCCACTGGTATTCTTCAAAGAGCTGGAGCAAATAATCCAAAAATTTGTATGGAATCAGAAGAGACCCCGAATCACTAAGGAAATGTTGAAAAACAAAAGTAAAGCTGGGGGCATCATGTTACCTGATTTCAAGCTTTATTACAAAGCTGTGATCACCAAGACAGTATGGTACTGGCATAAAAACAGACACATAGACCAGTGGAATAGAGTAGAGAGCCCAGATATGGACTCTATGGTCAATTAATCTCAACAAAACAGGAAAAAATATACAGTGGGAAAAAGACAGACTCTTCAATAAATGGTGCTGGGAAAACTGGACAGCTATAAGTAGAAGAATGAAACTTGACCATTCTCTTACACCGTACACAAAGATAAACTCAAAATGGATATAAGACCTCAACGTAAAACAGGAATCCATCAGAATCCTAGAGAAGAACATAGGCAGTAATCTCTTTGATATCAGCCACAGCAACTTCTTTCAAGGAATGTCTCCAAAGGCAAACGAAACAAAAACGAAAATAAACTTTTGGGACTTCATCAAAATCAAAAGCTTCTGCACAGCAAAGGAAACAGTCAAGAAAACAAAGAGGCAACCCACGGAATGGGAGAAGATATTTGCAAATGACAGTACAGACAAAAGGTTGATATCCAGGATCTATAATGAACTCCTCAAACTCAACACACATGAAACAGACAATCATATCAAAAAATGGGCAGAAGATATGAACAGACACTTCTCCAATGAAGACATACAAATGGCTATCAGACACATGAAAAAATGTTCATCATCACTAGCCCTCAGGGAGATTCAAATTAAAACCTCATTGAGATATCACCTTACACCAGTTAGAATGGCCAAAATTAACAAAACAGGAAACAACATGTGTTGGAGAAGATGTGGAGAAAGGGATCTTCCACTATTGGTGGGAATGCAAGTTGGTGCAGCCTCTTTGGAGAACAGTGTGGAGATTCCTCAAGAAATTAAAAATAGAGCTTCCCTATGACCCTGCCATTGCACTCCTGGGTATTTACCCCAAAGGTACAGATGTCGTGAAAAGAAGGGCCATCTGTACCCCAATGTTTATAGCAGCAATGGCCACGGTCGCCAAACTATGGAAAGAACCAAGATGCCCTTCAATGGACGAATGGATAAGGAAGATGTGGTCCATATACACTATGCAGTATTATGCCTCCATCAGAAACTATGAATACCCAACTTTTGTAGCAACATGGACGGGACTGGAAGAGATTATGCTGAGTGAAATAAGTCAAGCAGAGAGAGTCAATTATCATATGGTTTCACTTATTTGTGGAGCATAACAAATATCATGGAGGACAAGGGGTGTTAGGAAAAGGGAGTTGGGGTAAATTGGAAGGGGAGGTGAATCATGAGAGACTATGGACTCTGAAAAACAATCTGAGGGATTTGAAGTGACGGGAGGGTGGAAGTTTGGGGTACCAGGTGGTGGGTATTATAGAGGGCACAGATTGCATGGAGCCCTGGGTGTGGTGAGAAAATAATGAATACTGTTTTTCTGAAAATAAATTAATTAAAAAAAACAGTTATATGACAATAACTTAAGCAACCAAATGAAATGCATGCATTCCTGGAAATCTATAAACTTCCAAAACTGAATCAGGAAGAATTTGGCAACCTGAATAGACCAATATCTAGTTACAAGATTGAAGCAGTGATCAAAAACCTCCCAAAAAACAAGAGCCCAGGACCTGAAGAATTCCCTGGGGAAATCTACCAAACTTTCAAAGAAGAAATAATACTTCTTCTCCTGACACTATTTCAAAAAATAGAAACCGAAGAAAAGCTTCCAGACTCTTTCTATGAAGCCAGCATTAGCCTAATCCCCAAACCAGGCAAAGACCCACCAAAAAAGGATAATTTCAGACCAATATCCCTGATAAATATGGATGCTAAGATTCCCAACAAGATTGTAGCTAATAGGATCCAACAGTACATTAAAAAGATTATCCACCATGACCAGATGGGTTTATCCCTGGGGTGCAAGGGTGGTTCAACATTCACAAATCAATCAGTGTGATAGAACAAATCAATAAAAGAAGAAGGAAGAACCACATGGTCCTCTCAAGTGATGCTGAAAAAGCATTTGACAAAATCCATCATCCATCCCTGATTAAAACTTTTGGGGTATAGGGATAGAGGGAACATTCCTCAACTTCATACACTCTATCTATGAAAAACCCATGGCGAATAAATACATATGTACAACTATTGAGATAATCATTTTGTTTTTCCATTTTAATTTCTTAATGTGATTAATGCATTAATGGGTTTTTTAATATTAAATCAACTTGGTCATGAGTATTATCTTTTAAAGTAAACTCTGGATTTATTTTGACAATGTTCTGTTTAGAAATTTTTTCTGTTATGTTTGTATGTAATTTGTGGCCTGAAATTTTATTTTCTCATTCTCTTTGTCTTATTTTGGTTTCAAGGAGTTTTAGTCTTATAGATTGTATTGGAAGTATTTTCTCTTTCTCTAATTTTCAGAAGAGTTTTTAATTAGAATTATCTTTTTCTTGACAGTTTTATAAAACTCAATCCCAAAACTATTAAGGCCTAATCTTTTCTTAACAGAGATCTTTTATTAATCTTTTCTTAAGTGGGCAAGTATATAACCACTCATTCACCTTAGTTAATGATTATACTGTTATTCAAGCTTTCTATTTATTCTGAAGTGGGTGTTCCTAAATTATATATTTCTAATATATAGTTTAAGTTCTCAAATTTATTGATATATAGTTATTCCTGGGATTACCTTTTAAAAAACTTTTCTGCTCTATTTGTATTCATGCCTCCATTTTATATTGATCACTGTCAGAAAATATTTTAATTTAATTAGTCCTTTAAAAGACACAGCTTTTAACACTATTGATTTTTTTCTTTCTTTAAGTTTTATTTATTTATTTTAGATAGACAATGAGTTGGGGGGGTAAAGAAGGAGAAGAAGACTCCCCCATGAGAAGGGAACCCAAAGCAAGGCTCAGTCCCAGGATTCGGGGACCACCACGTGAGCCAAAGGCAGACACTTAACCAACTGAGCCACACAGGTTCCCTTTCACCATTGATTTTTTTCTATTGTATTGTTTCTATTTAAGAAATATTTATCTTATATTTCTCACTTTTCATCTTTCACTTTGATTTTATTCTTTCCCTTTAATAAGTTGCATGTTTAACTAATTATTTTTCAGAATTTTTTCTTTTCTAATAAGTACACTTTCTGATAAATGTATAAATGTATACAATATTATTTATTCTGATAAATGTACAAATGTATATTTATACTTACACATGGTATAGTTAACAGCTGTGAGTTTTTATAACAGTGCTTTAAGTATCATCCAGGGTCAAAATATTTTAATGTCCATTACGGTTCTTTCTTTGAATATTAAATTATTTAGAAATGTGTGTTCTAAGTTCCAAATAAATGGAAATTATATTTATTTTTATTGAATTATAAAATACTCTAAAATTATTTTTTTAATGCCAGTTTCTTGAAATTCATTTTCTTGTTTATGACTTAGTGTTTGGCCATTTTCTAAAATGTTCTTATGTGTAAAGATAATGTATAATCTCTAATTTTCCATGTGGAGTTCTAGATATGTTATATCATGTTTGTTTATTGTGCTGCTTAAATCTCCTAAATCCCTACTAATTGCTTTTTTCCTTATCTTTCACTTGCTGAGAAAGCACTGAAATCCCTCACTATTTCATCAATTTGTTCTTTTTTTTTCTATGTAGTTCTGTCAACTGTTGCTTTGTACAATTGCATTCAAGTTTAGAATTGATATATCCTTTCATAAATTAACTATTTTTTCATTATAAGAGTGAACTTTAGTCTTAGTAATGTTATGTGTTGTGGTAGATTTCACATGTATTCTTTATAAACTTTACATAGTTGGCATCTGATTCTCTGTTCAGTGTGGCAGTCTCCACATCTGAATAGAAATTTCAGTGTCACTACATTTTTTATTCAAATTTAATTATATTCTCGTTTTGAATTTTTTTTAGTAATTTAATACTTTTATAACATTCACAATAAGAACAATTTGAACATTTTAAATAATTCAAACATCCCCTGCCTATCCAGGAAAATATAAGATTTTTTTTAAATTGAAGTATAGTTGACACATAATGTTACATTAGCTTTGGTGTAAAACAGTGATTTGGCAGCCCTATATGTTATACTAACTATGCTCACCAACAGTGTAGCTGTCATCTTATTTTGAGTGTTATGTTTTTCCTGATTTTTCTAATTCTTTTTTTTTCTTTTTGTTAATTTAGGGGTGTATGTGTGTGTATTCATTCTTATTGCATGTTTAACACTCTGTTTATTTGGATGCTAGATGTTTTATTTCTATTCTTCTAGCATTATGTAACCATTTTTAGCTTACTGACGATGGTAGCCAGAATAATGACACCCCCCAAAAAATGTTTATATCCCAATCCCTGAAACCTGTGAATATTTTATCTTAGAGAATGTGCTAATGTGATTATGGTTAAAGTCCTTGAGATGGGTTATTTAGGTGGGCCCAATTAATTAATATATTTCTTAAGAACAAAGAGATTTACAGGCTATGATCAGGGGGAGATTTGACTATAGAAGAATGATTAGAGAGATGTAATAATGTCGACTTTAAATATAAACAAAGGTGGCCATGAGTCAGGAATGTGTTCAGTCTCTAAAAACTAGAAGAATCAAGGAAATTATTTTTAGACTCCAGAAAGTAATGCAGCCCTGCCAATACCTTGACTTTATCCCAGGGAGACCTATGTGAGTCTTGGGTAACCACTATATTTCAGTGAGAAAGCATTGAAATTTCAAGAAACTGGCAGTATCACTACATGTAATAATTCATTACAACAGCAACAGAAAACTAATATTCACACTTAACAAGGTACAGAGTTTCTTAGTATCAAGGGGCACCTAGGTGGTTCATATGGTTAAGTGTCTGCCTTCAGCTCAGTTCATGATCCCAATGCCCTAGGACCAAGCCCCATGTGGTGCTCCCTGCTCAGTAGGGAACCTGCTTCCCCCTCTCTCTCTACCTGTTACTTCCTCTGCTTGTGTGCATGCAGTCTCTCTCTCTGTCAGACAAATAAATAAATAAATAAATTGTCTTTAAAAATTTAAAAAACAAAGTTCTTTAGTGTCAAATGACATGAACAAGGTGGCAGGCTAAGATGCTTCAGACCTCCATTCTCCCATGGAAACACCAAATAGCCAACAACATGTGGGACAAAAAAGCTTTGGGAAAATTTTAGAACCAGTTAAGAAGTTGCATTACCCAAGTAAATTCCTATTGAAGAAAAAGCCACATTTAAGTCAACAGGGCATTTAATAGCATGTTTTCCTACCCTTTCCCACCAGCACAGCACCATGTGATTGGCAGGAAGTGATGTACTTTCTTATTCCTCCCACAGGGTAGAAGTAAAACAATGGAATTTACCTATAACATTCTGGCTTGTCTGGGGACTGTCCAAGAGACTTGTTTATGTCTTACCTTAATCAGAGAGTTGACAGGAATGGTGCCATAGCTGGGATATCCAATTGAAGGCTGATGAAAACAGTGGCAGAAGCCACATTGTGTGAGAACTGCAGGGGTCTGCAGACCCATAGTTCTCATGGAGGAAGAGATTACAAGCAGAAGAATACATTAGAAATATAAGGCCTTGACAGGAACCAGGGGTGAGAGTCCTAATGAAATTAAGACATGTAATATTAGCTGTGTATTCAGGAAACTGGAAAAAAAAATACTCAGGCCCAAAGAAAATGCATCCTCAGAAAATTTTTGAGAAGCTTCCAAGTCTCCACACTGAGCTAATTAGTCTGAATAGTGCCAGTCTGCAAAGACTGGGAGAGGTGGCAGTTTTTTCTAATGCTTAATTTTCAACAAAAGTTCATCAGGCATAAAAACAAATAGGAAAAAAAAAAAAAAACAATTAGAAAAAAAAGTGCATCTCAAGAACTCAGCCCTAATGACTTCTGATTTATTTTATTTGAAACAGATTTTAAAACAACTATCTTAAATATGCTCAAGCATATTCAATGAGCTAAAAAGGACTATGGGCAGACAACTAAACAAAATAAGAACAACAAAATGAACAAAATATATAATAAAAATGACAATATCAACAAAGAGAAAAAAATGATTTTTTAAAGAAGAATCAAAAAGAAATTCTGGATCTGAAAAACACTAAGTGAATTGAAAAAATTTACTAGTGGTGTTCAACAACAGACTCAAACGGGTAGAAAAAAGAGCCAGTGGACATAAGGGCAGGTCATGTAAAAATACCAAGACTGAAGAGAAGAAAAGAAGAAGAAGAGAAAAGAGGACAAGGCACTTATGAGACACTAACAAGCTGACCAATATAAACATTATGAGGGTCCCAAAGGAGAGGAGAATGGAAGAAGAAGAGAGCCTAAGGGAAGAAATAGTGGCTGAAAAGGATACCAAACTTGGGGGGGGAATGGATTTATAAATAAAAGAAACTTTATGAAGTCCAAGTAAAATAAACCCAAATAAATTCACACTGAGACACATTAGAATCAAGCTGTTGAAAGTCAAAGGTAAAGAAAGTCTTGAAATCAGTAAGAAAATAGTGATTCATCACATACAAGGGATTTTCAATATATTGTCAGTGGATTTCTCAGCGCAAGACTTGTAGGCTTCAAGTCAGGGAGATAGTGTTTTCAAAATACTGAGAAGTAACATCACCAAGATGGCAAAGAAGGACACCACACAAAGAACACAAATTAGAGAGCTATCTATGAACAAAAATAGCTCTGGGAGAGCTTGGGATTCCACCCGAGAATTTTAGCAACACAGTGCAGTGAAAGACCCGAGAATAACCCTACATGAAGGATAAGGAAAACAGTTTCATTTTGTCTGCATCATCTCACCCTGAAGCCTGGCACTGCTCAGCACCAAGAAGGAAATCCCTGGTCTGAAAGAGTCCCATCACCAGCAAAATGAGACCAGGGTGTGCCACCAGTTTCCCAGGGTTTGAGGTCACTTCACAAAGGACCTGCTAACATTTCACCCCATCTAAAGACCAGAATAGCTAAGACACAAGGAAGGAGGTTTAGGGTTACCAGTCTCAGTCATGTGACAGGAGTAACCATACCTCCCAGTGGCCTGCTCTAAGGAGAAACCTAGAAGCCTTCAGTGATGAGGACCTAAGAACTCTTGCAGATGCTGCAGACTCCTGCAGCTTTCATCACTGAGGACCCTGTCATGAATTCCAGTAGACTACTTTGCAGATCATTCCAAAAGATTTTTCCCCTGAGGAAACCAATGGCCAGCACAGCCACCACTGACCTCCTGCAGCTTTCACTGCTGATGTCCCCACATGTTTTCATGTTTGCAGACACCAGGTGTATGAGTCTCCCCACTGCCCTTTCCCCACACCAGCCAGGACCACTCTGGATGTCTGGGCCTGGGATCTGTACAACCAGCCAGCCCTAGCCTCTGTGGATGCACAGATGCATGATGATAGCCCAAGATAAACCCCCATGGTCAACCCCCACCACTGTATGCATCACTGCAGTTGGCCCCTACATATGCGGTGAGGAAAACACAAGTCCCTACAGCTTCTAGTGCACCAAGATCTGGACCAACTCTTATCATCACCTTCCACTATTGTGCATATTCCCACAGCTAGCCTCTACGGTTGCATGAGTGTATGTCAACAGCCAATGTCCTGATGCCCCAGTGCTCCCAATGCTGTTAAGGGGCTCAGATATGGTCCCAACTCCCATAACTGGTTGATACCCCTATAGTTGTGCACCTGTATGCTACCACCCCTGAGTCCTATCACCAGTATCCATTGTTGTGGATACACCAATTAGTAACACTTGCAGCCATGCACCTACACATTGCAGGACTTGACACATGTCATTGTATCCTACAGTTGTGCACAAGCCTGCAAGTAGACCCTGCAGCCATACACGTGGACATCAACAACGAAGACCTCCATAGCTACTCATTGGCATATATCTAACCCTGACTCCTGTCACAGGTCTCCACTGCTGTGCACACACTTGCAGCTAGCACCTGTAGCTCTGAACTTGTATATTTCAGGCCTCCACAGCCATGTGTATGCCACAACTAGCCTCTGCAGGAAATTGAGTGCATATCAACAACCCAAACATCTGTTGTTATTTATGCACCTAGATGTGGTCCTGAATCCTCCCATTGGTCTGCACTGATGCTCACACTCACATAGAGCTAACACCTGCAGCTAACACCTGTCTTCCCATGCTGCTGATTCCAACTTCTACCACAGCTCACTCACAATTGTTACTGTACACATACACAGCTTGCCCCTACAGTGTCATAAATACAAGCCAGTAACCAAAGGACTCAGATATTCTCATGCATTTGATGCTGGTTTTAGCCTTGTCACAATCCTGGACCACTTCATGCACAAACACCTACCCCCATAGCCATGATTCTGCCTACCACTGGCCCCAACCCTTATCACCAGCCTCTACTGCCATGTGCATGCTTGTAGATAGTTCCTAACAGTCATTTAAGAACATATCAACAGCCAAAGCCCCTGAATTTTCTGGCACACAGAGATATCTCTGATTTCTGTTACCAACCTAAACCACCATGCATGCCCATATCTATCCCCTATAGAAGACCCCCTTTACGTCACCAGACCCAGCTCCCTTCATTCATCACCAATGTTGTGTATGCATCTATGGCTAGCCCCTAAAGGCATACAAGTGCACATTAACAACCTAAAAGTGTGTAACTTCTCATGCCCCTGAGGCTGGCCCCAGTCCTGCCACTGGAACAGATTCACTGGACTATTATATTTATGAAATTCAAAAGAAAAAGCAACTGACCTTAAGTATGGCATTGTGCAAGGTCATCTCTTAATATCTCACAAATATAAATGGAATTTAGATTCTAGAATATACATTGTTGGATCAACAACTGGTTTAACAACTGTACCAGATAGGTGGTTAATGTCTAGCTGAAGTCATATTTCCAGGGATGTTTAACATGGTAAATCAAAACAAAACAAAAATGTACATGTGTCTCCAGTCAGCACCTGCGTCTGGCTCCTGCAGCTAAGTATGTACACACCACCAATTTTGGCCATCTTCATCTCTTGCTCCAGTTCCTTGCCATTGGACATAAAGACGTGATGACTCAAGAAGGCCTTGCAGCCACCGCAGTTCCCCCATAGCTCTGACACCAATGATCATACATTTGTCATTGTTGTTGGCAGTAGCTTCCTGAAATGATAAGAAACCATGCCCCTCAAACCCAGACCCACCCCTTAGCCTATAGAGACCACAATATACTGTGTGCTTCCCTGCCACCATGCAAGGAAAGTTCTCTACTTACCAAAGTTAGTCCACAAAATCTGGAAAGGGTGACTGCTGCTTGAGATCTACAGAAACCTGTGAAAGACTACAGGGATCATGAAGAATTAAGAAAATGTGTCATCACCAAAGGTACATAGTGAACTCAGTAACTGACCCCTGGCCGGGGTGGGGGAAGGACATCCACATATTGCCTGATGAAAAATTAAAAGTAATTGGTCTCCATAAAAACTAACAAAATTAGGAAAATAATATAAGAGCAGAATGATAAGTTCAACAAAGATATAGAAAACATAAGAACCAAACAGAAAATTTATAGCTAAAGAATTCAATGACTGACCTAAAAAAAAAAAAAGTACAATAGAGAGCTTCAGTAACAGACTTGATCAAGCAGAGGAAAGAATCAGTGAACACGAAGACAAGTCATTCAAATTTACGGGGTCAAAGGAGAAAAAAGAGTGGAAAAGAATGTAGATATCCTATTGTATTTACAGAACAGCATCAAAAAATTTGCATTATGGGAATTTCAGAAGGTAAAGTGAGAGAGAAAGAGGCAGGAAGTTTATTTTAAAAACTACAATGGAATAAATTTCCTAATTCTGGAGAAATATGTGCATATCAAGGTATGCAAAGCTCAAAAGTTTCCAATCAGATCCAATCCAAAGAATATTTCACTAGGACTCATCACAACCAAATTATCAAAAGTCAAAGATGGAAAGAGAATTCTGGAGCAGGAAGGGAAAATAACCTTTTGAAATACAAGGAAACTTCATAAGGCTATCCACAGATTTCTTAGCAGTAACCTTGCAGGCTTGCAAAAGAGAGTGGGATAATATTTTCAAATAGCTGAAAGAAAAAATTAGCCAAAAAAAAACTAACCAAAATTATTTTGTCCAGCAAACATGCTAAGAGAATAGATCTCAACTATTCTTACCAACACCACTAATAACAACAGCAAAGTAACCACAGGAGGTAATGAATATGTTAATTAGTTTGTGTAATCATTTCACAATGTATGCATGTCAAAAAAATCAACATTGTAAAGCTTAAATATATACAATTTTAGTATTCAATAATAAATAAAATATTCAAAAATAAAATGCTGAACCAAAAAACGTCAAATAAGAACACTATATCTGTGAAAACTATCCTTCAAAAATAAGAGATAAACTAATACAATACAAAACAAAAGTTAAGGGAGTTCATTACCACTATACCTGTCCTACAAAAAATGCAAAAAACAGTCCTTTAAAGTATATAGAAGGATGACAGATAGAACTCAAAGCCAGAAAAATATATAAAGATCTATAGTAAAGGTAAATATATAGACAAATATAAAACCTGTATTATTATAATTTTGGTAGTAATCTATTATAGGATTTAAAATACAAAATCAAAAAAAATTATTAATCTTGGGCACCTGGGTGGCTCAGTGGGTTAAGCCGCTGCCTTCGGCTCAGGTCATGATCTCAGGGTCCTGGGATCGAGTCCCGCATCAGGCTCTCTGCTCAGCAGGGAGCCTGCTTCCTCCTCTCTCTCTCTCTGCCTGCCTCTCTGCCTACTTGTGATGTCTCTCTGTCAAATAAATAAATAAAATCTTTAAAAAAAAATTATTAATCTATATTCATGGTTTCATAATATATAAATATATAATTTGAAATATCAGTAACATAAAGTGGTGATTGGATCTAGATATAAAGGTGATAAGTTTTTATATGTTGCTGAAGTTGTTATCGATGCAAAATAGGTTTCTCTAACTTTAGGATGTTTTATATAATCTCTATGGTAGCCACAATGACAATATCTATAGAATATACACAAAAAAGAATTGAGAAGGAAATCAAAAGGTGTAACTATGAAAAAAAAATTTAAAAATAAAGAAAGAAGAAGACAATAAGGAGAAAAAACTACAAGAAAATATTTAAGACATACAGCTAACAATAAACAAAATGACAACAGTAAGTCCTTTCTTATCAACAATTGTTTTAAATATAAACAAGCTAAACAAGCTAATAAAATGACACAGATTTGTGGAATAGATTTAGAAAATCGGGATACAACTATATGTTGTTTTAAAAGACATTCAGTTTATTTTTTTATTAAATTTATTTTCAGCATAACAATATTCATTATTTTTTCACCACACCCAGTGCTCTATGCAATCTGTGACCTCTATAATGCCCACCACCTGGTACCCCAACCTCCCACCCTCCACCACTTCAAACCCCTCAGATTGTTTCTCAAAGTCCATAGTCTCTCATGATTCACCTCCCCTTCCAATTTACCCCAACTCCCTTCTCCTCTCTAACTCCCCATGTCCTCCATGATATTTGTTATGCTCCACAAATAAGTGAAACCATATGATAATTGACTCTCTCTGCTGACTTATTTCACTCAGCATAATCTCTTCCAGTCCCGTCCATGTTGCTACAAAAGTTGCGTATCTGTCCTTTCTGATGGAGGCATAATACTCCATAGTGTATATGGACCACATCTTCCTTATCCATTTGTCTGTTGAAGGGCACCTTGGTTCTTTCCACAGTTTGGCAACCGTGGCCATTGCTGCTATAAGACATTCACTTTAGATCTAAGGACATGCATAGGTTGAAAGTGAAAAAATTGAAAACAATATTCCATGTAAATAGTACTCAAAGGAGATCAGGGTGTGGCTATACAGTACTGGGGGGGAAATGGAGTTTAAAAAATTATTACAAAGGGCAAAAATATGTATAATAATAAAAGAGTCAATTCACCAAGAAGCTTATAAATATTTATAAACATATATATGCACAAAATACCAGAGTATCTAAATATGCAGCTCTAAATTAATAGTAGGAGACTTGAATACCCCACTTTCAGCAATGGATAGAGCAACCAAGCACATCATTAAGGAAACAGAAGATTTGAACACTATAGACCAATCAGACTTTGCAGAAAGAGCAATCCACCCAACATCAGAACACTTATTCTTCTCAAGTGTCCATTGAACACTCTCCTGGATAGACTAAATATATATGTTAGGGTTCAAAACAAGTCTTAGTAAATGTATAAATATTGAAACCATAGAAAGTATCTTTTCCAATCATAATCTAATGAAACTAGAAATCAAGAAAAGGGCATAGCAAACCCATAAACATGTATAAGTTAAATAGCACACACTTAAACAACCAATGTATCAAAGAAGAAATCACAAGGGAAATTAGCATATATCTTGAAATAAATGAAAACAAACCAATAAAAACATGCCACCACTTATAGGATGCAGTCCAAGCATTATTGACAGAGAAATTTATAGCTATAAATGCTTACATTAAAAAAGAGGAAGTCATTCAAATTAAAACCTAAACTTTACATCCTAAGGTACTTGAAAAAGAAAAACCTATATCCAAATTTAGCAGAAAAAAGAAAATGATAAATATTAGAGCAGAGACAAAGTAGAGAAGAGAAAATTAAAGAAAACCAAGAATAAATTCTTGTAAAAAAATCAATAAAACTTCAGCTATATTAAGAAGAAAAGAAACTGTCTTTTTTTCACTGTATATTTTTTCCTGCTTTGTTGAAGATTATTTACCCATAGAGTTGAGGGAGTTAGAGAGGAGAAGGGAGTTGGGGGAAATTGTAAGGGGAGGTGAACCATGAGAGACTATGGACTCTGAAAAACAATCTGAGGGGTTTGAAGTGGCGGCGGGTGGGAGGTGGGGGTACCAGGTGGTGGGCATTATAGAGGTCACAGATTGCATAGAGCACTGGGTGTGGTGCAAAAATAATGAATACTGTTATGCTCAAAATAAATAAAAAATAAATGTTAAAAAAAAAGAAAAGAGAGAGAAGAATGAAATAACATATCAAAAATGAAAGGGCACATTATAGTAAATTTTACAGAAATAAAATATTTTAATAATACACTATGAACAACTGTATGCCAATGAATTAGACAATCTAGATGAAATGAGATACATTCTTTGAAACATGCAACCTATTTTGGCTGAAATATGAAGAAACTAAAAATCTGAACAGAGCTATAACTAACAAGGACATTGAATCAGTAATTTAAAAAACCTCCTGATAAAAAAATGTCCAGAATGGATGGTTTCACTGGTGAATTCTATACAACATTTAAAGATAAATTAATGTCAATTTTTCTCAAACTTTTCCAAAAAAAGAATTAAAACAGAATACTTTTAAATTTATTTTTTGAGGCAAGCATTACTCTGATACCAAAAACCAGAAAAAAAGACACTACAGAAAAGAAAAGTAACAAGTTCTGGCAAGGATGAGGAGAAAAAGAAGCCCTTCTGTTCTGTTGGTGGGAATGTAAACTGGTACAATCACTATGGAAAACTGTAGGAAGGTTTTACAAAAAAAGTTAAAATAGAAATTCATATTATCCAATAATTACACTGCTAGGAATTTCACCAAAGAAAATAAATATGCTAATTTGAAAAGGTATATGTACCCATATGTTTACTGCAGTATTATCTACAATAGTCAAGATGTAGAAGAAACTTGTCGCTCTCGACCCGCAAGAACGACCCGTAGGCGAGGTGAGTGGCAAACTTCTTTATTCACAATCTTCAGCCGGGGACCCCTCCCAGTCTAAGACCCCCAAGTATATATCCACCAAGTGCGAACTATATCCAATCAGAGTATACCACGACTAACAAAACTACCAATCAGAAGGACTATCTATGTGCATGCATCGTGCTCGTGAGCACCTACGTGACTCCATAGGTTTTCTTTGTTCTACAGATCATGCACCTTTCCCTTGACTCCTGGTATCTATCAAACGTCACCCGCGAATGCACTCACAGTCCTTGGGTTAATCTCTCACTCCTCCCACTCCTCAGGCCTCGCTTAGTACGTGACTCCCTGCTCCTGCTGCATGGCTCTCCACAGCTCCCCCTTTTTGTATTTTTATATGGCAGGGATCGTGCCTGTCTTAGGTCGCCAATCCTCTGCACACATGCTTACCCATCATCGGGTATTCCCCCTAGCCGAGGAGCTCCTGTCTTAGGTTGCTATGGTGAGGGATCAGTCTTACCCGTCTTTGGCTACCGATCCAGCATTGCCAGCTATAATTTTGAGGGGGAATGGCTAGTCTCTGGAGCCACCATGGCCATGTCTGTCATGTGTTTTTAGCAGCAACAGCTTTAAGAACATCAGAGTCACTCTCATTAGGCTTGTTTGTTTTTCCAGCCTGAGGAGGAATAATGTCAAACATTTTCTTATAATACCAGGGTCAGAGGGCACCTATGTGGCGATTAAGGTCGCTCTTTGAGCTTCCCACGATGGACCTGCTGTTGTTTACGCATGATGGCTCTCAACTTGTAAACTTTTACAAGTATAATTTTAGCCGCACACGGTAAAAGGCACATAAAAATAACAACCACTACTAGCACACCTATAATAGATCCTATAACATACCATGCATGTGTCAGAGAGGGGAAATGAGACAGGAAGAGGGCTCATAAAGCTTTTAGCAAGCTTGCATTAAAATAAGCGTTAGTAACAAACATGAGTTAGGGTGAGAAGATTGCACTCTATGCTGAGCCATTTGAAGAAGGGCTTGAAGCTGGGCAGTCTCTTGTCTCGGCCACAGTTGAACTGACTCCGCCTTCACGGGGACAGGTTGCAGGACAGTCATCGTCGCTATCATCACCATCACCAGCACCCTCCACAGGTTCCACGGCCACCAGCCTGGTGAGGCGTTCCGGCACCCAGAGTGGAGCAGGCGCATCCTGTGGGAAAACACAAAGGGAACCTCGGTGCCACCTAAGCACCGGGTCGGGTTTGGATAATTGGCCTTGCAAGTCTCCTGCCCCTCTCAGAGTCTTCCAAGCCCTGAGGGCCGCCGTGGCTATCTGTTGATACACCGCAGGGGGGTATGTACTCTGCACTTGGGCCCCGAGATGTGGCCCCGTGCCTGTCAGCATTTCCAAATTCCATTGCGGGTTACCCGCGGCTGCATTTTTCCGTGCTGTGTCCAGACAATTGTCCTGATTTTGGATTTTCCATTTTAGATATTGTCCTCCATTTAATATCGCCCTGGTCAAGTTGGCCCAATCCTCGGGAGCGAGGTAGAGTGCTCCCAGCGACTCCACAAGGGAGACCGTAAAGGCTGCCTGGGGCCCATAGCCGGTAACTGCCTCCTTTAGCTGCTTTACCAACTTAAAATTTAGTGGCTGGTGGTACCTCTGCTGATTCTGATCTTCTAACATTGGAAAAAAACCTTTTCCCGGGCCAAGGACCTTTTTCCAATTCTCCGCGGCGCAGCCCGAACAATAGCACGTCTTGGTGCAGCTGGGCTTATAAGGCGGGGGCCACTCATGGGGTGGCGCTGTGGAGCTAGAATGCGGAAGCGGCGTAACTTTCGTTTTTAATTTCGATTGCGCCACAACTGCGGCTTTCGCCCCTGCTCTCAGCTGTGCCATTACTTCTCCCTGTACTCTTAACTCTCCTAATACTTTTTGCAATTCCGCCTCTTTATTCTCAAGTCGTTGCCTCATGGCTTCCAAGTCTGTCTGGAGACCGGGAGATTCCTCCTTCTTGTTGTTTGCCTCTATCTTTCCTAGCTCCTGCAACTCGCTTTCTGACATTCCTTCTGAGCTTTCGCTTTCGGGGTCAGAGTCTTGGGAGGAGCCCTTACGGGATTCTTCTTTCACTTGCAAAAAAACTTCCCCTCCCTGTAGTACTGCTCGCTGCAGGGGCTCTCGGGGGGATTGCAAACATACTTTCACCAGGGACCACACGGCGAGAGTCCCCGGGGATGTAGAGGGGCAGAGTTTTAAGTCCTCGCCCAGGTGTTCCCATTGTGGCACATTTAGGAGCCCTTCTTCTATAAACCAGGGGGCAATCTCTGCTACTTCTTTTAAAAAGGCATGAGCCGTCTTAGATTTTAAAGGAGTGCCATTTGCTTTGAGAATGTCCTTTAGAGGACCTTCCATCCTATATCTAGCAAGTTCGTTTCCCATCCTGGAAATCTTTTGTTACTATAGTCCCCAAGGAGCCTAAAAAGCCTTATCTATGATCGTCCTTGGAGAACCTTCCCTGTCCAAAGACAGAAATGGGCGCGCACTTTCCTTATCGTTGCTCTTACCCCAATCCTCGCTCCACGTCCGGCGTCTCGGTTCCCGGGTTTCGGCACCAGTTGTCGCTCTCGACCCGCAAGAACGACCCGTAGGCGAGGTGAGTGGCAAACTTCTTTATTCACAATCTTCAGCCGGGGACCCCTCCCAGTCTAAGACCCCCAAGTATATATCCACCAAGTGCGAACTATATCCAATCAGAGTATACCACGACTAACAAAACTACCAATCAGAAGGACTATCTATGTGCATGCATCGTGCTCGTGAGCACCTACGTGACTCCATAGGTTTTCTTTGTTCTACAGATCATGCGCCTTTCCCTTGACTCCTGGTATCTATCAAACGTCACCCACGAATGCACTCACAGTCCTTGGGTTAATCTCTCACTCCTCCCACTCCTCAGGCCTCGCTTAGTACGTGACTCCCTGCTCCTGCTGCATGGCTCTCCACAGAAACTCAAGTACCCATTGATAGACATTGATAGACAAATGGATAAAGATGTGGGAGAGAGCAAGAATAGAATATTATTCAGCCATAAAAAAGAATGAGATCATTCCATTTGTGACAACATGGATGGACCTATAGGGTATAATGCTAAGTGAAGTAAGTCAGACAGAAATAAAACAAAAACCATATAATTTCACTTGTTTGTGAAATGCAAAAAACAAATGAGCAAAAAAATAATAAAAATTTTAAAAAGGAAAAAAAAGAAACTATACACCAATGTTCCTAATGAATATTGATGGAAAAATTCCCAACAAAATACTAGCAAACAGAATTTAACAGCATGTTAAAAGGATTATATACCATGACCAAGTAGGACCTATTCCTAGAATGACAGGATGGTTCAACATATGAAAATTAATCAGTGTACTATACCATATTAACAGAATGAAGGAGGGGAAAAAACCACATGATCATCTAAACAGATGCAAAAAAAAAAAAAAAGCATTTGACAATATTGAACACTCTTTCATTATAAAAATAGTCAAGTTAAACGTGAGAGGAAATTACCTTAACATAATTAGGGCTATACATGAAAATTCCACAGTTAACATCATACTCAATGGTGAAAGACTGAAAGTTTTTCCTTTAAGATCTGGAACAAGGCAAAGACACTTGCTCTCACTACTTATATTTAACATAATACTGAAAGCCCTAGCCAGAAAATTAGACAAGAGAAAGTAAATAAATAAAAGGCATCCAAATTATAAAGTAAGAAGTAAATGTATCTGTGTTCACAATTGACATACTCTTATGTGCAGAAAACCCTAAAGATCCCCCCCAAAAACTGTTATAACTAACTAAAAAAAATCAGCAAAGTTGATGTATAAAAAGCCAACATATAAAAATCAATTGTATTTCTAGACACTAATAATTAACAATCCAAAAAAGTAAAAATTTTAAGGAAAGAAAAATAACCCTATTTACAATAACTTCTAAAGAATGAAACATTTAGCCAATGAATTGAAAAACTTTATACACAGAAAACTAAAAAATTGTTGCTGGAAGAAATTAAAGAATACATGAATAAATGGAAAGACATTTTGTGTTCACAAATTGGAAGACTTACACTACACAAAGTTATTAGCAGACATAATGCAATACCTATTAAAATCCCAAAGTTTTCTTTTGCAGAAATAGAAATTTTCATTTTAAAATTCATGTGGAATTTCAAGGGAACTTGAATAGCCAAAACAATCTTGTAAAAAGAACAAATTTGAAGAGCTCATATTCTTAGTTTCCAAACTTATTGTAATGTTGCAGTAATCAAAACAGTGTGGTATGGCATAAAGACATACAGGCCTATGGAAAAGAAGAGGGGGTTCAAAATAAATCCTCACATGTATGTTCAAATGATATTCTACAAGAGTACCAAAAACATTCAACGTGGTAGTGACAGTCTTCCACAGATGGTACTGGGAAAACTGGATATCCACAAGCAAAAGAATGAAATTAGACCCTTACTTTATGCCATATACAGAAAGCAATTCAAAATGGATTGAAAACTTAAATGTAAGAGCAAAAACTATAAAACTTAAGAGAAAATTTAGGAGGAAATTTTCATGACACTGGAGTTGGCAATAACCTCTTGAATATAACATTAAAAACAAAAGTAACAAAAAAAATAGAAAAATTGAGTGCCATCAAAACTTGAATCTAAAAAGTTTGTCAAACTACAGAGCGTAAAGTTAAAATATATGCCTCAAATTCATTAGACATTCTGGACCACTGAAAACAGAGAGGTAAGTGACCTAACTTGAAAATAAAAGGCCATCTTTGGAAAGGAATAAAATATTTGAGATTCCTTATTTGGTAAGAAATATTTGATATTCTGATAAATATCCAGAATACATAAAGAAATACAACAACAACAACAACAATAACAAATAATCAATTTTAAAATGGGCAAAGGACTTGAATAGGTTTCTTCAAAAAAAATATTGAAATGGCTAATAATTATATGAAAAGAAGCTCAACATCACTTATCATCAGGGAAATGCAAATCAAAACCATGATGAGATGCTACCTCACAGCCATCAGAATGCTTATTAAAAATATAATAATAAATTATTAAATTTAACTTAATTTAATTTATTTTAATTATTTATATAAATAATTTAATAAATTCAACTTATTAAATTTAATTTAATTTAATAAATTTAATTTAATAAATCTAACTTATTAAATTAAATTTAATTTATTAAATTTAAATTAAATTTAAATTTAATTTAATTAATTAATTTAAAATAAAATAAATTAAATTAAATTAAATTAATAAATTTAAATTAAATTATTAAAAATATAAAAATAAAATATATATATATATATATACACGGAAAATAACAATTATTGCTGAGGATGTGGAGAAGTGGGAACACTTGTATACTGTTGGTGGGAAATTTAAAATGGTGCAGCAGATATGAAAAACACATGACAATTCCTCAAAAACTTAAAATTAGAATCATCATATTATTCAACAATTCTCCTTTGGGGCATATGCCCCCAAAGAATTCAGTCTATGTGTTTGAAAAGATATTTCTATACCCATATTCATAGCAGCATTATTCACAATACTCAAGAGGTGGAAGTAACTCAAGTATCCATTGACAGAAAAATGGATAAACAAAACTTGGTATACCCAAAATGGAAATAGTGGTGATGGAGATGATTACTATTTATCAAGTTTTCAACCAGGAGCCAGTGATCATGGTTACCTTTGCCTCTAGGCAGAAATGTCCCTCTCACTGAGTATTTAGCCATATCGATGTCCTATCCTTAGGCTTTAGCTCTCCCACTGTAACTGGGCTTGAGGTTCTGGTCAGGCAGTCATTCCTCAGGGCATCCAATTTGCAAAAGGATTTGTCTTCAGGGCAGACTAGCTTTAGGTCACTTACCTGTTTTCAGCTCACTTTTTATAATTTAAATATATTTGGGCCTTTCTTTGCATTTTCAGAATGCAAAATATTTTTTTACTATAATTCATATATGTATTAAAGTGGGAGAGTGGTCCAGAATGTCTAATGAATTTGAGGCATATATTTTAATTTTAGGCTCTATAGTTTGACAAAATGTGCCTACCCCAAGAGCAAATATCCATTACAAAGTGGGTTCAGGGGTGCCCAGTGTATCTCAAGGACCAATTGAGTGGGTGATTTGATGTCTATTTGCATAAAAGAACTAGCATGGGAAGGCATTCATCCAGACAGAAGTGGGAGTCAAGGGGGAAAACAATGGGCACTTGCCCTTCTCCCACAGTGTTGTGGGGAAAATGAGAATGAGTCAGCAAGATAAGCAGTACTCAGATTGTCAGTAGGCCTCCCTGCACTTCCACAATCCAACTGCCCCCTACACCCCCACCCCCTCCCCAGTAAAGAGAAATGAGTAACCTTCTTTAAAGCTACTTTGTATATGTATTGGAAGGGAAAGGGTATTTTCTCCACATTATCAAGGTGCCTAATGAAACGTAGGAAGGGCATCACTGGCAGTGGTCCAGAAGAAGCTCTGGAAGGAACAGAGACATCATTATGCAATAGGAGGTCTGGGTAGGCAGGAGCCTTAATATATAACTGCCCTGCTCTCCTGACTTGATATGCCCTTCTCTGCTCTCTTCCTAAGGCATTTCCTAACTTGACATCTGGTCACATTATTCCCATCCTTTAGACCTGCCTGTGGTTCTTGTTTGGATGAAGATCAAAAACCTTTTCTTTGGTTTCCACACACATGAGTCTCTGGCCTTAGTCACCAGCTTTCCTTCCCTGGCTCATTTCAACAAATCAAATTGGTTACACACCTTTGTAGCCCTGTTTTTTGTTTTTTTGTTTTTGGTTTTTTGTTTTGGTTTGATTTGGTTTGGTTTGGTTTTCTTACATTAACCTTGCCTCAGCTATAATCATTTTGTGGAATTTTTCTGTTAACATCTTCTCATCTTCTTCTCCCAATCTAACCAGCTCGCGAAGCAAATCAGTGGAGAGGCTGGCCCTACTCCACTCGTAGTCCCAGACTGGTGTGCAGTATCTGGTACAGAGCAGCCACAGATGCATGCTTCTTGATTAAAGTATAACTACACATGGAGACAACCTGAAGACATTGCAATTTAGTCCAAAGGATAGGAGCCTGGAAGTAGAACTGATAGTAATAGGCTCATCTCATGCTCCTTTGTTCTGACTATGACCCCCCCTTCCATTCTCAAATGCTGGCACTTTGCAATTATCTTCTTGTTTGATATAGTTATTGAAGTTTTCTGTAAGGCAGAGATACAATTACTGTTTTAAACAATAAAAATAATGTTAGTCACTTTTATTCATCATTTACCAAGTAAGGTTATTTTCATTTTTGCTCATCCTCCAAAAACCCTGCAATGAAATTATTTTTAACTGTGTTGATCAGGTCAGTAGTCTGGTTATCTATGTCTGTGTAACAAACTACCTCCAAACTTTGTGGCTTAAAACAGCCACTACATGATTATGGCTCATTATGTGTCTGGCTTTCTCTGGCTGGTGATTTGTTGTGCTCCATGACAAAGAATCCACAGATGTCACTGGTGTTCTTCAGCTGGTGGATGAAATGGCCTGGAGGGTCCAGAACAGCTTCATTTCCACTGATGTCTTGAGCCCTAGAGGGGACGACTATGGGCTGGATGGATCCAGCTGAGACAGAAGACATGCAGTTGAACTGGAGGCTGTAGGTCATCCACGAACTCTCTCCATTCTTTTGAGGACTAGAATCTTACTTTTTAAAAATGAACCAATTTTTACTTTTAGGGAAGAAAAAGATATTTAAGATGAGATGATTTTATTTTCCCCTCAGGGAAATTAAGACAGAGAAGAGAAATATTTCAAAGATGCCAAGAACAACCTATTTATCTCCTGGGTCTGGGATTCTCTGCTGGGCCCACTGGGGCTCTGACAGAAGTTCCAGCCAGGCATGGGTGCTAGGCTAGAGAAGCTTCTGGAGATAAAACATACATCATTACAACTGACATATCCCAAACAAGCCAATATTGAAAAGCTGGAAATAATTTACTCTTCTATTTCAGGTGTTGGGCATCCTTGTTGCTGTCATGCAAGTAACACCCGTAAAACTTTCTGAATTGGCCTTGCCATGGGATACAGATGTTCCTTACAAGAATCTCTTCCATTGACTGATAATACAGCATCCATCCTGATCACCCACTTCCCTTCTGACCACATGTGATTGGATGCTCACCTCTTCTGAATGATTTGAGAGCTCGGGCAGACATTAAATCTGGAGGGTCTAGTCTTTCAAAAATCATCTCGGTGTGCTATTGTACCTCAGGCCTCCAGCAGGAAGAGGTTTAAGTCTCTGCTCTGTGAGGAAGCATTTTCACCTGCCCTCTTAGTGTCATACATTTTCATACCATTTTTGCTTTTTATCTTTATCAATATCTATTTCCAGATATGAACCTGAGTATGAGTAGACTCTAAAAAATTCCTGATCCTGGTGGAACCCAGTTCTATTTGGCACTAACCTCCAAATACCTGAGTTATCATTTCCTAATTGTCCTTAGCCCTCTGTATGAGAGAATCTATCTGAATCATATTTGAAAGGATGAAGCAAATCCCTCAAGACCAAAAAGACTTGGGATCCCAGAACTTCAAAAATCCTATAAAAGCCAGGCTCTTATATGTTTAGAATAATTGAGAGTCAAAAATATGAATGATACTGGTCCTGAAATGTTCAATATTTGCTTGGAGGGAGGCTTGGGGATTATGTGCTGTTTCAGGGGCCCCTAATGGGTCAGGAAAAGACCAAGCATCCAGGAGTCTCAGTTGTCCCAAAGAGCAGCTCCATTTCTAGCTATCTTACTTGGTGGGGTCCCTGCAGTTCCTGTTTTGGAAGAACAGGGTCTTTGAGGTTGGGAGGGAAGTATGCAAAATACTAACAGAGACCAACTCAGAGGGTGTTACTCTTTCCATTGGTAATGAAACATTCAAAAGATCACATTCTCAGTGTAATCTGAAAATGTCAGAGAGAGGGAAATGAATAGAGCTGGCACACAGGATGGAGGGGGCTCCTAAAGCTCTCAGGGCATCTAGTCAATACCACCCAGAGACTCTGGAAATGAGGCCTCACAGCTCGTGGGTGGACAAGAGGGGCAATGTAGAGTCAAAGGTCACCTGTGCTGCCTATGGACTGAGGAAATGCTTCAAGCAGAGAAGACTTTTGGCTGAGCTCAGGCAAAGGGCAGGCGCTCCCTAGATGGTCCAAGTGGAAGAGGTATTTCAGGCCCAGCGATCAGCAAGACCATGGAGCTGGGAATGGCAAGACTGGAAAGGAAAAGTCATACAGGCCAGGTCCATTTCTTGGAAGAGGTTTGGACTGTGGTGCCAGAGAATGATGCATGATTTCTACATCTGCCATTTAACTGTGCTGCAATTAAGTTCTGCCCCTTACACAGCCTATGTCTCACTTTCTATCAAATGAAGTTCCCAAGAAAAGTAAAACTCTGATGAATGACTGAGATCAAACATCAGCACAGTATTGGTCCACAGAGGGGCTCAGGCAGGAGGACATAGAACTCCCAGGTGAGAGAGTCTAAGACCTCAATTAGTATCCATCAATTGTTGATTAAGACTCTAGGAGTACACCAGAGCTCTGTTTTATATAAACACTAATAGTATAACTTGCTTCTGTATGTACATGTGTTGTATTTGTTGTTTGTTTGTTTTTAATTAGCTTCCACATATTTTAGTTCCTAGGAGCCTCAAAGATTAACGAATTTCATGTAGACTCCACCCCTAGGTTTATTTCATGGAGCTTGAGCAATGACTCCTCTCGGAAAAGGGAGGTTTATGAGACCAGAAGTTGAACACTGACCAGGAAATCCATAATGACCCCAGCAGTATTGGCAACTAGAAATACTCATTAACTTAAAAAATGCAAGTCAGCCATTCACAGATTGTCCATTGGATTTATCACTTAATTAGCATTTTATGAGGATTTCTTGCTAAGGATGAGAACCCAGATTGCTGGAATGGCCTTTTTTCCCTTTTGGTTTCAAGAGGAGGTTAGTGGAAGATGTGAAATCTTTGATTAGCAAATCATCATCAGACTTAAGAGATTATAGTTAGTAAGTGATCCCCAGGGGATACAGAGGTTCTTCAAGTATTTGGGGAATCAGACAGTAGGTTACTGCACACATAAATCTTACAAAGGTATAAGTATGCAAAATGCAAAATTACCAATGCCCTACATGTTGTCATGAATTTCCCAAATAAAAGTATTTGCAGAAAGTTAATTATGATAAGTATAGATGAGGAAAACAGTGCCATCCTCTTTCAGCTCACCCAGTTTGACCATCCATTTGACAAATATCACCAAGTTCCAACCATGTGCCAGCACGGGGTAAGGGCTGCAAATTGAACAATCAACAAAACAGCAAAGACAATGTCCTGCTTTGGGGGGCATTGGCAGAATCAGTCATCAAGCAATTACACAGACAAGCATTGGCCAGGATAGGAAAAGAGCAGAGAGCCTGAGAGATCAGAAGTCAGTGAGAGTTACTTGAGAGAAAATTAACACTGCCCAAGAGAAGGAAATGACAGATACAAACCTCCTGTAGTGGGAGGTGCTTAATTCTGGGGACCAAAAGAAGGCTCAGAGTTCAGAGAAAGTTCTGGCTGTAGAGAAGTTAAGGTATAAGACTACAGCCTTCCAGATACTTTGTAGACTGTCTACAAACACCCTCAGACAAACTGAAAGTGATTTGCATCGGTTGGGGTCCTCTAGAAAGCTGACACTAGACTGAAGAGTAAATAGTTTATTGGGTACAACACCTATAGAGGATAAAGAGGAGAGTGAGAATGACCAAGGGTAGACAGGGAAATACTTCCACCTGGACCTCTGGAAAGAAGATATTCAGACAAAAGCACAGCTCGGAGAAAATCTTTGCCAACCCCAAGGTTGTCCAAAGAAGAATCCTTCTCTGGAAATCAGAGCACCACTGTTCCCGGGCACTGACCAGCAAGTTGCAAGTGTGCTTGAAGGCCACGAAGCTGGAGACTCAGTTATCTGCACCTATGGCAGTACACCCTCCTAAAGGAGTTTTGAGCAGTGCTCCTGCACGGCTAGGAACTCACTGAAGAATTTTGAGCATGAAAGTAAATTTATCCAATGTACTTCTCATTTGTTATATTTTTTAAATTTTGAAATATAGCAAATTTGCAAACATGTCAGAAATAATATGGAGATGGCATATACCCTTTACCATTTTCCCCAATGGTAATATCTTTCAAAACTATAGTAGATGTTCATCATCACTAGCCATCAGAGAGATTCAAATTAAAACCACATTGAGATATCACCTTACACCTTACACCATTGAGATATTCTTACACCAGTTAGAATAGCCAAAATTAGCAAGACAAGAAACAACATGTGTTGGAGGGGATGTGGAGAAAGTGGAACCCTCTTACACTGTTGGTGGGAATGCAAGTTGGTGCAGCCTTTTTGGAGAACAGTGTGGAGATTCCTCAAGAAATTAAAAATAGAACTTCCCTATCACCTTGCCATTGCACTCCTGGGTATTTACCCCAAAGGTACAGATGTCGTGAAAAGAAGGGCCATCTGTACCCCAATGTTTATAGCAGCAATGGCCATGGTTGCCAAACTGTGGAAAGAACCAAGATGCCCTTCAATGGACGAATGGATAAGGAAGATGTGGTCCATATACACTATGGAGTATTATGCCTCCATCAGAAAGGACGAATACCCAACTTTTGTAGCAACATGGACGGGACTGGAAGAGATTATGCTGAGTGAAATAAGTCAAGCAGAGAGAGTCAATTATCATATGGTCTCACTTATTTGTGGAGCATAACAAATAGCATGGAGGACAAGGGGAGTTAGAGAGAAGAAGGGAGTTGGGGTAAATTGGAAGGGGAGGTGAGTCATGAGAGACTATGGACTCTGAAAAACAATCTGAGGCGTTTGAAGTGGCAGGGGGGTGGGAGGTCGGGGTACCAGGTGGTGGGTATTATAGAGGGCACGGATTGCATGGAACACTGGGTGTGGTGAAAAAATAATGAATACTGTTATGCTGAAAATAAAAAAATAAAATAAAAATAAAAAGAACTATAGTAGAGTATCACATCCAGGATATAGATTTTAATACAATTCACCAATCTAATCCAGTTGTTCTTGTACTTATTTATGTGCACGTGTATATTTAGTTCTATGCAGTTCTACCAAGTGTATTTTTAAGTGTTCACCACCAAAGACAAGATATAGAACATTCCATCATTACAAGGATCTTTGTATCTTGTGCTTTTATAATCACACCCACCTCCCATTTATCCCACTTCCAAAGTTGTCCCTAACCCCTGGAACCAGTAATCCATCCTTTATTGATAAAGTACTGTCATTTGAAGAATATTATATAAACAGAGTCATACAATATATAAGTTGTTAAAACTGGCATTTCTCACTCAGCATAATTTCTTTGAGACCCATCCAAGTTGTTACATGTATCAATAATTTGTTCCTTTTCTTTTCTTAAGTAGTGTCTCATAGTATATGAGTACCATAGGTTGTTGAACCACTCACCAATTTAAGAATATATAGATTGTTTCCAGTTTAGGGCTATTATAAATACAACTGATATGTACATTCATATATATTCATTTGTTTCATGTGAATATAAATTTTCATTTCTCTGGTAGAAATGTCAGAAGTACAATGTGGAGTCATGAAATAGCTGCATATTAAGTATTACAAGCACTGTTAACTACATTCTAGAAAAATTTACCATTATGCTCTCTCACCATCAATGTATGAGAGATCAGTCTCCTCCACATCCTCCCCAGCATGTAGTCTTGTCACTATTTTTGTTATAGTCATTCTGACAGGTGTGCAGAAACACTGTATCATCACTTTTTTTTAAAGATTTTATTAATTTTTTGACGGAGAGAGATCACAAGTAGGCAGAGAGGCAGGTAGAGTGGGAGGGGGGAAGCAGGCTCGCCACTGAGCAGAGAGCCCGATGTGGAGCTTGATCCCAGGACCCTGGGATCACAATCTGAGCTGAAGGCAGAGGCTTTAACCCATCGAGCCACCCAGGCGCCCCTGTATCATCACTAGCATTTGTTAGCAATGTTAACTAACATTTCCCTACTGCTTAATGTTAAACAGATTCTTATCTGCTTATTTCCCATCTGTCTGTCTTTGGGGAAATGTCTGTTCATGACTTTTATCCATTTTCAAACTGTATTATTTGCTTTTCAACTGATGAGATTCAAGAGTTCTTTATATATTGTAGATAATAGTCCTTTATCAGAGGTTTCCAGATATATTTTCTCACTCTGTAGCTTATCTTTTCATCTTCCTAAGAGGGTATTTGTCATAGAAAATATTTAATTACAATGAGGTCCAATTTAATCAAATGTTCCTTTTATGGACCTTTTATGGTTTTTATATCAAATCTAAGAACTCTTTCCTTGCCCTGAATTCTAAATATTATTCTTACATTATTTTGTAAAAGTTGTATCATTTTACATTTTACAAATAACATATGACCCATTTTGAATTGCTTTTGTGTAAGGTGAGAGTTTTAGGGCAAGGTTTACTTATTTATTGGTTTATGAGTGCCCAACTCTTTCAGCATCATTTCATGAAAAGGCTTTCCTTCCCTTGAATTTCTTCTGCACTCTTGTTGAAAATATGTCATGAGTAGATGTCACTGAAAATGGTGGAGTAAGGGATTCCGAAGTTCCATCCCTCACTACGATTAAGTTGGCAAAAAACTGTCAGAATTGACTTTCTCAAAACTCTGAAATCTTTTTTTTTAAAGGAAAATAAGATGGCAGAAAAGTAGCAGGCTGAGGCTACACCAGGTAGCAGGAGATCAGCTAGATAGCTTATCTAAACATTGCAAACATCTACAAATCCAACAGGAGAATGAAGAGAAGAAGAACAGCAATTCTAGACACAGAAAATCAACACTTTCTGAAAGGTAGGACAGGCGGAGAAGTGAATCCAAAACGACAGCAAGATAGACTGCGGGGGGAGGGGCCAGCTCTCAACAAGCGGCAGAGCAATGGAGCACAAAATCAGGACTGTTACAACTCTGTTTCACTGGGGGACATAGCTCTAGAGGTTAAACGGGGGTGAACCCCACACAGGGTCAGCACGGCACCAGGTCCCGCAAGGTCACAGAAGGATCAGGGGTGTCTGAGTGTCGCAGAGCTTGCAGGTATTAGAACAGGGAAGCCAGCTACAAAGACAGAGCCAAGGAGTGAGCTCTCAGCTCAGGGTTACCTTGAACAGGTCACAGCCTGTGTGAGCTTGGAGCGTGGTCAGAAGCCAGGGAGACGGGAGTTATTGGGTGCTATTCTCTGAGGGTGCACTGAAGAGTGGAGCCCGAGCTCTCGGCTCCTCTGGGCCAGAGACTGGGAGGCCGCCATTTTCGTATCCGCCCTCCAGAACTCTACAGAAAGCGTTCAGGGAACAAAAGCTCCCGAAAGGGAAGCCAAGCAGATTACTCAGCCCGGCCCCTGGTAAGGGAGGTGCAATTCTGCCTGAGGCAAAGACACTTGAGAATCACTACAACAGGCTGCTCCCCCAGAAGATCAACAAGAAATCCAGCCAGGACCAAGTTCACCTACCAAGGAGTGCAGGTTCAATACCAAGGAGAGCAGCGGAATTCCAGAGAAGGAGAAAGCAAAGCACTGAACTCATGGCTTTCTCTCCATGATTCATTAGTCTTGCAGTTAATTTAATTTGTTTTTCTTTTTAATTTTTTTCTTCCAATTCTGCTAATTTTTTTTAACTCTTACCCTTTTCTTTTTTAACGTATTTTAACTAGTTTATCTAATATATATATATATATATTTTATTTTTTTTCCTTCATTCGTTTTCGTTTTTTATTAGTTTCTTTTTTTTTCTGAGCCTCTTTTTATCCCCTTTCTCCCCCATCCAACTATTTGGGGTCTCTTCTGATTTGGTTAAAGTGTATTTTCCTGGGGTCTTTGTCACCCTTTAAGTATTTTACTTGCTCCTTCATATACTCTTACCCAGACAAAATGACAAGGCAGAAAAATTCACCACAAAAAAAAAAAAAAAAGAACAAGAGGCAGTACTGAAAGCTAGGGACCTAATCAATAAAGACATTGGTAATATGTCAGATCTTGAGTTCAGAATGACAATTCTAAAGGTTCTAGCCGGGCTCGAAAAAGGCATGGAAGATATTAGAGAAACCATCCCGGGTGATATAAAAGCCCTTTCTGAAGAAATAAAAGAACTAAAATCTAACCAAGTTGAAATCAAAAAAGCTATTAATGAGGTGCAATAACAAATGGAGGCTCTTACTGCTAGGATAAATGAGGCAGAAGAAAGAATTAGTGATATAGAAGACCAAATGACAGAGAATAAAGAAGCTGAACAAAAGAGGGACAAATATCTACTGGACCACAAGGGGAGAATTTGAGCAATAAGTGACACCACAAGATGAAACAACATTAGAATAACTGGGTCTACGGCCATACCACCCTGAATGCGCCCGATCTTGTCTGATCTCAGAAGCTAAGCAGGGTCGGGCCTGGTTAGTACTTGGATGGGAGAATAACTGGGATTCCAGAAGAAGAAGAAAGAGAAAGGGGAGCACAAGGTATATTGGAGAGAATTATTGGAGAGAATTTCCCTAATATGGCAAAGGGAACAAGCATCAAAATCCAGGAGGTGCAGAGAACCCACCTCAAAATCAACAAGAATAGGTCCACACCCCATCACCTAATAGTAACATTTACAAGTCTTAGTGACAAAGAGAAAATCCTGAAAGCAGCCCGGGAAAAGAAGTCTGTAACATACAATGGTAAAAATATTAGATTGGCAGCAGACTTATCCACAGAGAACTGGCAGGCCAGAAAGAACTGGCATGATATATTCAGAGCACTAAATGAGAAAAACATGCAGCCAAGAATATTATATCCAGCTAGGCTATCACTGAAAATAGAAGGAGAGATTAAAAGCTTCCAGGACAAACAAAAACTGAAAGAATTTGCAAACACCAAACCAGCTCAACAGGAAATATTGAAAGGGGTCCTTTAAGCGAAGAGAGAGCCTAAAAGTAGTAGATCAGAAAGGAACAGACACAATATACAGTAACAGTCACCTTACAGGCAATACAATGGCACTAAATTCATATCTCTCAATAGTTACCCTGAATGTCAATGGGCTAAATGCCCCAATCAAAAGACACAGGGTATAGGAATGAATAAATAAACAAAACCCATCTATATGTTGCCTATAAGAAACTCGTTTTAGACCTAAAGACACCTCCAGATTAAAAGTGAGGTGATGGAAAACAATTGACCATGCTAATGGACACCAGAAGAAAGCAGGGGTGGCAATGCTTATATCAGATCAAGTAGATTTTAAGCCAAAGACTATAATAAGAGATGAGGAAGGACACTATATCATACTCAAAGGGTTTGTCCAAAAAGAAGATCTAACAATTTTAAATATCTATGTCCCTAACGTAGGAGCAGCCAACTATATAAACCAATTAATAACAAACTCAAAGGAAACACATCAACAATAATACAATAATAGTAGGGGATTTTAACACTCCCCTCACTGAAATAGATCATCCAAGCAAAAGATCAACAAGGAAAAAAAGGACTTAAATGACACACTGGACCAGATGGACATCACAAATATATTCAGAACATTTCATCCCAAAGCAACAGAATACTTATTCTTCTCTACTGCATATGGAACATTCTCCAGAAAAGATCACGTCCTGCGTCCTAAATCAGATCTCAACTGGTATCAAAAGATTAGGATCATTCCCTGCATATTTTCAGACCACAGTGCTCTGAAGCTAGAACTCAATCACAGGAGGAAATTTGGGAAGAACCCAAATACATGAAGACTAAACAGCATCCTTCTAAACAATGAATGGGTCAACCAGGAAATTAAAGAAGATGTGAAAAAATTCATGGAAACAAATGATAATGAAAACACAACGGTTCAGAATCTGTGGGAACAGCAAAGGCAGTCTTGAGAGGAAAATATACAGCGGTACAAGCCTTTCTCAAGAAACAAGAAAGGTCTCAAGTACACAACCTAATCCTCCACCTAACGGAGCTGGAGAAAGAACAAGAAAGAAACCCTAAACCCAGCAGGCGAAGAGAAATCATAAAGATCAGAGCAGAAATCAATAAAATAGAAACCAAAAAACCCAATAGAACAAATCAACAAAACTAGGAGCTGGTTCTTTGAAAGAATTAATAAGATTGATAAACCCCTGGCCAGACTTATCAAAAAGAAAAGAGAAAATACCCAAATAAATAAAATCATGAATGAAAGAAGAGAGCTCACAACTAACACCAAGAAAAATAATTATAAGAACATACTATGAGCAACTCTACGCCCAAAAATTTGACAATTGGGAAGAAATGGATGAATTCCTAGAGACATATAAACTACCACAACTGAACCAGGAAGATATAAAAAACCTGAACAGACCCATAACCAGTAAGGAGATTGAAACAGTCATCAGGAATCTCCAAACAAACAAAAGCCCGGGGCCAAACGGCTTCCCGGGGGGAATTCTACCAAACATTTAAAGAAGAACTAATTCCTATTCTCCTGAAACTGTTCCAAAAAATAGAAATGGAAGGACAACTTCCAAACTCATTTTATGAGGCCAGCATCACCTTGATCCCCAAACCAGACAAGGATCCCAACAAAAAAGAGAACTACAGACCAATATCCTTGATGAACACAGATGCGGAAATTCTCACCAAAATATTAGCCAATAGGATTCCATAGTACATTAAAAGGATTAATTACCATGACCAAGTGGGATTTATTCCAGGGCTGCAAGTTTCGTTCAACATCCGCAAATCAATCAATGTGGTACAATACATTAATAAAAGATAAAACAAGAACCATATGATACTCTTTATAGATGCTGAAAAAGCATTTGACAAAGTGCAGCATCCCTTCCTGATCAAAACTCTTCAAAGTGTAGGGATAGAGGGCACATACCTCAATATTATCAGGCCATCTATGAAAAACCCACCGCAATACCATGCTCAATGGAGAAAAACTGAAAGCTTTTCTGCTAAGATCAGGAACATGGCAGGGATGTCCATTATCACCACTGCTATTCAACATAGTACTAGAAGTCCTAGCCTCAGCAATCAGACAACAAAAGGAAATTAAAGGCATCCAAATCGGCAGAGAAGAATTCAAATTTATCACTCTTCGCAGAAGATATGATATTATATGTGGAAAACCCAAAAGACTCCACTCTAAAACTGCTAGAACTCGTACAGGAATTCAGTAAAGTGTCAGGATATAAAATCAATGCACAGAAATCAGTTGCATTTCTCTACACCAACAACAAGACAGAAGAAAGAGAAATCAAGAAGTCAATCCCATTTACAATTGCACCCCAAACCATAAGATATCTAGGAATAAACCTAACTGATGAGGCTAAGAATCTATACTCAGAAAACTATAAAGTACTCATGAAAGAAATTGAGGAAGACACAAAGAAATGGAAAAATGTTTCATACTCCTGGATTGGAAGAACAAATATTGTGAAAATGTCTAGGCTACCTAAAGCAACCTACACATTTAATGAAATTCCTATCAAAATACCATCTATTTTTTTCAAAGAGATGGAACAAGTAACCCTCAAATTTATATGGAACCAGAAAAGACCTCGAATAGCTAAAGGGATATTGAAAAAGAAAGCCAAAGTTGGTGGCATCAAAATTCCGGACTTCAAGCTCTATTACAAAGCCGTCATCATCAAGATAGCATGGTACTGGCACAAAAACAGACACATAGATCAATGGAACAGAATAGAGAGCCCAGAAATAGACCCTCAACTCTATGGTCAACTAATCTTCAACAAAGCAGGAAAGAATGTCCAGTGGGAAAAACACAGCCTCTTCAATAAATGGTGTTGGGAAAATTGGACAGCCACATGCAGAAAAATGAAATTGGACCACTTCCTTACACCACACATGAAAAGAGACTAAAAATGAATAAAGGACCTCAATGTGAGAAAGAAATCCTTCAAAATCCTTGAGGGGAACACAGGCAGCAACCTCTTCGACCTCAGCCGCAGCAATATCTTCCTAGGAACATTGCCAAAGGCAAGGGAAGCAAGGGCAAAAATGAACTATTGGGACTTCATCAAGATCAAAAGCTTTTGCACAGCAAAGGAAACAGTTAACAAAACCAAAAGACAACTGACAGAATGGGAGAATATATTTGCAAATGACATATTAGATAAAGGCCTAGTATCCATAATCTATGAAGAACTTAGCAAACTCAACACCCAAAGAACAAATAATCCAATCAAGAAATGGGCAGAAGACAAGAACAGACATTTCTGCAAAGAAAACGTCCAGATGGCCAACCGACACATGAAAAAGTGCTCCACATCACTTGGCATCAGGGAAATACAAATCAAAACCACAATAAGATATCACCTCACACCAGTCAGTATGGCTAAAATTAACAAGTCAGGAAATGACAGATGCTGGCGAGGATGTGGAGAAAGGGGAACCCTCCTACACTGTTGGTGGGAATGCAAGCTGGTGCAATCGCTCTGGAAAAGAGCTTGGAGGTTCCTCAAAATGTTGAAAATAGAACTACCCTATGACCCAGCAATTGCACTACTAGGTATTTACCCTAAAGATACAAACGTAGTGATCCAAAGGGGCACGTGCACCCGAATGTTTATAGCAGCAATGTCTACAATAGCCAAACTATGGAAAGAAGCTAGATGTCCATTAACAGATGAATGGATCAAGAAGATGTGGTATATATACACAATGGAATACTATGCAGCCATCAAAAGAAATGAAATCTTGCCATTTGCGATGACGTGGATGGAACTAGAGGGTATCATGTTTAGCGAAATAAGTCAAGCGGAGAAAGACAACGATCATATGATCTCCCTGATATGAGAAAGTGGAGATGCAACATGAGGGGTTAAGGGGGTAGGAGAAGAATAAATGAAACAAGATGGGATTGGGAGGTAGACAAACCATAAGTGACTCTTAATCTCACAAAACAAACTGAAGGTTACCGGGGGAGGGGGGATGGATAGGGGAGTGGGGTTATGGACATTGGGGAGGGTATGTGCTATGGTGAGTGCTGTGAAGTGTGTAAACCTGGCAATTCAGACCTGTACCCCTGGTGATAGAAATACATTATATGTTAAAAAAAAAAAAAAAAGAAAGAAAGAAAATAAGCAAGGAAATGTTTAATGAAAAAAAAGAAACTGCTAAATTTTGGAAAGAGAATAGTCTGTATTTTTAACTTATCTTTCTACAATTCCCCACTTCCCAGCTCAGGGGCTGGGAAAGAGGGAAGGAAGAGAGGTTGTCAGGAGGGTAAGGGACAATAATAAGACTGTTGATTCCACTGGTGTTGCAAGACATTTGAAGGAGAGACCCAGGAGTGGAAGCAGGGGATTTTGAAAGTGATTGTAGATGGTTTCAGTGATTGGTAATGACAGAATCTAAGGAATGGGAGATTTCTGTACATTTTTCCCAGTCTATAATCTTCCTAACTTCACTTCCTTCCCTATTTAATGTGGCCTCAAGTACTGTCAGTACCCTCAGTCCCCTTGGAAACTTGTCCTAATACATCTTCCCTCCTAAACACTTCCTTGATTGATCTCACCATCTCCCTTCCCCACTTCTGCATCCACGCTGTGGAGGTTGATGGGGAAATTCAAATTCATGACATCAAACTTCAGTTTGGCTCATCAGTCTTTCCATCTGCTCCCAATCCTCTCAACTGTCTTTACCCAAAACAGCTCCTAATCACCTATCTTGGTCTTACTGGGTGAACTATCCTACTTTCTCACTCACACACATGAGAATTCCTGCAGTCCATATGTGATTTAAAAAAATCTAAAGAGGGGTGCCTGGGTGGCTCAGTGGGTTAAGCCTCTGCCTTCAGCTCAGGTCATGATCTCAGGGTCCTGAAATCGAGTCCCAGATAGGGCTCTCTGCTCAGCAGGGGGCCTGCTTCCCCCTCTGTCTACTTGTGATCTCTCTCTCTCTGTCTAATAAATAAATAAAATATTTAAAAAAAAAAAGTCTTTAAAAAAAATGTAAAGATATATCTGGCCAGGTCTTATTTTCTGTCCAGTCTACTTGCTTAAAAATTATTCATTAGAATAGACTATGGACTCTGAAAAACAATTTGAGAGGTTTGAAGTGGCGGGGGGGGTGGGAAGTTGGGGTACCAGGTGGTGGGTATTATAGAGGGCACGGATTGCATGGAGCACTGGGTGTGGTGAAAAAAATAATGAATACTGTTTTTTGAAAATAAATAAATCAATTTAATAAAAAAATTACAGTAAAAAAAAAAGAATATAGTATTTTTATAACCAAGGTAATATATTTTCATTATAGAAGTTTTTGGAAATACTGGTACAGAAAAATAAGTATATAAAGAATAATGGATAATGTAAGGGCCTACTTAGCCAGAGGGAGCCATTTTGTTGTTTATGCAGTAAACTTAGATTGACCCTGCCACTCCCAGAGGAACTTACTTAAAAGCAAGTCCTGGAAACCAGTCCCAGGTAGCAAAGCCCAGATACAAGGGCAGGTCAGGCCAAGTGGAGACACCCAATCAGTGGGGCACACATACGGTCTCCCTAGCTACCAAGGAGAGTGGGCCCCGTCTTTTGGGCACCAATTCTGACCAAGGCTAGTTCAAATATCTACTAGGGTAAATTGAAATTCAATTGGCCACCCGTGTGTGATCTAGCATAACTGTGCAGTTTTCTCTGTGTGTTACAATCTCATTGGCCACCTGTGTGTGGCCAGGCTCAACCACATGGCCTTTGCTCTATAAAAGTTAGTAGTGATCCAAAGGGGCACGTGCACCCGAATGTTTATAGCAGCAATGTCCACAATAGCCAAACTATGGAAAGAACCTAGATGTCCATCAACAGATGAATGGATCAAGAAGATGTGGTATATATACACAATGGAATACTATGCAGCCATCAAAAGAAATGAAATCTTGCCATTTGCGACAACATGGATGCAACTAGAGCGTATCATGCTTAGCGAAATAAGTCAAGCAGAGAAAGACAACTATCATATGATCTCCTTGATATGAGGAAGTGGTGATGCAACATGGGGGCTTAAGTGGGTAGGAGAAGAATCAATGAAACAAGATGGGATTGGGAGGGAGACAAACCATAAGTGACTTTTAATCTCACAAAACAAACTGAGGGTTGCTGGGGGGAGGGGGTTTGGGAGAAGGGGGTGGGATTATGGACATTGGGGAGGGTATGTGCTTTGGTGAGTGCTATGAAGTGTGTAAACCTGGTGATTCACAGACCTGTACCCCTGGGGATAGAGTATTATGCCTCCATCAGAAAGGATGAATACCCAACTTTTGTAGCAACATGGACGGGACTGGAAGAGATTATGCTGAGTGAAATAAGTCAAGCAGAGAGAGTCAATTATCATATGGTTTCACTTATTTGTGGAGCATAACAAATAGCATGGAGGTCATGGGGACTTAGAGTGGAGAAGGGAGTTGGGGGAAATTGGAAGGGGAGGTGAACCATGAGAGACTATGGACTCTGAAAAACAATCTGAGGGTTTTGAAGGGACGGGGGGTGGGAGGTTGGGGTACCAGGTGGTGGGTATTATAGAGGGCACGGATTGCATGGAGCACGGGGTGTGGTGCAAAAATAATGAATACTGTTATGCTGGAAATAAAAAAAAAGTAAAAAAAAAAAAAAAAAAAAAAAAAGTTAGTCTGTGAGGCTGGGAGGGGTGGCCCCTTTATGAGAGATGACCCCAGCCAGTCGGTTTGATTCTCAATGCTTGGCGGGAAATAAAGCTTTGTTTGACCTTCGCTTTGTGTCAGTCTCGCTCCTTTGATTACAGACCTAACAGATAATGCCAAGGGTAACCCAAGATAACCACATCATGCATGTGTGTGTGTGTAAATATACATATGTGTGTATGTGTACATATGTACACATATATGCGTGCATATGTACACATATATGTGTGTGTATGTATACATACACACACATACATATGTGTGTATATATATATATATATATACATATATAAAACAGTTACATTCTTACTATGTGACAGCCAACAACCTCTATCCTTGGATCTGAGAACATAGGAGAAAATTCACTGACTTCATAGAGCTTACATTACAATTAAGGGAAACAAAAAATTTAAAAATTATTTAAATAAAAGATTAAAATACATATTTCAGGTGGTGAAAAATAATTTTAGAGATAAAAATACCAGGTAGGACAGGTATGCCAGGAAGGGCAATTAACATTCTATAGGGTAGCAGGAAGGGTGCACCATTAAAACAATAACTATACAGACATTTGGGCAGGGTCTAGAAATAACATTGGGCTGAGTGGCTGGACCAATGAGGCCAGGTCATGAGCACAGGAAGTCATGGGACTGAGAGACTGAGGTTAGTATCACATGGATAGATACAGAAATCACCAGGAGCTCATAAGTGGTGGACAGAGTAATAGGAAGGAGAAGGAGCATGAGGGGATGGGTTGACATGCAGGGAGGCTGACTGCTATGATGCTTACCGGTCAGAGGGTGCAGGTCTCCTCATTGCTAAGCACAAAGGTGTGAAGCCAAGGCAGGCTGCCTCAGCTGGACTCATGGTGCCTGGGTACTTGTGCTGCTTCCTCAAGTCCTCAAGGACAATAGCATGTGTAATTTGGATCTCTTTATTATCAGTTGAATCTGGCACCTTTTTTCTATCCTCCCTCTACCTCTTTTTTTATATCAGAAACTATGTGTCCCTTGGTCATATAGATCCTGATAGTACCCTCCTCTGACCATGCACACTACTGTCTGTAATTCCACACATATGGTGGTGATCTTTCCCAAGCCTCATCCACACACAGGCTAAGTCTGTGGGCCCTCTATCACCCCCAAGATGATGTTCATATCCACAAGCCTGGACTTCCCCCACAGTCCCTGCCTTCTCAGTCTTATTGGTGGCCACTCTCCACTCACCAATCCCTGTTTTCCCCTGCTTTTGGACCCCAGGTATGCTCAGAAAAAGCTCACTCATCATCTTCCTGTTTGGCCTTCCTATCCCAAGAGAATCAGCTAGATGAGGCTTAGCACCTTCTGGAAGCAGTACTGTCACATGTTTAGGAAATCCCACTATCAGGGTTCAGACCCCAGGTCCTGCCCCTTTTTGAGTTAACTAAGTGGGTGGCTTTACCTCTCTGCTCCTCAATCCCTCACCTACAAAAAGGGTAATGATATAATATACCTACCAAGGCATGCTGTTTGGATGAGCCAATGGATGGGAAGTCCTCAAAAGAATCCCATCTAACCCAATATGTGTGAACCCAACACATGGGAGAAGCACCCCTGAGCATAGTCCAGCTGTGCCTTCTGGCTGGCCCTGAGAGCTAGGATCTGGTAGCAAGATACAGGGGAGCTGTGGTCTGGATCCCGGTCTCCTCAGTAAACTTCCATAAGGTAGACCAAAAGCTCCCAGAACTCCAGGAAAAGCTGATGTGCATATGTCCTCAGCAGCCTCCCCGAAGCATGCAAGTCAAAATCCCCTGAGGGAGGCTACTGAGGACATTCTTTCACTAGGAGAGAACTTGCCCTAAGTGAGTGCTTCCAAAAAATGATTATCTGGACCACAAATTACAGATTTCTACTGCTACCGGAGGTTCCAAATCTGGAAGGGGGCCCAAGAATCTGAATGTAAGAAACCTCACAGGTGATCCTGATGTTCAGTCAGTTTGGGAACTCTGTAGCCAGATGACCAGAAAAGGCTATGACTCTAGTCATCTCCCTTCTCAGGGAAAGATAGGATCAAGTGCTGCTCCAACTCTGACATTCATGTCCCATCCCAGATCCCTTCATCTCCCAAGGGTAATCACACCCCAGATCACACAGCAACTCAGAACTAAGAGATCCTGGTCTAGGAGCTTGCATAGGTTCCTAAACTGCATATACTCTCTTCTCAGCAGTGCTGGGGAAGCCAAATCTGCTTCCTGGAAATGTGCTGGCAAAGAAGAGAAGTTGTCTATGGACAGGGTCGTTCACTCCTAGGTCACTGCTGAGGAGTGTTTCCACCCTGGGAAATGAGGGCATCCCCGTGTCACTAATGACTTCTGCACAGACCCTTCTGCTTTTGCATGGTAGGTGGCTCTTGCTGAAAAGGATCTTTCAAATGGCAGGAATATAAAGCAGTAAAAATAATTGCTTCTGGCCCTGGGATTGGTTTCCTGGCAAACTAATTAGCTATAAAGATTCAGGCTGGCTATTTCCCTCCTTTGCTTCTGACATTCCCCAGAGTCCCAGGGTAACATACTAAAGAGAGCCCTTTGGCCACTGCTTTGATTTCAAGCAAAACATTAGGTGAAAAAGAGTCCCATTATGGATGCAATTTCAATGAGCACATGGTGTAGTCAGATGGCCTATATCCCTGAGGACAGGATGTACAGCAGGAGGAACTCTTACCTGGAATAGACAAAGCCTGGGATCCCATCCTATCTTGGCTTCGTTTTGCTGATTGCCCTTTCACTGGTCAAATCCCCCTCGAGGATTTGAATCCCCCTGAATCCTCATCTATAAAATAACAAGTGGAAGGAGATGTTCTCCAGGCACCTTAGGCTCTAACACATATGGCTGTGAACTACTGAAAGCTTTCTAAACAAAATATTAAAACATGTGAAATCACTTTGTCATAACATATTCTATTTTGTAGGTGGCTAAGAACTATTCTAGGGAGACAGGAAGAAAACAGGTTCTGCTTATGTTTGGTAAATAGCACACCAAATAGAGTACAATGCTAGAAGCAGGAGCCTAGGTGGTAAGTAGACCAGAGACTAGAGATGATCTGTATTATTTAGGAGGTTTTGATAGCAAGAGAGAGAAAATCCTACTGAAAATTAATTAAACCCTAAGAATAGTTGTCCTTATTTAAGAATAATTCTGGGTTATGGACCTCATAGATATATACAGAACATTCCACCCTAAAACAACAGAATACTCATTCTTCTCAAGTGCACACGGAACCTTCTCCAGAATAGACCACATGCTGGGTCACAAATCAGGACTCAACTGATACCAAAAGACTGAGATTATTCCCTGCATATTCTCAGATCACAATGCTTTGAAACTGGAGCTCAATCACAAGGAAAAGTTCCGAAGGAACTCAAACACCTGGAAGCTAAAGACCACCTTGTTTAAGAATGCTTGGATCAACCAGGAGATCAAAGAAGAACTTAAACAATTCATGGAAACCAATGAGAATGAAGACACTTCGGTCCAAAACCTATGGGATACAGTAAAGGCTGTCCTAAGGGGGAAATACATAGCCATCCAAGCCTCCCTCAAAAAAATTGAAAAATCTAGAATACACCAGCTGTCTCTACACCTTAAAGAACTGGAGAATCAACAACAAATCAAACCAACTCCACACATAAGAAGGGAAACCATCAAGATTAGAGCTGAGATCAATGAGGTAGAAACCAGAGATACAGTAGAACGTATCAATGAAACTAGAAGCTGGTTTTTTGAAAGAATCAATAAGATTGATAAAACATTGGCCACACTAATCCAAAAGGAAAGAGAGAAAGCCCAAATTTATAAAATTATGAATGAAAAGGGAGAGATCACAACTAACACAAGGAAGTAGAAACAATCATCAGAAGTTATTATCAACAGTTATATGCCGAAAAGCTTAGCAACCTAGATGAAATGGATGCATTCCTGGAAAAATATAAACTACCAAAATTGAACCAGGAAGAAATCGACAACCTGAATAGACCAATATCTAATAACGAGATTGAAGCAGTGATCAAAAACCTCCCAAAAAACAAGTGCCCAAGACCTGACGGATTCCCTGGGGAATTCTACCAAACCTTCAAAGAAGAAATAACACCTATTCTCCTGAAGCTGTTTCAAAAAATTGAAGCGGAAGGAAAACTTCCAGACTCTTTCTATGAAGCCAGCATTACCCTGATCCCCAAACCAGGCAAAGACCCTACCAAAAAGGATAATTTTAGACCAATATCACTGATGAATATGGATGATAAGATTCTCAACAAGATCCTAGCCAACAGGATTCAACATCACATTAAAAAGATTATCCACCATGACCAGGTGGGATTCATCCCTGGGCTACAAAGATGGTTCAACATTTGCAAATCAATCAATGTGATAGAACAAATCAATAAGAGAAGAGAGAAGAACCACATGGTCCTCTCAATTGATGCAGAAAAAGCATTTGACAAAATCCAGCATCCGTTCCTAATTAAAACGCTTCAAAGTATAGGGATAGAGGGAACATTCCTGAACCTCATCATATCTATCTATGAAAGACCCACAGCAAATATCATCCTCAATGGGAAAAAGCTTGCAGCCTTCCCAGTGAGATCAGGAACATGACAAGGATGCCCACTTTCACCACTCTTGTTCAACATAGTATTAGAGGTCCTAGCAACAGCAATCAGACAACAAAAAGAAATAAAAGGTATCCAAATTGTCAATGAAGAAGTCAAACTCTCTCTATTCGCAGATGACATGATTCTTTATATGGAAAACCCAAAAAACTCCACCCCCAAAGTACTAGAACTCATACAGCAATTCAGCAACGTGGCAGGATACAAAGTCAATGTGCAGAAATCAGTGGCTTTCTTATACACTAACAATGAAAATACAGAAAGGGAAATTAGAGAATCGATTCCATTTACTATAGCACCAAGAACCATAAGATACCTGGGAATAAACCTAACCAAAAAGGTAAAGGATCTGTACTTGAGGAACTACAGAACACTCATGAAAGAAATTGAAGAAGACACAAAAAGATGGAAGACCATTCCATGCTATTGGATCGTAAGAATAAACATTGACGGACGCCTGGGTGGCTCAGTTGGTTAAGCCGCTGCCTTCAGCTCAGGTCATGATCCCAGTGTCCTGGGATCGAGTCCCACATCAGGCTCCTTGCTCCGCAGGGAGCCTGCTTCTCCCTCTGACTCTGCCTTCCACTCTGTCTGCCTGTGCTCGCTCTTGCTCGCTCTCTCTCTGACAAATAAATAAATAAAATCTTTAAAAAAGGGGAGGAGTCAAGATGGCGGAGAAGTAGCAGGCTGAGACTGCTTCAGCTAGCCGGAGATCAGCTACATAGCTTATCTAAAGATTGCAAACACCTGAAAATCCATCGGCAGATCGAAGAGAAGAAGAACAGCAATTCTGGAAACAGAAAAACAACCACTTTCTGAAAGGTAGGACCGGCGGAGAAGTGAATCCAAAGCGACGGGAAGATAGACCCCGGGGGGAGGGGCCGGCTCCCGGCAAGCGGCGGAGCAACGGTGCACAAAATCAGGACTTTTAAAAGTCTGTTCCGCTGAGGGACATCGCTCCAGAGGCTAAACCGGGGCGAAGCCCACGCGGGTTCAGCGTGGCCTCAGGTCCCGCAGGGTCACAGAAGGATCAGGGGTGTCTGAGTGTCGCAGACCTTGCGGGTATTGGAACGGGAAAGCCGGCTACAGAGACAGAGCCGACAGTAAGCTCACAGCTCGGTGTTACCTTGAACTGGTCGCAGGCTCGGAGAGCTCGGAACGCGGCCGGAGGTCAGGCAGACGGGAGTAACTGGGCGCTGTTCTCTGAGGGCGCACTGAGGAGTGCGGCCCTGGGCTCTCGGCTCCTCCGGGCCGGAGACCAGGAGGCCGCCATTTGTATTCCCGTCCTCCGGAACTCTACAGAAAGCGCTCAGGGAACAAAAGCTCCTGAAAGCAAACCCAAGCGGATTACTCACCCTGGCCCCGGGTAAGGACGGTGTAATTCCGCCTGGGGCAAAGACACTTGAGAATCACTACAACAGGCCCCTCCCCCAGAAGATCAACAAGAAATCCAGCCGAGACCAAGTTCACCTACCAAGGAGTGCGGTTTCAATACCAAGGAGAGCAGCAGAATTCCAGAGGAGGAGAAAGCCAAGCACGGAACTCATGGCTTTTTCCCTGTGATTTTTTTTTAGTCTTGCAGTTAATTTAATTTTTTTCTTTTTCATTTTTTTTTTTTTCTCGCCTTCGGGTAAAATTTTTTTTTTTTTAACTGTTACCTTTTTCTTTTTTAACGATTTTTTACTAGTTTATCTAATATATATATTTTTTCTTTTTTACATTTTTCTTAGGTGTTTTCCTTTTTTTTTTTAATTCTTTTCTTTTCTTTATTCTTTTTTTTTTTTTTCTTTTTTTTTCTTTCTTCCTTTTTGAACCTCTTTTTATCCCCTTTCTCCCCCCTCACAATTTTGGATCTCTTCAAATTTAGTTAAAGCATTTTTTCCTGGGGTTGTTGCCACCCTTTTAGTATTTTACTTGCCCCTTCATATACTCTTATCTGGACAAAATGACAAGACGGAAAAATTCAACACAAAAAAAAGAACAAGAGGCAGTACCGAAGGCTAGGGACCTAATCAATACAGACATTGGTAATATGTCAGATCTAGAGTTCAGAATGACAATTCTCAAGGTTCTAGCCGGGCTCGAAAAAGGCATGGAAGATATTAGAGAAACCCTCTCGAGAGATATAAAAGCCCTTTCTGGAGAAATAAAAGAACTAAAATCTAACCAAGTTGAAATAAAAAAAGCTATTAATGAAGTGCAATCAAAAATGGAGGCTCTCACTGCTAGGATAAGTGAGGCAGAAGAAAGAATTAGTGATATAGAAGACCAAATGACAGAGAATAAAGAAGCTGAGCAAAAGAGGGACAAACAGCTACTGGACCACGAGGGGAGAATTCGAGAGATAAGTGACACCATAAGACGAAACAACATTAGAATAATTGGGATTCCAGAAGAAGAAGAAAGAGAGAGGGGAGCAGAGGGTATACTGGAGAGAATTATTGGGGAGAATTTCCCCAATATGGCAAAGGGAACGAGCATCAAAATTCAGGAGGTTCAGAGAACGCCCCTCAAAATCAATAGAAATAGGCCCACACCCCGTCACCTAATAGTAAAATTTACAAGTCTCAGTGACAAAGAGAAAATCCTGAAAGCAGCCCGGGAAAAGAAGTCTGTAACATACAATGGTAAAAATATTAGATTGGCAGCTGACTTATCCACAGAGACCTGGCAGGCCAGAAAGAGCTGGCATGATATTTTCAGAGCACTAAACGAGAAAAACATGCAGCCAAGAATACTATATCCAGCTAGGCTATCATTGAAAATAGAAGGAGAGATTAAAAGCTTCCAGGACAAACAAAAACTGAAAGAATTTGCAAATACCAAACGAGCTCTACAGGAAATATTGAAAGGGGTCCTCTAAGCAAAGAGAGAGCCTACAAGTGGTAGATCAGAAAGGAACAGAGACCATATACAGTAACAGTCAACTTACAGGCAATACAATGGCACTAAATTCATATCTCTCAATAGTTACCCTGAATGTTAATGGGCTAAATGCCCCTGTCAAAAGACACAGGGTATCAGAATGGATAAAAAAACAAAACCCATCTATATGTTGCCTCCAAGAAACTCATTTTAAGCCCGAAGACACCTCCAGATTTAAAGTGAGGGGGTGGAAAAGAATTTACCATGCTAATGGACATCAGAAGAAAGCAGGAGTGGCAATCCTTATATCAGATCAATTAGATTTTAAGCCAAAGACTATAATAAGAGATGAGGAAGGACACTATATCATACTCAAAGGGTCTGTCCAACAAGAAGATTTAACAATTTTAAATATCTATGCCCCCAACGTGGGAGCAGCCAACTATATAAACCAATTAATAACAAAATCAAAGAAACACATCAACAATAATACAATAATAGTAGGGGACTTTAACACTCCCCTCACTGAAATGGACAGATCATCCAAGCGAAAGATCAGCAAGGAAATAAAGGCCTTAAACGACACACTGGACCAGATGGACATCACAGATATATTCAGAATATTTCATCCCAAAGCAACAGAATACACATTCTTCTCTAGTGCACATGGAACATTCTCCAGAATAGATCACATCCTCGGTCCTAAATCAGGACTCAACCGGTATCAAAAGATTGGGATCACTCCCTGCATATTTTCAGACCACAATGCTCTAAAGCTAGAACTCAACCACAAAAGGAAGTTTGGAAAGAACCCAAATACATGGAGACTAAACAGCATCCTTCTAAAGAATGAATGGGTCAACCGGGAAATTAAAGGAGAACTGAAAAAAATCATGGAAACAAATGATAATGAAAATACAACGGTTCAAAATCTGTGGGACACAACAAAGGCAGTCCTGAGAGGAAAATATATAGCGGTACAAGCCTTTCTCAAGAAACAAGAAAGGTCTCAGGTACACAACCTAACCCTACACCTAAAGGAGCTGGAGAAAGAACAAGAAAGAAACCCTAAGCCGAGCAGGAGAAGAGAAATCATAAAGATCAGAGCAGAAATCAATGAAATAGAAACCAAAAAAACAATAGAACAAATCAACGAAACTAGGAGCTGGTTCTTTGAAAGAATTAATAAAATTGATAAACCCCTGGCCCGACTTATCAAAAAGAAAAGAGAAAGGACCCAAATAAATAAAATCATGAATGAAAGAGGAGAGATCACAACTAACACCAAAGAAATACAAACTATTATAAGAACATACTATGAGCAACTCTACGCCAATAAATTTGACAATCTGGAAGAAATGGATGCATTCCTAGAAACATATAAACTACCACAACTGAACCAGGAAGAAATAGAAAGCCTGAACAGACCCATAACCAGTAAGGAGATTGAAACAGTCATTAAAAATCTCCAAACAAACAAAAGCCCAGGGCCAGACGGCTTCCCGGGGGAATTCTACCAAACATTTAAAGAAGAACTAATTCCTATTCTCCTGAAACTGTTCCAAAAAATAGAAATGGAAGGAAAACTTCCAAACTCATTTTATGAGGCCAGCATCACCTTGATCCTAAAACCAGACAAGGATCCCACCAAAAAAGAGAGCTATAGACCGATATCCTTGATGAACACAGATGCGAAAATACTCAACAAAATACTAGCCAATAGGATTCAACAGTACATTAAAAAGATTATTCACCACGACCAAGTGGGATTTATTCCAGGGATGCAAGGTTGGTTCAACATCCGCAAATCAGTCAATGTGATACAACACATCAATAAAAGAAAGAACAAGAACCATATGATACTCTCAATAGATGCTGAAAAAGCATTTGACAAAGTACAGCATCTCTTCCTGATCAAAACTCTTCAAAGTGTAGGGATAGAGGGCACATACCTCAATATCATCAAAGCCATCTATGAAAAACCCACCGCAAATATCATTCTCAATGGAGAAAAACTGAAAGCTTTTCCGCTAAGGTCAGGAACACGGCAGGGATGTCCATTATCACCACTGCTATTCAACATACTACTAGAGGTCCTAGCCTCAGCAATCAGACAACAAAAGGAAATTAAAGGCATCCAAATCGGCAAAGAAGAAGTCAAATTATCACTCTTCGCAGATGATATGATACTATATGTGGAAAACCCAAAAGACTCCACTCCAAAACTGCTAGAACTTATACAGGAATTCAGTAAAGTGTCAGGATATAAAATCAATGCACAGAAATCAGTTGCATTTCTCTACACCAACAACAAGACAGAAGAAAGAGAAATTAAGGAGTCAATCCCATTTACAATTGCACCCAAAACCATAAGATACCTAGGAATAAACCTAACCAAAGAGACACAGAATCTATACTCAGAAAACTATAAAGTACTCATGAAAGAAATTGAGGAAGACACAAAGAAATGGGAAAATGTTCCATGCTCCTGGATTGGAAGAATAAATATTGTGAAAATGTCTATGCTACCTAAAGCAATCTACACATTTAATGCAATTCCTATCAAAGTACCATCCATCTTTTTCAAAGAAATGGAACAAATAATGCTAAAATTTATATGGAACCAGAAAAGACCTCGAATAGCCAAAGGGATATTGAAAAAGAAAGCCAACGTTGGTGGCATCACAATTCCGGACTTCAAGCTCTATTACAAAGCTGTCGTCATCAAGACAGCATGGTACTGGCACAAAAACAGACACATAGATCAATGGAACAGAATAGAGAGCCCAGAAATAGACCCTCAACTCTATGGTCAACTAATCTTCGACAAAGCAGGAAAGAATGTCCAATGGCAAAAAGACAGCCTCTTCAATAAATGGTGCTGGGAAAATTGGACAGCCACATGCAGAAAAATGAAATTGGACCATTTCCTTACACCACACACAAAAATAGACTCAAAATGGATGAAGGACCTCAATGTGCGAAAGGAATCCATCAAAATCCTTGAGGAGAACACAGGCAGCAACCTCTTTGACCTCAACTGCAGCAACATCTTCCTAGGAACAACGCAAAAGGCAAGGGAAGCAAGGGCAAAAATGAACTATTGGGATTTCATCAAGATCAAAAGCTTTTGCACAGCAAAGGAAACAGTTAACAAAATCAAAAGACAACTGACAGAATGGGAGAAGATATTTGCAAATGACATATCAGATAAAGGACTAGTGTCCAGAATCTATAAAGAACTTAGCAAACTCAACACCCAAAGAACAAATAATCCAATCAAGAAATGGGCAGAGGACATGAACAGACATTTCTGCAAAGAAGACATCCAGATGGCCAACAGACACATGAAAAAGTGCTCCATATCACTCGGCATCAGGGAAATACAAATCAAAACCACAATGAGATATCACCTCACACCAGTCAGAATGTCTAAAATCAACAAGTCAGGAAATGACAGATGCTGGCGAGGATGCGGAGAAAGGGGAACCCTCCTACACTGTTGGTGGGAATGCAAGCTGGTGCAGCCACTCTGGAAAACAGCATGGAGGTTCCTCAAAATGTTGAAAATAGAACTGCCCTATGACCTAGCAATTGCACTATTGGGTATTTACCCTAAGGATACAAACGTAGTGATCCAAAGGGGCACATGCACCCGAATATTTATAGCAGCAATGTCCACAATAGCCAAACTATGGAAAGAACCTAGATGTCCATCAACAGATGAATGGATCAAGAAGATGTGGTATATATACACAATGGAATACTATGCAGCCATCAAAAGAAATGAAATCTTGCCATTTGCGACAACATGGATGGAACTAGAGCGTATCATGCTTAGCGAAATAAGTCAAGCAGAGAAAGACAACTATCATATGATCTCCTTGATATGAGGAAGTGGTGATGCAACATGGGGGCTTAAGTGGGTAGGAGAAGAATAAATGAAACAAGATGGGATTGGGAGGGAAACAAACCATAAGTGACTTTTAATCTCACAAAACAAACTGAGGGTTGCTGGGGGGGAGGGGGTTTGGGAGAAGGGGGTGGGACTATGGACATTGGGGAGGGTATGTGCTTTGGTGAGTGCTGTGAAGTGTGTAAACCTGGTGATTCACAGACCTGTACCCCTGGGGATAGAGTATTATGCCTCCATCAGAAAGGATGAATACCCAACTTTTGTAGCAACATGGACGGGACTGGAAGAGATTATGCTGAGTGAAATAAGTCAAGCAGAGAGAGTCAATTATCATATGGTTTCACTTATTTGTGGAGCATAACAAATAGCATGGAGGACATGGGGACTTAGAGTGGAGAAGGGAGTTGGGGGAAATTGGAAGGGGAGGTGAACCATGAGAGACTATGGACTCTGAAAAACAATCTGAGGGTTTTGAAGGGACGGGGGGTGGGAGGTTGGGGTACCAGGTGGTGGGTATTATAGAGGGCACGGATTGCATGGAGCACGGGGTGTGGTGCAAAAATAATGAATACTGTAATGCTGGAAATAAAAAAAAATAAAAATAAATAAAAAAAAAATCTTTAAAAAATAAAAAAATAAAAAAATAAAAAAGAATAAACATTGATAAAATGTCTATACTGCCTAGAGCAATCTATACTTTTAATGCCATTCTGATCAAAATTCCACCGGTATTCTTCAAAGAGCTGGAGCAAATAATCCAAAAATTTGTATGGAATCAGAAGAGACCCCGAATTGCTAAGGAAATGTTGAAAGACAAAAATAAAGCTGGGGGCATCATGTTACCTGATTTCAAGCTTTATTACAAAGCTGTGATCACCAAGACTGCATGGTACTGGCATAAAAACAGACACATAGACCAGTGGAATAGAGTAGAGAGCCCAGATATGGACCCTCAACTCTATGGTCAATTAATCTTCGACAAAACAGGAAAAAATATACAGTGGAAAAAAGACAGTCTCTTCAATAAGTGGTGCTGGGAAAACTGGACAGCTATATGTAGAAGAATGAAACTCGACCATTCTCCTACACCATACACAAAGATAAACTCAAAGTGGATAAAAGACCTCAGCGTGAGACAGGAATCCATCAGAATCCTAGAGGAGAACATAGGCAGTAATCTCTTTGATATCAGCCACAGCAACTTCTTTCAAGATATGTCTCCAAAGGCAAAGGAAACAAAAGCAAAAATAAACTTTTGGGACTTCATCAAAATCAAAAGCTTCTGCACAGCAAAGGAAACAGTCAAGAAAACAAAGAGGCAACCCACGGAATGGGAGAAGATATTTGCAAATGACAGTACAGACAAAAGGTTGATATCCAGGATCTATAATGAACTCCTCAAACTCAACACACGCGAAACAGGCAAACATTTCAAAAAATGGGAAGAAGTTATGAACAGACACTTCTCCCATCAAGACATACAAATGGCTATCAGACACATGAAAAAATGTTCATCATCATTAGCCATCAGGGAGATTCAAATTAAAACCACATTGAGATATCACCTTACACCAGTTAGAATGGCCAAAATTAACAAAACAGGAAACAACATGTGTTGGAGGGGATGTGGAGAAAGGGGAACCCTCTTCCACTATTGGTGGGAATGCAAGTTGGTGCAGCCTCTTTGGAGAACAGTGTGGAGATTCCTCAAGAAATTAAAAACAGAACTTCCCTATGACCCTGCAATTGCACTCCTGGGTATTTAGCCCAAAGATACAGATGTCGTGAAAAGAAGGGCCATCTGTACCCCAATGTTTATAGCAGCAATGGCCATGGTAGCCAAACTGTGGAAAGAACCAAGATGCCCTTCAACGGACGAATGGATAAAGAAGATGTGGTCCATATACACTATGCAGTATTATGCCTCCATCAGAAAGGATGAATACCCAACTTTTGTAGCAACATGGACGGGACTGGAAGAGATTATGCTGAGTGAAATAAGTCAAGCAGAGAGAGTCAATTATCATATGGTTTCACTTATTTGTGGAGCATAATAAATACATGGAGGACAAAGAGTGTTAGAGAGGAGAAGGGAGTTGGGGTAAATTGGAAGGGGAGGTGTATCATAAGAGACTATGGACTCTGAAAAACAATCTGAGGGGTTTGAAGTTGCGGGGGTGTGGAAGGTTGGGGTACCAGGTGGTGGGTATTATAGAGGGCACGGATTGCATGGAGCACTGGGTGTGGTGAAAAAATAATGAATACTATTTTTCTGAAAATAAATAAATTGAAAAAATTAAAAAAAAAAGAACCTTTAAAAAAAAACGAATAATTCTGGGTTAATTCAGAAATCAAGAGATGTGATCAAAAAAAATCTAGGCTTTTTCAATTTTCTTATTCATCATGTGAGTTGGTTATGTTTTCCCTTATAGCTACTAGGTAGCTGCCACTTCTTCAGGCATCACACTGTCACACAACAGCATCAGGAGCTGGAAGCGTAGAGGCCAGAGGCAGAGCTTTAATATCAGACACTCTTAGCATACATCAACATAAGTTTCACTGGTCTGACCTGGGTAACACAATCAAGCATAGACTAATCACTCACAAAGGAGAATTGGGTTGCTATGATTGCCTTAGATCAGTCTTCAGTCATTTTCTGGGGCTCAGTGCATCACTGCCAGAGAGAATTATGGTTTCACTGGCAAGTGATAAGAGAAAACTAGCTGGAAGTGGTCACACTTCCAGACTGTGGGCTACCATCATTCCCTTTCTCCTATATATGCATTTTATTCCCATAAGAAGAGCTCTGAAATCTCATCTGAGTACTGCATATAGGTCAAAATCCAGGTCACTAGGACTTAGGCACACCTTCATCAGGTCTAGCTGTGACTCCCAGTGGTGCAGTTAACTCAACCTAAAAGACTGCATCCCAACCCAATGGGTGCATCCCAACCCAACCCAGTGATGTAGAAAGCAGTTCCTTTAGTAAAATCTCCCCAGTGATGAAGGGGAGACTGGGATATGCACTGTGGCACAGCCCATATTACACACTGCTGTAATATTAGTGAGAACTCCCTGTCCTCAGGACCCAGTTCTGCTCTCTGGGAATACTTGCCTCATCCACTTGTCTCCATGGCTTCACAGAAGTGGATATTGAGGAGTGTGCCTCTCCTGGGGAAGGTTCCAGCCATCTAAGTCTCTTGATTGTAGACCCCATGGCTCCAGATTACAAAATCACACATGGGAAAGGGACAGAGAGTGGATTCTGGGTGATAAAGTGTCTTAAAAGCATAATAATGGGCTCAGCAGGGACTCCTATCTCTTTTTCCTCCCTGCAATATATATAGCTATAAACCCTACAGAAATTATATAGGAGACAACCTATGCAGAACCCTGAAAGGTAGAAGAGGAAAGCAGCTGACATAAGACCTCAAGGATGAGGGAGCAGTACAGAATCAGCATATCTTACAACACCTCACCCAACAGAGGAAGGCATCCCAGACTCCCAGCCTACTGACAGAAGGCAGCACACATAGTTGATTCTCTCCCAGACCAAACCAGAGTCATGTTAGAGACATCAGGCAACCTGGCAAAGTAGCAGAAGACATCAGCTGAGACACCCATCAGAAATAAAGGGCCAAAGGAGGTGCTGTCCTTTCCCACTGGGCCTGAGGTCCCCCCTTTTCCACTAAGATATATGGAGGCAGGTAAGAAGACAGAGCAAGCATGAAAGCTATAGAAGGTGGCCAGCTCAGGAAATCTTTCTATAAAAAAGTTACTCAAAACAGATCATATACTTAAATATAAAATACAAAACTACAAAACTTTTGAGAGAAAAAAATAGGAGTAAGCCTTGAGGATTTAGGGATGGGAAAAGAATTCTTAGATTTAACAGCAAGCACACTATCCATAAAAGGAAAAAAAAATGGTGAATTGTATTACCAAAATAAAACTTCTGCTCTATCAAGACTGTGTTAAGAGGATGGAACATGAGAGACTGTGGACTCTGAGAAACAAACTGAGGATTTGGGAGGGGAGGGGGTTGGGGGGTTGGGTGAGCCTGGTGGTGGGAGGGCATGTATTGAATGGAGCACTGGGTGTGGTGCATAAACAATAATCTTGGAAGACTGAAAATATAAAATTAAATTTAAAATAAAATAAAAAACACAAGAAAACAAAGAGGTTGGAAAGATTAATCACAGAATAGGAGGGAAAGTGGCAAACCACATTCTGATAAAAGACTAGTATTTAGAATGTATGATAAACTCTCAAAATTGAACTATAAAAGAAACAATCCAATTAAAACACAGGTAAATGATATGAACAAATATTAAGAGGATGTATGGATGGCAAATAACACATGGTAAGATTTTAGAAATGGAAGGCAGATTAGTGGCTAAAGGGAAGGGAGGGGGAGAGGGGTGTGTGGGTGTGTCTGTGCACGTGTGTGTTTCAAAAAAGGCAGCAGGAGGATATTTGTGGTCTTGGAACTCTTCTGTGTCTTGATTGTGGTGGTGGATTCATGAACCTGTACAGGCAGTAACACTCTGTGGAACTCAATACACATATGTGCACATAAATGAGTAGAAGTAAAACCCAGGAGATCTGGATAAGACAGGTGTGTTTTATCACCAATTTGAATAAGATAGGTGTGTTGTTTCAGTGTTGCCATCTTGGTTGTGATATTGTTTTACAGTTTTGCAAAATGTTGTCACTTGGGAATATTCATCTATCTCAAATTTTTCAATTAAAAATGGAGATACAATATGCATGATGATCTTCCATGTTGCCTCTAGCAATATTTCTCTCCTACCAACGTGAACCAAAGATCAAGACCATGTCTAGATCCAGTTTAAAGGGGTGGCTTAGTGGTATAGTGGGTTGCAAGTGGAGTTTTTGTATAAGAACAGAGTAGAAATTAGAAAGTGTATTGCAATGTAGTGCAAATAAAGTTTTGTGAAATTTTTTGCATGCCATGTGTGTATAAATATTATATACTTAACCAGATTATAAATGCACATAATCTGGACCTGCTTTTTGTACTTTTTCAGGTTTATTTAGTCCCACTTCAACTTCCAAGTCCTGCCTCTTACTCAGTGGAGGATCCTTGCTGCTTCTGCTGCCCCTCTTCTAATGACACTGGCTTTCTCAGGTACACAGAGAAGTGAAGTTCAGACTCTGAACAAAACTCCCAACACACCTGCTGCTGTGGGAGTACAGAAGCCATAGCTTTCCTGTGCAACCCAATCAGACCCGCAGAAGCTCTGCTTGGAAAGGCAGGCATTCCTGGGCCAACTGATGAAAGACAGGAGAGGGAAGAAGCCAACAGATCAAGTCCTTTTCTTTTTCCTTGCATCGGATTTCTATGGAATGAGGCAGACCCACAGAGTCTCTCTAGTAACATCATGCATGGCAAAAAGCCCCTGTGTTTGCAGATGAAGCCATAGCCCACCTGGGACTACACCTCCTTCCCTGTCTCCCTCCTACCTCACCTGTAATAAAGCACTAGTACCAAAGCTAGGATTCCAGGGAACCTGGATTGACACAAGGCAGAGTTATATATATGGATATACCTATTAACCACATAATCAATGTTTTGTACATACATGTGCATAGGTGTATATATATGATACACACACACACACACATATATATATATATATATATATATATATATATATATATACACACATATATATTGAGGTATTGGATCACAATGAAAATATATGTCTGTATGTTGCACTTAAGTTTTTTCCAAGTCAATAATTCAGCCCTGTTCTTCAGCCTAACAATTCCTATGTCCCAGTCACTGGCCTCATCTGGCACTGTCCAGGCACATTGTCCTTGGGTTAATTGTCATATTGCTAAGGTTCAGGCTAGTATAAGGAAAGACATCACCTCAATCTTTACTCTGCCCCCTGAATACAGCCAGGGTTCTGGTGCCAAGTCAGAGGGAGAGACACCAGTGCTAGGCATGACATTGTGAGGGTCTGCCTGAAAGATGTGCAGCTGAGGGAGACACTGGGAGCCCAGCAAGGAAAGGAATTCTTGCCACACCTCAAGTTCCCAATTCCTCTTGAGGGTTCCTGGGCAGAATGTGATATCTTTGGGCATAGCATGTCGGAGGGAGTAACATTACTCTACCTCCTCATGTCTACCTCCTGAAACTGCTTGCACTGCTCACCAGGACCCCCTGGGACTCATATCTGCTCAGCATAGCAATATCCAATAATCCAGTGGGTCAGCTGCTTTCCAAGAACCTGCAGACAGGCAGAGAAATGGCAGCCAGAGAATGGGCCTGATTACAAGGGACTGCTCAACTCATCTCTGTGTCCTTGCCCTAGCCCTTCAGTGTCCTTTCTGGTCCAGGCAAAAAAAACCCAAATATAGATCTTGAGGTACAGCTGCTTAAAAAAGGCATGTGTACTCTAGGCACTATCATGCACTCTATGGTCTATATAGTAAGGTAGTCTTGACCTGGGGATGGTTGGTGAGCCCTGCCTCAGAGCGGGTCCTGCTGCACAAGTCCCAGACTCACACTTTTGGTTTATTCTGAGCCAGGTGTTGTCAAGAGATTGTCTGGGTTCCCCAGAAGAGAAAACAGGATACAGTTGAACTTGTTTTCTGAAACAGAGGCCTCTGGAACACAACTGGGAACTGGAAGGTGGGAGGGTGGACAGGGATGTTGGTGGATGACTACCAAACAGTCATAGCTCAACCTCTGTGCCCGTGTTCTGTACCCTGTTGACTTTCAGCCCCAAGCCCACCCTTCTCTACTCAGTTTTATGGTGTTATCAGGGAGACTGCAGGCCCCATTACTCTGTTCCCTCCCCTGAAGACTTCCTCTTTGGTCCAGCCAGTGAAGGGAACTGGTAGGAAACTGGGAGGCCAGTGGAGAAAAAAAGACCCTCTTTCTGCTCCCAGCTCCTGTCAGCATTTCTGTACCAACAGTGGTGGCTACACTCCAGCAGCTCAGGCTCAGGCATCAGCCATGTGACTCCTTACACCACCTCGCTGTATGGTGCCCAGGCTTCCTTCAGAGGGTCAAGCATGAACTGCATTCAGCCTCTGTTGTCCAAGCACCAGTTCCAGTAACCTCATCTCCAGACCCATAGCTGTCCCACTTCTCCACCTTTCCCCCTAACCCTAAGGGGTGGTGGCTGCCTCCTACACTTACCCATTTCTGAGTTACCCCATCCTACACTTTCCATTAATTTAACCTTCCCAGGACTATGAAAGCAGGTTCCTGTGTTAAATTCCCTCCATTTGAAATGCCATATATGCTTGGTTTCTGTTTTCCTGCCTGGGCCTTGACTGATACAGCCACATCCACAGAACATGTCCATATTCCCACATGGAGTCTAGCCCTTCTCCTACAAACATTGAACATCCAGGAAGGCCAAGTTGCTGGCACAAAGTAAGAAAAGGCATTGGAAGCCCAGCTAAAAATGGACCCCAGGCTTTCTGACCCCCAAATACGTCTGTCTCATCCAGCCAGTCATGTCTAACTTTCCATGGCTCTTTTCAGGAACCCTAGTAGGCTCATGTCCCAGGTTCTAGAACAAGGGAACCCAGGAAATCCCAGCAAGGTGGGATTCAGGAGAGTAAGGTGATCAGGTTCTCCTTCCACCACTCTTTGGTTCTTTGGACCCTCCACTCTGAAGGAATCCATGCTTCCTTAATGTCATTATAGTCAGAAAGACATGCACTCATCAGCATTTCCCATGTGACTGTGGGGGGAAGCAAGGCTAAAAGAATTGAGAAGATGTGGTCCATATATACAATGGAATATTAGACAGCCACCAGAAAGGATGAATACCCAGCTTTTGTATCAACATGGATGGGACTGGAAGAGATTATGTTGAGTGAAATAAGTCAAGCAGAGAAACTCAATTATCATATGGTTTCACTTACTTCTGGAACAAAAGGAATAACATGGAGGACATTAGGAGAAAGAAAGGAAAAGTGAAAGGTTTGGGGGGTTGGAATCAGAGGGAAGATGAATTATGAGAGACTGTGGACTCCGAGAGGCAAACTGAGGGTTTTGGAGGGGAGAAGGGTGGGGGGATGTGTGAGCCTGGTGGTGGGTATGAAGGATTATATGTAAACAATGAATCTTGGAGCACTACATCAAAAACTAATGATGTATTGTATGGTGACTAACATAACACAATAAAATTAAAAAAAAAGAATTGATGTGAAGATGTAAGCTGAAAATTCTAGAATTCTAATGTGAATGCTGATCTTGCTGTATGGTCCCATAGAAGTTATTATTTCTCTATTTTTCCAATAAAAGACCAAAACATGCCTTGGAAGACATTGTGGAGAGTGATTCATTTTAATAAATGTGAGTAGAGGTTCAGACACACTTGTCATTTGTCCAAGTTTACAAGCTGGAGTTTACAGTTGGAATCTGAGGTAGGACCAGAACCCAATTCATCCGTTCTTAGACAGGGTAAAAAAGATCATAGAAACATTGCAGCTGGTAGTGAGGGTAGAGATGGCCAACAGCAGGACGCTGGGGAAGATGACAGAGTCTCATGTTGTGGTGTGGGGTGCTGATGCATGCAGTCAGATGGGCAGTGGAAACTATACCTGGCTACACAGAGATGTTTCTGCTTGTTAACAGCTGAGAAAGAATATCCTTATTAAAGCAGGCAGCTCCCAGCTGGAGGGTTCTATTCATCACTGTTGTCTGGCTGCCTGTCCAGCTGAGTGACCAAGGGCCCTCTGTCTTATCACCAAAGCATCTGGCTGTCTCCCTCGGAATCAGCTCCCTTCCCCAGACCCTCACTTTGGATATATCAAGAACCATTCTCCCACCTGAAAAGCACAGGAAGCGTGGCAGGAGGCAGCACTGAGAAGGTGTGAGGAAGGGCAGCATGGCTTCAGGGTCCTACAAACCAGCCAGTCTTACTCCCACAACTCCACTCCTATCTAGCTGACCTCCTTGCACCTTCTTTGTGAATTACTCTCATTGTAGTCATCATGCATTCAAATACATTTGTCTTCGTGGTCTTTCTCAAAGGGGCTTTGCATAAGGAAGTAAGTATACCATTGAGAATCAGGTCCCATTGTTTGTTTAGTCATTCATTCATCAGATTCACCCTGGTATGAAAATTAAGGAGTCTTCAGGGAAGACATTCACCAACAGCCAGAGACCCTATAGCTCAACATGATGGCAGTTATCATGAGGCATCCTTGCTGCAGTTTACAGTGTGGGAGGTAGAGAAGGCTAACAGCAGTAACATGATCATATAAGCTAATCCCATGTGCTCTTCATGCACCAGAGTCTGCACTGGGCAGATCACAGCATCATCTTGTTTATTCTTTGTAGAATTCCATCAGGCAGAGCAGTTCTCACCTCCACAGCTCAGAAGAAGGAACCACAGCTGAGGGAGGGCAAGGGACTTCTCCCAGCCAGACACGGGGAGGGTAGTAAGGAAAAGGGTTCTGACAGGAGCCTGGGCAGATGACCTCCAGAGCCCTCCCCTCTGTCAGAAAGTGAAAGACCGAAGTGAGGACACTGGAAAATAATGGTTTTTTACCTGACTATCCACCAGCTCTAGCAGGTGAGGAGCCTCTTAGGTCCTGCCATGTTTCATCACAAAGGCTGTGAGACCAATAAATAATGCACTACTAACTAATTATACAAGAACGCTTTCTCCATTATTATGTTGGTGACTGTTGTTCAGCTCTCCATGTAGTTCCGCCCTCTAGTAATAAGGCATTCACCAGCAAACACAGACATGCATTTCCCTTGAGGTGATATTTTTTTCAATATAACACAATGGATCAGCATCAAGCTCATTTGCCAAATATGTCTCCTGGCAATTCCTCAGGCCTTCAGCTGCATTGTTTACTATGCCCTTTTACACAAGCCCCGTCAAAATAACCCAGGATGCATCACTTGCGGGAGGGGGGCGGGTATTTTCTCAGATCCCATAAGCTACTAAAATGTGGCTTTGCAGATAAGTGTGAAATTATCATCATTCTTTCAATGATAAGCATGTGTGTCACTAATATCAAACTTACACCCCTGTACTGTTTATACTCCTATGTATACAATAATTTTGTTTCATCACTGTATCATAATATTATCTTTGTGAAGACTTTTTTAATGGTATCTAGCCTTGAGAGATGCATAGTACCAATAATGCACATAATACAATTAAAGTGATGAAGAGACTAAGTAATTTACCACCCCAACATGTTTTATGGATAAAACGGATGCTATCAATAATTAACACAGGGAAACTGATATAATCCAGGTATGTCCCCAGGAAAATGGGATGTGGGGTTACCCCAGCTATGACCAAGTCTGTGTATATATGAGCAATGACAGCTACATTGCAGCTGTCACCTCCTGAGACCATGGTATAAGACACTATCAATCATAGGATGCTTCACATCTGATCACAGAAATGTTGAGGTGGCTAAAAAAGAAAAAAAAAGTACATCCTAGTGTTGATGCAGTATGATATAATATACAACCTGTCAAGGGCTTTTTATCATTTGGTAAGGGTATCAACCTGTCTGCACTGGGCTGTGTTTCTCCAGCATCTCTTGTCTCTCTGTCCTTTTGTCCCTAATGATCACTTTCCATCTACAAAAGCTTACATGTCCTGACATGCTAATCAAGGCAGGAGGCTGAGTCTTGATTGTGAGGTAGGTGCTTGTGGATAATCTCACCCTCTCTGTCAAAGTGAGAGCCAAGCTAAGTCCAGGAGGCCTTTAAGAGTGCCTCAGCTCCATCCACCTCCGGCCAAGGGGTAGGAAGATGCCCAGATCACAGAACCCCTCTCCTGAGACAGGAATGGCAGTAGGAGACAGGGAGCACCAACACCCTCTTCTACCACCTCACCAATCAACAACCCCTTTTTTCTGTGCCACATGCCCAGTGTAAGGATGCATAACCTCATTCCCGGGAGTAGTAGTAATCCATGCACATCACCCAGTTTCTTTGGCTTGATCAAGCTCAGGGCTACCTGCAAGTATTTGTTCAGCTGGATTTGTTCATTGTAAGGTGTTAAGTTGCAAATGTTCCTTAAGTCTTTCCTCCCCTTGCTTGTCCCTCTGTCTCAGCAGCTGCCACTCCTCTCCCTCCTTACTCAATCTGGGCGGCAGCAGAGCCCAGTGGTGGGTCCAGTCCCCACCTTGCTATTCTCCATACCTCAGCCCCTTGGCTGTAAGCTGGGGATTGTCAGCAGTACTCATGCCACAGGCTTTGGGGAGGCTCAAAAATTCACTCTCATAAATCACTGATAATAGACATTGGGGGGTGGTCAGTATGGTGTAAGACCACCTCTATTATTAGCAGTCATATTTGCTTAGTCAACGCCTACCATGTCAGTGCTTTAGCTCTCAGCTTAAGTGTGGTATTCCCAGGGAGGCTGACTTCCCGGGACCAGGTCAGCCCCAGCAATAAGCTCTGAGGTGTGTCCTCCACGGTATTTATCACTGTTTGCAATCAGGTTTGCACTTGTCTTGATTACTAATCAATGCTGTTTGCCCCCACTGGACCACAGGCTCCTGAGGTCACCATCCACGGCAGCATTGTTCATCACCAGTCCCTATGTCTTCCATTAGAGCACTGGCATAGAGTGTGTTTACATTAAAGATGTGTTGGGTAAGTGGATGAAGGATTGATGGATGCTGCATCCATATGTATTACATTAAAATAAATCTGTGTGTTTCATTGACCCAGGTGGGGAATGGTGTGAACACTGAGATAAGCAGAGACTCACAGGCAACCGAAGAGAGGCCAGCAGGGGCCTTTGACCTCACCCACACAGTATATCTGGCAGGTTCTGCAGCTTCTGAAAAGCTGCAGGCAGAGGCTATAGCAGTAAGGAAAAAGCCCTGTTTCTGGATACTCCTTTTCCTTTCAGCTTACAGACCACACCAGATAAACCACCAGACCAACATCACTGTTTCTTAACCATGTGCACTTATGAAAAACAAGACCTCTGGGCTGGCACTTCATCTATCCGTAGGAATGTGCCTAGGATGGTCTCACAGTGTTTCATTTTCTCTAGTTAGTGCTGGAAGGAAAGGTAGCATTCCCAGGGTCCAGTGGGCTCCAAGATGCTGAAGGGATCTGTGTTCAGTCTGATTTCAGATGTAGAACAAGCCCCAAAGGACTGGTCCTTCTGCCTTCAGGACTCAAGGGAGGGACTCCAGCACTTTAGCCAGTGTAGGACAAGTAGAGAGGCACTGCCATCTGTCAATGACAAGTCAAGATAGGACGTAGTGAAGTTTAGTGATAAGACTGGAGAGGCGGGTGTCCCCTTCACAAAGCTGGCTACCATGCCATATCTAATTTTATTTGCCACATGGAACAGAGAAAAACTGAATCTTGTTTGGGCAGGTACTTATATAATGCTCACATCCCAAATTCATGTCAGAGTTGGAGTGGGGGTGGCGTGGATGTTGGGAAAAGTGTTCAATATTTACATATCACCTACTTAGGCCCAATATTTATTTATTTATATATATATATTATATCCCCAATCTGGGTATTTTACTTACACAGTCTTTTTCATTCTATCATAGTCTTATAAGGAATATATTACTATCTACACAAATAGAAGATAAAACTGAGGGTCTGAGAAGTGATGTCCTCTCAAGGACCCACAGTTTGTAAGTGGCTATCCCAGAATCAAAAGGAATAATCCATGCTTCCAGATTCAGGCTCTTCCCCTGGGACCATCCTCATGTGCAGTGGGGCTGGGCCAGAGGTAGAGGCTAGATCAGGGCTGTTACATGTATCAGAGAAGGCAATGTGCTATTAGAACAAACCAGGAGGCAGCTGAGCACATGGCCCTGAAATGGACACTCCCACTTGCTCTCATTTCCCTATTTGGGTGAGGGAAATGTCCATACTGGACTGAGACAGTGGGTCAGGAGGATGAAATCATGGCCACAGGAAAGACTTTGTAAGTAGTGTTTCCCAGACCATTAGTGGAGGCAAGCTTATGACCATCTGGTCCAGCCTTTATGTAGCCTAGTATTCCTTCTCCCACTCCCAGCCACGATAAGTAAGCCTCTAAGCAGGAAATTCCTTACAAGTGGGAGGGGCAATTTCCAAAGTGGGAATGATGGGAAACTTAAATGTGCTGTAGAGGATGTCAACAAGGTCACTTGCAAAGTCAGGAGGTGAAGCTCCTGACTATTGTTGTCTAGACCCATTCTATTTGAAAAGTCATACTTTGCCTTCATACTTTCTTTTAAAAATACAAGTGTAATCTCTGGGGTGCCTGGGTGGCTCAGTTGGTTGAACATCTAACTCTTGGTTTCAGGTCAGGTCACTATCTCAAGGTCATGAGGTTGAGACTCACTTTGGGCTCTACACACAGCAAGGAGTCTACTTGAGATTCTATCTCTTCCTGTCCCTCTCCTCCCACCCTGTGCTCACACTCTCCTTATGTCCAAGATAAATAAATAAATCTTAAAAAAATATATAAGTATAATCTCAGCTTACATAAAATATAAACAATGCAGAAGTCCATAAATGTTCCTTTTTCCCTCTTCACATATCCCAGCTGGCTGCATAAAATTCTGGACCTTTCCATGCACATGTAAACACTTGCTCAAAAAGAAGCATCTCTGTGTGTACATGTGTGTGTGCACACGTGCACATGTGTGGTGTCATTATCTTCCTATGATGCAGCTTCTGGCTTTTTTCCTAAAATGTTGCATTTGTTATCCTCCCTTACATAGAGGGCATAGAGACATAACTCATTCTCCACAGCGAGCCTCATTTGTTCTTGCTCATCCACAGGGAGATATGTTGCTTTTTCCCATATTGTTCCCCTGCTCAGAACACCCCCTACCACCACCCTCATGGCTCATAACCTGGGTGGTTTCTAAACTGCAGTCAAGACTTAGTGAGTGGATCTTTCCAGGAGAGAAGTGACCTCCCCTTCAGTCCATTTTCCCACAGGGCTACTGCCAGCTACTTGTTGGCCTCTTCTTCCCAATGAGGCTAATTCACCTCTCCATATCATCAGGATATAGGGTTAGGAGGACTGAAGGGAATCTTTGAGGAACAACCTAGGCAACATGGGCTCCCAAGAGTTGTCATCACAGGTGTATGAGAGGGGACTGGGACATCTATGACAGTGACAGGTCTTAACACCTCTGGCTCCTACTTCTGAGAATCCATCCCTCATCATCCACAGTGGTGGAATCCCTTCCTCTAGGAGGGGTTCTGCCCCTGCAGGCCCTTCAATGTGCATCGCTGGTCAAGCCTAGGGGAGCTGGTAGGGTTCGGAAGGCTTCTTGGAGGAGTGGCCTATGCCATGGGTCACAAAGGGTTAATAAGATCTTCCAAGCAGAGAAGCAAGCAGGAACATTCTAGTAAAAGGAGGCACAGAGTTCCATTATGCAAGATGAATAAGTTGTGGGGATCTAATATACAGCAATGTGATTATAGTTAACAGGACTGAATTATGTATTTGAAATTTTCTAAGAGTGTATATTTTGGGTGTTTATAAACAAGAAGAAAATGGTGGCTGTGTGAAGTGGTGGATGCGTTAATCAGCTTGACCATGGAGATCATTTCACCATGTATAACCTGTATACATGTTGTATACATGCATCAAGTTGTACACTAAACATACCATTTCTGCTATGAAGTATTATGCCTCTATCAGAAAGGATGAATACCCAACTTTTGTAGCAACATGGACAGGACTGGAAGAGATTCTGCTGAGTGAAATAAGTCAAGCAGAGAGAGTCAATTATCATATGGTTTCACTTATTTGTGGAGCATAATAAATATCATGGAGGACAAGGGGAGTTAGAGAGGAGAAGGGAGGTGAGGGAAATTGAAAGGGGAGGTGAGAGACTATGGACTCTGAAAAACAATCTGAGGGGTTTGAAGCGGCGGGGGGTGGGAGGTTGGGGGAACCAGGTGGTGGGTATTAGAGAGGGCACAGATTGCATGGAGCACTGGGTGTGGTGCAAAAACAATGAATTTAAAAAAAAAAAAAAAAAAAAGTAGGGGTGCCTGAGTGGCTCAGAGGATTAAGCCTCTGCCTTTGGCTCAGGTCATGATCTCAGGGTCTTGGGCCCCGCATCAGGCTCTCTGCTCAGCAGGGAGCCTGCTTCCTCCTCTCTCTCTGCCTGGCTGTCTACCTACTTGTGATCTCTGTCTGTCAAATAAATAAATAAAATATTTTTTTAAAAAGCAAATAAATAAATAAATATTACATTCATTTTAAAAAAATCATTTCTTTTTTTTTCTGTTTTTCTTCTGTTTTCACTTGCACCCCAGTAAAACTGAAAAAATTGAAAAGAAAATAACTTTTTAAAACTCTCAGTAAATTCACATCCAGCAAATTAAATGGTGCAGATCTGACCAATGTGTCCATGTAGCATCAAGTCTCACAAAGGTACCATTTCATCATGTCAAAGGACTGCCACTGACTGGCTGAAACCTGCAAAAAAAGTTTTTAGGATTCCAAAACAGAAGCCAGCACAGTGTGTTCTTCTTGGAACACTGTAAGGGCAGGTAATGTCAAGATAGGGGCCTGTGAAAGCCCCATGCCAAAGCTGCTTTGGGAAAGCAGCAGAATCAAGGTCATCATCAGCCCTGCATTCTGGAGGCCATGGGTGCAGTGCCACAGGGCTGAAGCAAGGGAAGGACACCCGGTCAGAAGTGAGCATCTGAATACTGAATAGCACCACTCTGAGGGGTGTGGGGCTGGAGGTACTGGGCAGGGCTGGCCCCAGGCATTAGAAGGGCAGCACTGAGAGTGACCTGCTAAGTGGCCGATGCAAGGAAACCCTTTCCAGGCTTCTGGCTACTTCTAAGAGCTGTGGCCTCAGGGCCCCACCCATGATGCAGAGGTATACATGTCCTCTACCTACCTTCCATCATAGAGTAAAGAATATTGTCCAGCAGGAACTTAAATGACTCGGGTTAGAGAGAGGGGAGTGTTTTCCTACCTAGATTTTCATCATGATGAGAAACTGATGGTGGATCTTTTTATTTCCCTCTCACGCCTGCTACCTATGGAGTGTGGCCCTGCACCTGAGGAAAGGGCTTTCTGTTTGCAGCTGTACCCAAGTTAGAGACAAAGGAGAAGAAAGAACAAAGACCATGCCAACTCTTCCCATGGGCACATAGGGCTCAGCATGACATGTGGAAATACAATCTAGATTCTGTATTAAATTTGAAGCTGTGTCCCATAAATTCCAGTGGTTTACCCTAACTGTAGGCCCTATAACTACCCATGTAATTCCACAAACATTTATCTTAAAGGGCCATCCCACTCCTACCTAGGAAGCCTGAGCTTGGAGAGGTCCTGGGACCGAGGGGAATCAGTGATCTAAAATGGCACTGCAGACCCACAAACATTCTACCAAAAGTCAGTGTATGAGTGAGTGAAGAGCTAGAGTCCAGGGGAGAGGGAGGCGCCTTGTTGAGCACATACTGTGCAAAGGTCCCATGTCAACATTTCCTTGTAAGTCCTGCAACCACATCCCAGCATGTATCTAAGCCACCCATGGGGGCCTTAGGTTAGTTCCAGAATGCTCTTTCCTCCCCACACTATTCTGATTTCCACCCAGGGCCTGGTTCTCCTAGGGTCTTAGTGCAAAGCATTCAAGGAGCAGTCCCTAAAGGTGGGAGCCAAGTTCCAATCTGATCTTCCAGACCCAAGGTGCTCAGTCCCCTGCACTGCCACATTCAGCAGACCCGGGACAAACACATCTTAAAGCTACAGGGAAAGGTCCCAGACCCTCTGGTCTCTCAGCTTTCCTCTGTCCTGTGAGTAAAGCAGGCTAATACCTTTCAGACTACAAGCCTAGATTCCCACACCAGATCCAATGTGCCTGATACTGTCACTTTATTCCAAACAGCACATCAGTAAAGAGATTTGGAAGAGCAAGGTGGCTGCTTAATAACAATTCTATACCCTAGGAGTGGTGATAGAGCTTCTCGCATGCTTGTAGGTTGATGGGTTTTATATCTCTCTTAGCAGCACATCTTTAGTCTATCACCCTGTTTGATGTTCACCAAACACAAAGTATACAAAGGCCTCCCTTCCTTTGGACCAGTGAGGCCCCCAGAGGCTCTACTTACTTCCCTGGGCTCTGGATTCTTCCCATCTCACCTGAGAGCAGGAGGGTTCCACAGGCCCATGGCAGCTGCCACTCCCCTGCACTCTCCTTTGGCCTCTTAGCTCCGATCCCGACAGTGGGTCCCTCCTTGAGCACCTGGGAACCAACTTTCAGGATCAGGACCCTCAGAGCTTGGTTTCTCTTATCTTGTGAGTTATTGGGTATCTTTCTTTGTTCTGATCCATGGAGAACCAAGGAGTCAAGTGGGGTCCACACCTGACAATGGTACAAGAAAGCATGGTACAAATTTGTGTAGAGACTATCGCATTCATTAGCCCACCCTAAATTTTCATCTAGCCCTGTTTCCTTCCTTGATTTTTTACATGTGGTAAAATTATATGTTTGTGAACACCACCTCTAATTCCCCCACTTTTGTTTAGTGAGGTGGATTATCAATTATTATCAACCATACAAAGTTAGTATTATAACAATCAAGAAAGTGCTAACACCACACACAGCTGCTAGGGCAGGTCCCTTTCTCTCCACCAAATGGCCTAAGGATGGTCCTTAAGAGGCCAGTATCATTTCTTCTCGTCCTCATTCAATCCCTCATGTACTCATTCTTTCATAAACATCTGAGTGCCTGCCAGTGGCAGATCTGGTCTCAGGAACCCACAGTCAAGCAGACTAATGTCCTAACTCAAAGACAACCATACCTGCCAGTCAGATATGTAGACAGACTGGAGGGCAATGTGAGCATTGTGTGAGTAGAGGAAATGTACAGGACACTTGGGAGAGGACAGGGGAGAAAATAAGGGATATGGGGGGGCGGTGCTGCGTAGCCGCTGGTTAGATGAGAAAGGCTGTGTGTGCTGAGTCAAGGGATCACATGGCCTCCATTGTTAGAGTGGATGACTAGGGTTTTCTGCTCCATTACTTTATGTAAGTGTTTGTGAGTCATAGACGATGCAGAGAACATCACAGACTCAGACCTGGCTACTTGTGAATATCACACCTCTGACAGGCTTCCATGGAGACCAGTGAACACCTGTTTCTTACAGCGCATAAGGGCAGGTAAGAATGCACAAATGTACACACACATCCCAGTATGTTTAAAAGATAATTTTACATATAGCTGCCCAGTTTTCCCAGCACCATTTATTGAAGAGACTGTCTTTTTTCCACTGTGTATTTTTTCCTGTTTTATCGAAGATTATTTGACCATAGAGTTGAGGGTCCATATCTGGGCTCTCTACTCTGTTCCACTATGTGTCTGTTTTTATGCCTGTACCATGCTGTCTTGGTGATCACAGCTTTGTAGTAAAGCTTGAAATCATGTAACATGATGCCCCCCACTTTATTTTTGTTTTTCAACATTTCCTTAGCAATTCGGGGTCTCTTCTGATTCCATACAAATTTTAGGATTACTTGCTCCAGCTCTTTGAAGAATACCGGTGGAATTTTGATCAGAATGACATTCAAAGCATAGATTGCTCTAGACAGTATAGACATTTTATCAATGTTTATTCTTACGATCCAATAGCATGGAATGGTCTTCCATCTTTTTGTGTCTTCTTCAATTTCTTTCATGAGTGTTCTGTAGTTCCTCGAGTACAGATCCTTAACATCTTTGGTTAGGTTTATTCCCAGGTATTATGGTTCTTGGTGCTATAGTAAATGGAATCGATTCTCTAATTTCCCTTTCTGTATTTTCATTGTTAGTGTATAAGAAAGCCACTGATTTCTGCACATTGACTTTGTATCCTGCCATGTTGCTGAATTGCTGTATGAGTTCTAGTACTTTGGGGGTGGAGTTTTTTGGGTTTTCCATATAAAGAATCATGTCATCTGCGAATAGAGAGAGTTTGACTTCTTCATTGACAATTTGGATACCTTTTATTTCTTTTTGTTGTCTGATTGCTGTTGCTAGGACCTCTAATACTATGTTGAACAAGAGTGGTGAAAGTGGGCATCCTTGTCATGTTCCTGATCTCACTGGGAAGGCTGCAAGCTTTTTCCCATTGAGGATGATATTTGCTGTGGGTCTTTCATAGATAGATATGATGAGGTTCAGGAATGTTCCCTCTATCCCTATACTTTGAAGCGTTTTAATTAGGAACGGATGCTGGATTTTGTCAAATGCTTTTTCTGCATCAATTGAGAGGACCATGTGGTTCTTCTCTCTTCTCTTATTGATTTGTTATATCACATTGATTGATTTGCAAATATTGAACCATCCTTGTAACCCAAGGATGAATCCCATGGTGGATAATCTTTTTTTTTAATTTTTTATTTTTTATAAACATATATTTTTATCCCCAGGGGTACAGGTCTGTGAATCGCCAGGTTTACACACTTCACAGCACTCACCAAAGAACATAATCTTTTTAATGTGCTGTTGGATCCTGTTTGCTAGGATCTTGTTGATATTCTTAGCATCCATATTCATCAGTGATATTGGTCTACAATTCTCTTTTTTGGTAGGGTCTTTGCCTGGTTTGGGGATCAGGGAAAACTGGGCAGTTATATGTAGAAGAATGAAACTCAACCATTCTCTTACACCATACCCAAAGATAAACTCAAAATGGATAAAATACCTCAATGTGAGACAGGAATTCATCAGAATCCTAGAGGAGAACATAGGCAGTAATCTCTTTGATATCAGCCACAGCAACTTCTTTCAAGATATATATCCAAAGGCAAAGGAAACAAAAGCGAAAATGAACTTTTGGGACTTCATCAAAATCAAAAGCTTCTGTACAGCAAAGGAAACAGTCAAAAAAACAAAAAGGCAACCCACGGAATGGGAGAAGATATTTTCAAATGACAGTATAGACAAAAGGTTGATATCCAGGATCTATAATGAACTCCTCAAACTCAACACACACAAAACAGACAATCTTATCAAAAAATGGGCAGAAGATATGAACAGACACTTCTCCCATCAAGACATACAAATGGCTATCAGACACATGAAAAAATGTTCATCATCATTAGCCATCAGGGAGATTCAAATTAAAACTACATTGAGATATCACCTTACACCAGTTAGAATGGCCAAAATTAGCAAGACAGGAAACAACATGTGTTGGAGGGGATGTGGAGAAAGGGGAACCCTCTTCCACTGTTGGTGGGAATGCAAGTTGGTGCAGCCTCTTTGGAGAACAGTGTGGAGATTCCTCAAGAAATTAAAAATAGAACTTCCCTATGACCCTGCCAATGCACTCCTGGGTATTTACCCCAAAGATACAGATGTCGTGAAAAGAAGGGCCATCTGTACCCCAATGTTTATAGCAGCAATGGCCACAGTCACCCAACTGTGGAAAGAACCAAGATGCCCTTCAATGGACAAATGGATAAGGAAGATGTGGTCCATACACACTATGGAGTATTATGCCTCCATCAGAAAGGATGAATACCAACTTTTGTAGCAACATGGACAGGACTGGAAGAGATTATGCTGAGTGAAATGAGTCAAGCAGAGAGAGTCAAGTATCATATGGTTTCACTTATTTGTGGAGCATAACAAATAGTATGGAGGACATGGGGAGATAGAGAGAAGAAGGGAGTTGGGGGAAATTGGAATGGGAGGTGAACCATGAGAGACTATGGACTCTGATAAACAATCTGAGGGTTTTGAAAGGGCAGGGGTTGGGAGGTCCGGGTACCAATTGGTGTGTATTATAGAGGGAACGGATTGCATGGAGCACTGGGTGTGATGCAAAAATAATGAATACTGTTATTCTGAAAATAAAAAATAAATTAAAACAAAACAAACAAAAAAAAAGATAATTTTATTTTCTAAATAGTAGAGAAAATCCAGATGAACTAATATGCTAGAGTGGTTAGCAAAGAACACTCATATTTACAAAAACAGGATGTCTAGCAAACCCGTTAAATTGTATATCTTTTGTATTCATCTCAGGATCCCAATTGTTCAGAGAATTGGTAAAGTGGTCCCAGCTGAACAAGTCAACTGGGGAAATGCAGCAATGATCCTGGGTAAGCCTCAGAGGGATAGATATCATCCAACATGAGGGGATGGCAGCAGAGTGATTGGGTGGGACATTGTGTCTACGGAGTAGGACCATGCCAGTGTCTGGACAAAGCCCAATTTCAGGTACATAGTTATATTCAACACCCTGGATGTGTCCTCTCCTTCATTCATTTTTTCTGGAAGTATTTCCATACAATGGGACTTGTCATGGTGGAGGAGGTGGAACCCTGCCCTTGGGTACTTTCAGTCAGGAGATTGAAAAAAAAATTAGGAAATTGCAGAAGATTGTAATAAATAGGCTAGAGTAATATTTGGGTTCAGAGTGCTGCAGAAACAGAAGAAAGCTTCCTGCCCCGCCTCTGGAAGGCTTTGTAGAAGAGTAGCTTCTCAGCTAAAGCTGAGGACTGAGCAAAATGTTCCACGAAGAGGAATGGGCCATGTGAAAGGATCAAAAAACGAGGTGTGTCTAGGGATGTAGGGAAGGGGGACCCCTGCAACCCACAGGGCTGGGAGTGAGAGAGCTAGGTTGGGCTTTGGGAGTGTTGAGAAGGTGGTCCTCATTCAGCCAAGTTGGCAACTTAAGAAGATTCCAAGGGCCTCTGGGTGAAGAATGGTTGGAGGAGGAGACCCTAGCCAGATTCAATAGTTGGGGGAACATGAATGAAAATGGGTTCTGGATAAGGTCTTGGTGGTGGAGATGGAGAGACAGGTGAATTTAAGGCATATTTAGGAGCCAGAAGTGAGGTGCTTGGTGATCTACTGGAAGTGGGGAGAAGCAGAAGGGAGCCTGGCCACTGGTTATCAGAAGAGGAGAAGAAAGCCATAGCAGAGAGCCCAGACACAGCTCCAGGGAGACTCTCACTACCACTACCATGCTTTCTTAGACCCACAGATCTACCTATCACCCAGGAACATATATGACAGGCAGAGCTCTCATTCAATCGACACAATTATCTCATGGACAATTAGGGTATCAAGGCTTGTAGATGCTGCCCTTCAGCATTGGTCCCCACCCTGATGCCAAACTGTTCAAAAACTTCTCATGAAATTAGAGTCCAGCCTAACCTGGGATCCACCTTCGAGCCAACAGTTGGAAACAGGTACCTGTACAGCATAATGCTGAGAACCCACCAAAAATTCCCAAGAGAGCAGGAAATATGAAAGAAATAACAAATAGTAGCTAAGATTCATACCATGCTCTACAGTTCATTATAGAGCAGACCCTATCAAACTGCACTGAGAAGTATGGACTTCTTAGTCCTAGTTCTAAATGAAAACAATGAGATCCAGGAGAAAAAGGTTGATAATCACCTCAGCCATTAAAAATAATACTTCCAGTCAGGTCCTCAAAAAATTAGGCAGAGAATTACTATAAGATACAAAAAGATGAAAATCAGGCTCTCACAAGGTATGTGTGCAGCCATGTTCATAGCAGCGTCATTCACAATGACTAAAATATGGAAGCCAAGTGTCCATGACCAGAGGAGTGAATACACAAAATGTAGTATATACACACAATGGAGCATGATGCAGCCTTGAGAAGGAAGGACATTCTGATGTGTGCTACAGCCAGAACAAATCTCGAGGACATGAGGCTAAGTGAAATCAGTGACTCACAAAGAGACAAACACTGCATGACTCCACTTATGTGAAGTACCCAGAGTAGTTAAATTCATAAAACAACACAGAATGGTGGTGGCCAAAGGCAGGATGGGGAGCTATCGTTCAGTGTATAGTCTCAGTTTTGCGAGTTGAAAAGGTTCTGGAGATGGATGGGGTGATGTTCACACAGCAATGTGAATGGTGTGGTGCCACTAACTATACACTTAAACATGGTTAGGATGGTAAATTTTATGTTATATATATTTTACCACAATTTTTGAAATGGTAACAGAAAAGAAAGCAAACATTAATAGTGACAGCAGAGGCAGTGGCTGTCTGCAGCCACAGCCCTGCCAGCCCCCCACCCCCAGCCCCTGTAGCTCTCAATGGGCTCCGGGAGACCATCTCCCCACATTGGCCTGTGAGTGGGAATGACTTCCCACCATTGCTAATGCTCCCTGCATTCCTCATCAGCTCTTATTAATTCCTTTAATCCTGCCCTGTGAATAAATCCTCATTACATTATTTTCCATTAAAAAAATAATAGTTATGCTGTCAGAAGAGCCATTTCAACCTCAGGCCCTGCAGGGATGTGTGCCACCACCCAGTGACATGTCCCTAAGCCCTGTGTGTGACCACAGTGCTCAACAGTGTCTGTACCATACTCTGGAGAGGACACTATGCTGGAAAGCCAGCCAATCGCCCTGATCACTGTGACATTTTCAGACATTGCAGGATATCTCTGTACGAAAGCTGCCCCTGATTCCAGTACATCTTTGCATGGAACCATTGTGACACTTTGATTAATAATCCTCCAAACTAAGCACAAGGCACTAAATCCTGGTGATTATGTGATAAACCCACTGTTCATTAGGCTTCCCATTAACTATGACTCTCCATAATGTAATAGAATAAAAACATGAGTTGGGACTTGGAAACTTAGTGACTGTGCAGCCTTAGGGCAGAGGTAATGTGAAGGGGATCCTGACAGAGTATGCAAAGCCAGGGTTCTAGAAGAAGGCTACTGCTGTGGCCAGGGCCCACATGAGATGAGTCTCCTGATCCTGGTAAACCAGTCTTTGAGTGTTAGCAGATGCCTTTCCTTGAACCCAAGGCCTAAGCCAATAGGGTGGAGGAAGGGTGGAGACCAACTGCTGACACCAGCACTCCCTGGTCCATGCTAAGCTCCTGACCACTTGGCAACCAGAGAATGCTGCTATGTGCTCCAGCCTCTACATGTTCTATTCCTTTCATTTAGCTTTCCCTCTGTCTGTCCATACACCTGGCTGACACATACATCCTTCAAAACTTTGCTCAGTTATAGCTGATTCTCCCAGAAACTTGTGCAGTCTGGGATGGACATCTCTGTAGACCCTACTTTTCCATAGACTTAGGCCCTGAGCAGCTTACTGGTAACCCCCTACAGCCTGAGGCTCCTTGGTGTCAGGGAGCTAACCCACCCACCTCTCTGTTCCAGAACCTCTACAACACCAGAGGGTATCAGACACCTAGAGTCTTTGAGACTTTACCCTGCCAGAAATGTTTTAGGGCCCTTGGAATCCAGCTGCCATGTGCTATGTCTGAGATGTGAGTGCTGAGCCCCTTTCCACATGGTACCTGCAGAGTGAAGTGTGTCCTTCCTATGAAACAGCCACAGCTAGAGCCCAACCTCAAATGTTTACACTCACACAGACTGGAAAGGCCCTCCCCTCTGGCCTCAACTTTCTTTGGTGAGGGACACACTTCCTGAAATCTGGACTTCCTCAAAGGTCTCTGAGGGGCAGAACACTGACTCCTGCCCAGGCCCAGGAATAGCCCTGCACCCTGGACAGGAGTGGGTCACAACTTTCTACAGAAGACACAGAAAATCACAGTGATCTCAGGCATGGGAGGACACTGGGCACCCACCAACTTACGATAAGCAGCTGGCAAATTCACTCTTTTTTACTCTTTAAGAAAATGTCAAAATCACATAAATAGGGGCGCTTGGGTGGCTCAGTGGGTTAAGCCTCTGCCTTCGGCTCAGGTCATGATCTCAGGGTCCTGGGATCCAGCCCTGCATCGGGCTGGCTGCTCAGCTGTCAGGAGCCTGCTTCCTCCTCTCTCTCTCTCTGCCTGCCTCTCTACCTACTTGTGGTCTCTGTCTGTCAAATAAATAAATAAAATCTTTTTTTTTTAATTGCATAAATAAAGATTTCATTATTTATTGTGAACAACGGACATGTGATATGACATGTGGTGACTTAAAGCTCTAAACAAGAAAGTCTCTGGAGTACTGTTCCAGTCTGAGCAATTCTAAGAAAGAAGTTCTGGAACATTCTCCTTGAAAAAGCCCTGCAAGGGTAGGGTAAATCCAAGAGGTTGGGGTTTAAACAGGATTGTATATAGGCTGAGAAACTAAAATCCTGAATACAAAGAAGAGCCAAGCCATCCTGTCTCTAGAGCACTCTGGAGATGTTTGACAAGGGTTGGCAATTTGTGACAATGGACTTCTTCTATGAGGAAATGGATATAGTGCACATTTCAGTATGGTTGAGAGGAGAGAGAGCCATAGGACGCTAGAGATCCCTGGGAAGATGAGCAGTGCCAGCTGAAGCTGGGTGGGGTATGCTAGGAATAAGTATGGTAAGCATGCTCTGCTCTTCTATCTCAAGATCAAGGACTCCACACCTCCATCCAAGAAGGCTGGGCTAAGAAGGCCCCAGGGAGGGCCTGATCTTCCCTGGCTCATTAGAGAGTACAGAGACAGCTCAGAGAACTTTCTCACTTTCCCACAAAATTCTCAAGACCAGAGATTCTATTTTAATGGACTGTACCCTTCCTCCCATCCCAGAGAAGATGCTGAGTAGCAGTTTCCCTGGGATAGTTGATGCTGTTTCCACTGAACACCAACATAACAAGCTTACCCTCTGCTGAGAGTGTTTCTCCAAGAAGTCTGTCCTTGGGTAAGTGCAATGAGAAGTCCTGGTGGGCAGCATGGAGAGGGCTTACATGTGTGGCCCATGTCTGCAACAAGAGGTCCTGGTGAGCAGCATGGAAAGAGGTGTAGGTGTTACCTGGGTCTTCCCCCATCCTTGCTGGAAGACAATTCATTTAAACTTCCCAGGCCTCCATTTTCTCCTGTACAAATTAGAAGTTGTAATGCTAACCTAGGAGACACACAAACAATACATCATAGGTGATTGATAAGTGTGACTGCCCTCCTCCTAAGGAGAGGGAAGTGTTAGGAAGCAGGGTATGAGCTGGGTTTCCTGAGGGGCTGGAGGCCAAGCTTCCCTATAGGCACAGCTTTCTCAGGTATGATCCACTCCCAAATCCTTCATCCCCAACTGCATGTCCCCTTAATCTCTATCAACTCCCTGCGGCCTGGAACACACTAAACCTGCCCTTGCCCCCAAGGCCTTTGTACTTGCTATTCTTTCTGCTAGAACACCTCTCCCTGGCATTTCCATGGCTGTCTCCCCAGCTTCTTTCTGGCTGCTGCTAAATTTTACCTTATTAAAGGGACCTTCCTTGGTTAAAAAAAAAAGAAAAAGAAAAAAATACAACCCTCTCCCACAAACACACACCTTTGTTTATCTCCTTTACTCTGTTTCATTTTTCTTTTTCATTCATAGTACTCATCATTATGGTGTATGTGTGTGTGTGGTGTGCATGTACATGGTATCACTTGTCCACTACTATACCCCAGTATCTAGAAGGGTTCCAAGCACATAGTAGCTCATCCAGGAATGTGAGAAAGACTGTATGATCCCATGAGCACCATTCTAATGGGCTCCCCTCCTCTTATTCCCTGATCAGACCACCATCCCTCCCACCCCTCTTGTAGCTTCTTTGTTGTTCGGAAAGCTGTGTGAGCCCACCCTTCACATACCACCACATTTGTGGGCTGCAGCCTGCACATCGCTCAGTTAGAAAGTAAGGCTTGTGTCTGGCCAGATGAAGGCCTGTTGCCCTCAATGCATGATGTAGAGATGAGAGTGTGCACACCTGCAGAGTCTGTCAGGACCTTAACAGCCACCAGCTTTTTCCCAGGCTCTTAACCCACACAGACACCCAGTTCCATTTCCCCAGAACGGCATCACACCTGCCTTTTTCACAAAAGCTGTATGTATGCCTCTGCATAGCTGAGGCTGGCCCTAACAAATGCACACTCATAAATAATTGAAACTTGATACTATTGATCACTCAACAGCATTATCTCTCCTGGTGGAGCCAGGGGTCATTTCTGTCCTTGGCCCCTTCTGCTCCAACAAAATCCACAGCACTGCCCTGCTGTAGAGGGTAATTAGCAGGCTCTCCCAAGGAAGATGGATTCTCATGCTCAGCGGCAGAACATATGCGGTATAATTGGAAAGCACAAAAGATTAGCAAGGAAGACAGGAAGAGAAAGTGGCAGGAACTGTGAAACTCACATCAAGCCTGCTTTAATCACAATATGCATTTTAATCACCCCGGGCAGCATGAAGAACAGCCTGCTCAAGGCCCTGGAGGTCTGGAGCACTTGCCTAGAAACAGACATCTGGACTCCCTCTTTGCCTGGCGTCCACCCCATGCAGAGCTCCAAGGAGAGCTCATCTCCCCCTCAGTTTCCCCACTCTTCCATTCATGCAGGCCGCTCAAGGAATCAGAAGCCAGGTCCACAGTGTAGCAAATCTTCATGTCAACACCCTCCAACAAAATCTTTGGTTGCACTTTTCTGTTAAGCTGATCAGCAGCTGAAGGTGAGGGCTCTGTGGTTGGCTTTGATGCTGAAAGCTCCAGAGGGTGTTCATGTCCAACGGTCAACAACTCATCTGACTGTGAGCCTGCCTCTGTGGGATGCATGTACTCTTCCAGCCACTCTATGCTGGAGTGTGCCCTTCCAGAAGAGGAGGGAGAGCCCCAAGCTGCCTCCCAGAAATAGCCCTGCCTCAGGGCTGCAGACATGTTCTCCCCCTGCAAGACCCTGGAATAATCCTCTTGATCATTTCTATATCACATTTTACATCTTTTTATCTTATGCATCTCTGAACCTCTTGTTATCCTCCTCTTCCCCCCCTCCTCCAGTCAGAACTCCCATGCCTCCGATGCACCTGTGGGCTCCTTCCTGACGTCTCCTCTGAACCTCCAGTAGAAGCCTCATGCACAGCATCATATGAACAGAACTCTGCTTCCTTTCCATCCTCCTCATTGTTCTTCCACACATCAACCACTCAGTAGTTTAAGTCAAAATCCTAGATGTGACTCTTGATTTTCTTTTCTCTCACCAGGAACTTCCAACTCATGCGCTGGTCCTAGCAGTCCCACCTTCTGCCCAGGGTTCACTGAGTCCTCTTCCCTGTCTCTCCTGAAACTTGCTCTTGACCAACCCCATCTTGCCAAGATCACACAGCATCCTCCTGACTTGGCCTGCTGACCTCTGCACAGTGGGAGTCATATGTGCTCCCTGCTGAGACCACCTGGGACCCCCTGTCTCAGCAGAATGCTTCACACTCTGGGGGCTGTGTTGACAGCCCCTCATGCATGACCTCACTGTCCCTCCAGCACAGCAGACCTGTCCTGCCAGGAGCCTCCTGGCAGCTGTGCAGTTTCTGACACAGGGTGCTCCTGCCTCCTAGCTGCCACCCAAGGAATGATTTGAATGTCACCTCTCACGGAGGCCTGCCTGACTACCTGACTTTATCTTTTTTTTTTTTTTTTTTTTTACCTTTTAACATTTTTCTCTCTCTTGAATGAACTTTTTCACTCATTTCTTTATTGTTTATTATTCCTACTGTCATAGAATGTGGACACCATGAAGTAAGAGATCCATCTTGTCCTTTACACTCTTATAACCCTTCTGCCTTGAAGGTAGTCTGGTACCTGAGAAATATTTGTCAAATGAATAAATCAGTGGGCATCATGTTGATGGGAAACAAATGATATACAAAAACATAGCTGGGGAATCAGGCAGCTGGAGAGGAGTGGGACTGTCAGAAGGGCTAAGCTGAAGTATAGTGTGGATGTTCTATCTAGAAGTTCACGTGCATGGATGTGTGATATTTATCGATTTATTGGTTCATTTATACAAAGATCCAGATTTCATGAAGTGTTCTCAACTTGCAGAACTTCTTTAAGAAAAAGAATATAAAAATCTTTTATACTGTATTATCAATTATATTTTTAGTAGGAAATTACTTTTTTTTCACTGAATATCAGTGAGAAATTTTCTTTACAAATCTGCCCACCTGGTGATTGGAAAAATTTTCCACAGACTGGCTTCTAGCAGGCCCCTCCTCTATGACTCCCCCATTTCTGGGGCTGGGGCCATAAGACATCACACTGCAGTGCTCTCTTTGACCTGTACCCTGCTGTCATGCCAGGTGCCTGGCACAGAGCATGGTGGGAATGTTTCCAGAAGCCATTTCTGCAGCTGGAGGGACAGCAGTAATAGCCACATGGAGGTGGTTGTAATCCACATGCAAATACTGCACTTAATCCAAGCTGAACATATGCCCAATTTAAGAGACATAGAAGTTTGGAGCAGAAAGAGATAAAAGTATTCAGTGAATAGTAGAAATTTTAATGAACACTTTGACCATGGAGACAAACTGCAAGGGCCTCCCCAGTTCCTTGGAAGGGGCCCATGAGAGTGAGAGATCCTTCAGACCATTCCCTTGTGTCATCCATGCACTGCACATGGGTTGGTGTCTATAAAGCCAGCACACACCTATGTCTTGGTAGGCCTGCTGGGGATGTGGTATTCAAGTACACAGACAGAAATACAGATATGAACATGTTTGTGTACACTCAGAAACAGACACAGCAAAGACACATGCTTACCCAGATGAAGGAGGTGTGTGTACATCTACCCATTTGTCTGCACACACTCATGTACAACCACTTACCCAAATGCTCTAGTACTCACTTCCCACCAATGTTCCAAGGGATGCTACAAAGAGAGTTCTCTTCTTTAGATCCTTTTTGGTAGTAGAACAAGTATTCCCAAACAATTCAAAGGTGCATCAATGATACCCAGACCTAGAAATGGCCTTACCAGTTTGACACTGTGTTCATGAAGGGCTATCTAGAGGCCCAGGTCCACAGACATTGGGCAAACCCCCAAGCACAGGGTGACTGGCAGCACTCTACCATGCCACTGTCCCAGGCCATCCACTAGGGTCATATCTTTCACGCACACATGTGACTGATGCTGTCCTCCAACCAAGTCCCAAACATCCAGACCCCTCAGTACAGTCCAGGCAAAGGGCCTGGGATCATATGAGTATACCTGACAGGGAATGAGCCAGATGGATCTTCACAGCCAATACAGAGCCAGCACAAGCATGGGCCCAAGGAAGGAGCTATGCCCTCAAGTCTGCCTCAAACAGCACAGAAAATCCATCTCTCCTACATCTGCTGTGGGCCAGAGGAGTTGCACTGTCCTGGGAAGACCTGTCTGTGGACCCAAGCTTTAGATCCACCCATCACAAAAGGGGTTCAGGGCATGGTTCCTGTGTCCCCAGTAGCTAGCTGCACCAGGCCCAGAGTGGCTCTCAATGTAGACTTGCTGAAGGAGAGTTGCATGTGGGCCACTGCTGCCTTGATTTTATGAATACAGCAAGAATTCCCTAATCCTGCTGTATGCCCTGTTTTGTGATACTGGGGACCATATAAACAGAGACAGGGCACCTATATCGAATTTGGAAGACAGGATGGAAATACAATAAAATTCTAGAGAAGATCAAAGGGTGAGACAGGAACAGATGGCTTTAACTGAACTTTTGTGACCCTCCAGGCTGGCCACCCAGGATTGATGCAGGCATTCCTTCACAGATGACATTGTGAATGTTGCTTTACCTCTCTAAGCCCTGTATTGGTCGTGGATAGAATGGGAATTTTTAAATCTACATTAGAGGGTCTAAGAGGATAAGATGTCCATATCAGGGAGGACAAGCTGCGATACACTGTGGTGACAGGCCACTCACACTCTCACATGGCCTGTGCTGTGGTCAGTTGGGGGCCTTCACGTTCACTGTCCTCCCCCAGGCCCAAGGCAAATGGAGCAGGCATCATGAGCAGGGTTGACAGCTGCAGACAGAAGGAGAAGGACAGCCATGGGGCAGTGACTCTGGCCTTTACTCTTATTCTCCTCCTGGGTCATAGCAATGTCCCAGCTCTGCTCCAAGGCAGCAGCAGGGTGGGGAATGGGATTCCACCAGAGTCTGGAAAAAAGGATAAAAAAGCCTGTGAATACCCCTAACTAATCCACAGAGCCTGGAATACATCAAGCACATAGAAAAGTACCTGTTCCTTTTCTCTTTATTTTAACTTGGGGTTTTCTTTTTTGTTTGTTTTCTTTTTTTTTAATTTATTTTTTATTTTCAGCATAACTTTGTTTTCTATTAAGGTATTATCAACATACAATGTAATATTAGTCTCAGGTGTATAACAAATAAATCAATATTTTATATATTGCAAAATGATTACCACAATATGTCTAGTTAACATTCATCATACATACATATGTACATACATCCATACATAGTTACAGAAATTTCTTGTAATGAGAACTTTCAAGATTTATTCTCTTAACAACTTTCAAGTATGCAATACAGTATTATTAACTATAGTTACCATGCTGTCCATTACATCACCATGACTTATTTCATAACTACAATTTGTACCTTTTGATCCCCATTCACCATTCCACCCTCCCTTCAACCCCCCACCGGCGGCAACAACTAATCTGTTCTCTGTATCAATGAGCTTAGATTTTAATTTGGTTTTGTTTTGTTTTAAATTGCACATGTAGTGAGATCATATAGCACTTGTCTTTCTCTGTCTGACTTAGCATAATGCCCTTAAGATCCATCCATGTTGTTACAAACCACAAGATTTCATTTTTTTCTATGGTTGAATAATATTTCACTGGTTATATACCTCACTGTCTTCATTCATCTATAAATGGATACTTAGGTTGTTTCCATATCTTGGCTATTATAAATAATGCTGCTATAAACATGGGATTACAGATATATCTTCTCGTTAGTATTTCATTTTCTTCAGTTAAGTACCCAGAAGTAGAATTACAAAACCACCTGGTATTTACATTTTCAATTTTTTTTTTATAAACCTCCATATTGTTTTCCATAGTGCCTGTACCACTTTGCATTCCCACCAACAGTGCATGGTTTCCTGGTCTCCGCATCCTGGCCAACATTTTTATTCATGTCTTTTTAATACTACCATTCAAACAAGTGTGAGGTGATATCTCCTTGTGGTTTTGATCTGCATTTCCTTGATGATTAGTGATGTTGAGCATCTTTTCATGTCTGTGTATTGTATGGATGGAGGTTTCTAAGATTTGTCCTGCATAACTGACCACTCTAACCTGCAAGAATGCAGTCTAAAGAATGTTGTGCTGCATAGGTGACCTCTGAGCCTAATTAGTTGACATTAGCGGGCCTCCAGGTCGGAATTGGCCCCTCTGTTCTGGATGCCAAGAGCTATAAATTTTGCTTTGCATCCCTTCTGGCTCCAGGCTGGGCTGGTCCCTCAAAATGGGATCTGGGAGGGGAGGCAAGCACACCTAGCCCAGGCTCTTTGAATATGTAAATAAATATGTAAAGACATGACAACATAGAAATGCAGCTCTCTGCAAACTACAAGTAGGCAGCAAACAAATCTTTAACCTCAGACCCCATCATTTGCCCTATATGTATGTATATATGGCCCTTACAGGGATGGATAGTTGGAAGTCTCCCCTGAGGGGAGGACACTCTGCCCAGGCCTCTCAATAGGAACTCCAGCCTGGCCATATCCATGGGGTTTCACCTAGCTAATGATGTTGGATGTTTTAAATACCCAATTTAATGTAACTCTGTCTTAATCTCCTTCACTGCTTACTATTGCCCTCATTTAAGCATAGATTTCCCTTTTCTTTTTTCTGTTTCTATTAAATTTTTATAATATCAATAAAGTGGGTTTTTTCCCCTTCAAAACTGAGAATACATCTGCCATGAATCTTTGCTTCAGAACAGTCTGTTGGCCACCTGCATATCTACTTTGAGAAATGTTTGTTCATTTCTTCTGCACATTTTCAATCATATTGTTTGTTTATTTGCTATTAAGTTATATGAGTTCTTTGTATTTTTAGACATTAACCCCTTATCAGATATATTATTTGCAAATATTTTCTCCTCTTCAGTAGGTTGCTGTTTATTTTTATATGGTTTCCTTTTAGTCTAATGTAATCCCACTTGTTTACTTTTGCTTTTTTTTTTTTTTTTTTTTTTTTTGCCTTTGCTTTTGGTGTCAAATCCAAAAGGTCATTGCCAAGATCAATGCAAAGAAGTTTATTGCCCATGTTTTTTTCTAGGAGTTTTATGATCTCAGGTCCTATGTTCAAGTTCTTAATCCACTATGAGTTAATGTTTGTGTAGAGTGTGAGATAGCTTCAGTTTCATTCTTTGGCATATGACTGTCCAGTTTTCCCAATGCTGTGTATTAAGGAGGATCTCTTTTCTCTATTGTATGTTGTTAGCTCCATTGTTGTAAATTAATTGACCATATATGCATAGGTTTATTGCTGAGCTTTCTATTCTTTCCCATTGATTTACATGACTTGGTTTTATGTAAATATTACACTGTTTTGATTACAATAACTTCATAATATAGTTAGAAATCAGAGACGATGATGCCTCCTTTGTTCTTTGTTCTTCTTTCCCAAGATTGCTTTGGCTATTTAGGGTCTTTTGTGCTTCCACAAAATTGTAGGACTCTTTGTTCCATTTCTGTGAAATATGCCACTGGAATTTTGATAGAGATTGTATTGAATCTGTAGATTGCTTTGGGTATAATGGACATTTTAACACTATTATTTTTTCCAATCACAGATTATCTTTCCATTTATTCGTGTTTTCTTCAATGTCTTTTATCATGAGGGTAATGCTAGCCTTATAAAATGAGTTTGGAAGTATTCCTTCCTGTTCTATTTTTTTGAAGAATTTAAGAAGAATAAATGAAACAAGATGGGATTGGGAGGAGACAAACCATAAGTGACTTTTAATCTCACAAAACAAACTGAGGGTTGCTGGGGGGAGGGGGGTTGGGAGAAGGGGGTGGGGTTATGGACATTGAGGAGGGTATGTGCTTCGGTAAGTGCTGTGAAGTGTGTAAACCTGGCAATTCACAGACCTGTACCCCTGGGGATAAAAATATATTATATGTTTATAAAAAATTAAAAATTTAAAATTTAAAAAAAAGAATTTAAGAAGGATCAGTATTAATTCTTTGGATTTTTTTTTTTTAAGAATTGAAATCTTCTTGGTAAAGAATTTTTTTTTTAAAGATTTTATTTAATTATCAGAGAGAGAGAGGGGGAGAGAGCGAGCACAGGCAGACAGAATGACAGGCAGAGGCAGAGGGAGAAGCAGGCTCCCCACCAAGCAAGGAGCCTGATGTGGGACTCGATCCCAGCACGCTGGGATCATGACCTGAGCCGAAGGCAGCTGCTTAACCAACTGAGCCACCCAGGCGTCCCAATTCTTTGGATTTTTTTGTAGAAGCCATTTAGTCCTAGACTTTTGTTTGTTGGGAGGTTTTTAGATTCAGTTTCATTACTAATAATAAGTCTACTCAAATTCTCTTTTTATGGTTTAGTCTTGGAATATTTCTAGAAATTTATCCATTTCTTCTAGGTTGTTCAATTTGCTGGCACATAATTGTTCATTGTGGTCATGATCCTTTACATTTTTGTGGTGTCAGTTGCAATATCTCTTGTTTCATTTCTGATGTTACTTATTAGAGTTCTCTCTCTCTTTTTTTTTTTTTTTTTTTGGTGAGTCTAGCTAATTGGTCAGTTTTGCTTATCTTTTCAGAGAAGGAGCTCTTTGTTTACTTGATCTTTTCTACTGTCTTTTAGTCTATAACTTATTTATTTCTTCTCTGATTTGTGTCATTTCCTTGCTTTCATCAACTTTGGACTGTTCTTCTCCTAGTTCCTTGATATGTAGAATTGGTTATTTATTTGAGATTTTTCTTGATTCCTGAGGTAAGCATTTAGCACTGTGAACTTCCCTCTTAGAGCTGCTTTTGCTGCATCCCGTAAGTTTTGGTATGTTGGATTTCCATTTCCATTTGTCTCAAGGTATTTTTTTCTCTTTGGATTTGAAAGTGGATTTGAACCACTGGTTGTTCAGTAGCATGTTGCTTAATAATCCCCACATATTTTGAATTTTCCAGTTTTCTTCTTGTCATTGATTTCTAGTTTCATACCATTGTGATCAAGAAGATGTTCAGTATAATTTCAACCTTCTCAAATCCATTGAGATGGTATTTTTTGGCCTAACAGATGATTTATCCTGGAGAATATCTGATGTGTGCTTAGAAGAATGTGCATTCTAGGTACAACTCATCAAGCACATCATTGAAGGTTGATGTTTTATTATTGATTTTCTGTCTGGATGATTTATCCACTGATGGAAATAAGACCTCTACTATTATTATATTGCTATCAATTTCTCACTTTAGGTCTCTTAACATTTACCTCACATAGGTGCCCTGTGTTGGGTGCATATATATTTACAAGTGTTATATCCTGTTGTTGGATTGACCCCTTTTTATCATTACATAATGCCCTTCTTTGTCTCTTATTAGTCTTCTTTATCCATTCGTCTGCTGAAGGGCATCTTGGCTCCTTCGCAGTTTGGCTATTGTGAACATTGCTGCTATGAACATTGGGGTACATGTACCCCTTCTTTTTACTACATCTGTATCTTCAGGATAAATACCTAATAGTGCCATTCCTGAGTCGTAGGGTTGCTCTATTTTTAATGGCTTGAAAAATCTCCATGCTGTTTTCCAGAGTGGCTGTACCAGCTTGCATTCCCACCAACAGTGTCAGAGGGTTCCCCTTTCTCCACATCCTTGTCAACATTTGTTGTTTCCTGTCTTGTTCATTTTTGCCATTCTAACTGGTATTAAGGTGGTAAATCATTGTGGTTTTAATTTGTATTTCCCTCATGGCTGGTAATGTTGAACATTTTTCCATACGTCAGCCATTTGCATGTCTTCTTTGGACAAATGTCTGTTCATGTCTTCTGCCCATTTCTTGACTGAATTACTTGTTTTTTGGATGTTGAATTTGATAAATTCTTGATAGATTTTGGATACTAGCCCTTTATCTGAAATGTCATTTGCAAATATCTTCTCCCATTCCATGGTCTGCCTCTTCGTTTTGCTGACTGTTTCCTTTGCTGTGCAAAAGCTCTACTTTGGTCTTTTAGTCTTAATATTAGCTCTATGTGAATAACTTTAAGAGATCCACACCTTACTATATATTTACCTTCACCAGTGAAATTTTTATTTTCATATATTTTTTGTTACTAATTAACACCTTTTCTGACTAAAAGAAGCTCCTTTAACATTTCTTGAAGGACTGATTTAGTGGTAATGAACTCCTTTAACTTTTGCTTGTTGAAAGACTCCATCTCTCCTTGAATTCTGAGTAATATCCCCAGTTAGCATATTCTTGGTCTTTTGGCACTTTGAATGTACTGTGCCACTCTTTTCTGACCTGAAACGTTTCTGCTGAAAAATCTGCTTATAGTTCAATGGAGATTCCCTTTTATGTAACAAGATGTTTTCTACCTGATTTTAAGATTCTCTCCTTGTCTTAATTTTTGACAATTTAATTATAACATGTCTTGGTGAGGATCTCTTTGGGTTCATTATATTTGGATTACACTCCAGATTATATATTACATATTCAAGATTCCTGACTCTGAATGTCTGTTTCCTTCCCCAGGTTAGGAAAGTTTTCAGCTGTTATTTTTTCAAATAAGTTCTCTGCCCTACTTTCCCTCTCTTTTTCTTCTTAGACCCCCATAGGGTGAATGTTATTCTTTTTTTATTTTTTTTAAGATTTTATGTATTTATTTGACAGAGAGAGATTACAAGTATACAGAGAGGCAGGCAGCGAGAGAGAGAGAGAGAGAGGGAAGCAGGCTCCCTGCTGAGCAGAGAGCCCGATGCGGAACTTGATCCCAGGACCCTGAGATCATGACCTGAGCCGAAGGCAGCAGCTTAACCCACTGAGCCACCCAGGTGCCCGGGTGAATGTTATTTTAATTGATACTGTCCCCTTGGTCCCTTAAGCTAGCCTCATCCTTTTTTTTAATCTTTTAATTCTTTTTTTTTATTTTTGCTACTCTGAGTTCTTCCACCCTCTCTTCAAGCTCACTTTCTTCTGCTTCTTCTAGGCTTAGTTGAACCCTTCTAGGGTATTTTCTTATATTTTATATCTCTTTGTTTCAGTTATGATGGTGTTAATCTGCTTTCTCCCAGTTTGGCGAGCATCTTTATGACCATAACTTTGAACTTTTTATCAGGTAAGTTACTTATCTCCACCTCAGTAAGGCTTTTCTTGTTTTGTTTCCCATCCCCCTGAGGTTTTATCTTCCTCTTTTGTTTGGAGGATATTTCTGTTTCTTCATTTTGCTTGACCCCCTGTGTTTGTTTCTACACATTAGATGAAACAGCCACCTCTCCAAGTATTAAGAGGTTACCCTTGTGTTAGAGATAAACATTATCATTCAACCATGCCTTAGCTCTTGCTTGTCTCTGTGATTGTCCAAGCAGCCTATTCTATTTTCAATAGTTTCCAGTAGTTGAGGGTGTGCCAAGACCAGTCAATGTTTCAAAAAGGGACAATCTCAGTCAGTACCTAAATTCAGGCTGATCGGAATCCAGATCTTCAGGTAGCAGTTTTTTAAAAATGTAAATGTATGCCATCCTGTGAGATCACAAAGCATAAGCCCTGCTGGCAACCAGAGCCAGGAGATCTGGAGATTTTCCCTGGACAACAATTACAAAAACCAGAGCTCCATGGGGTGCCTGAATGGTTCAGTCAGTTGAGTGTCTGAATTTTGATTTTGGCTCAGGTCTTGATCTCAGGGCCTGAGATCAAGCCCCACATAAGGCTCCTCATTCAGCAGGGATTCTTCTTGAGATTCTTTCCCTCTTCCTTTGCCCCTCACCTCTCCCCCCCCACCACTGCTTTCGCTCTCTCTTTCTTTCTCTCTCTCTCTCCCTTTCTTTCAAATAATTAAATAATCTTTTTAAAAATCAAGGCTCCATAGTCTCTCATGATTCACCTCCCCTTCCAGTTTACCCCAACCCCCTTCTCTCTAACTCCCCATGTCCTCCATGCTATTTGTTATGCTCCACAAATAAGTGAAACCATATGATAATTGACTCTCTCTGCTTGACTTATTTCACTCAGCATAATCTCTTCCAGTCCCGTCCATGTTGCTACAGAAGTTGGGTATTCGTCCCTTCTGATGGAGGCATAATACTCCATAGTGTGTATGGACCACATCTTCCTTATCCATTCGTCCGTTGAAGGGCATCTTGGTTCTTTCCACAGTTTGGCGACCGTGGCCATTGCTGCTATAAACATTGGGGTACAGATGGCCCTTCTTTTCACGACATCTGTATCTTTGGGGTAAATACCCAGGAGTGCAATGGCAGGGTCATAGGGAAGTTCAATTTTTAATTTCTTGAGGAATCTCCACACTGTTCTCCAAAGAGGCAGCACCAACTTTCATTCCCACCAACAGTATAAGAGGGCTCCCCTTTCTCTGAAAAACAATCTGAGGGGTTTGAAGGGGCAGGGGGGTGGGAAGTCGGGGTATCAGGTGGTGGGTATTATAGAGAGCACGGATTGCATGCAGCACTGGGTGTGGTGAAAAAATAATGATACTGAAAATAAATAAATTTTAAAAATTTATATAAAAAAGAATATAAATTAAAAAAAAATCAGGGCTCCAGATGAATGTATGAATGTATAAGCTCCAACTGGAAGATAGCAGTGAGTTGTAATGGGGTAAAAAGAAAGGGTAACAATACCCTGCCTCCCAACCTATGTTCCCTGAGTGCACCTACATAGCTTTTAGACATGTGCCAAATGGGAAGCATCCCCTTAAGACTCGATCTCTAGCACAAGCAAGAAGGCTTCTTTGTTAGAAAGGTTGAGGGTATGTTTCCATCCGCCATCTGTGCAATATCTTGGGTGTATTAGCCTTCAAGTAGTGTCTCAATAGTTACAGTCTTGTGGGGGCCAGAAATAAGCTTGCTTGGCCACCAGAGCCAGGCACCAGCCACAAAAACCAGACATAAAAATTGTGGTGCCAGACATATAAAACTTCCCTTCTGAGAGATACTGGTTCTCCAGAGCATGACAGAGAGAAAGCATGAGATAGTTTCACCCTCAATGTCTCAGGAAATGTTTCTAGTCAGCCCATAGATGTGTTTAATTAGAAACCTGCACCTTGGCTGCAGTTATGATGCTAAGCTAATAGGGCTCTTTCACCGAAAGACTAAGCTCATGTGCTGGGTGCCTCTTGCTGTGCTCTGAGGGTGGTAGCTGTTTAAGAACTCTTTCTCTTTTGACGATAGTCCTATGAGACCCACAAGCATAAGCCTCATTGGCCACCAAAGCTAGGTAATGTAGAGGTGTCCCCCTAGAAGTAGCTGCAAAAGCCAAAGCACCAGAGTTTGTTTCTGGAAGCTATCAGCAAACTGGAGCAAGGCAGATGGATCGCACAAAGATTGCATCCAGTCACCTCGATACCCTAAGAGCCCTGATATAGGCTCCTATTTGTGCAAAACCTGAATCCTGTCCCTGAGACCAAAGTTCCTAAACAACCAAATAGACTTCTTTTTCAGAAAGACTGGAGGTGTGTTTCACTCTGCTGTCTATGTAGTACCCTGGAGTGGTAGTCTGCCAAGAACTATCTCTCCAATATTATAGTCCCATGGAAACCAGGAATGCAAATCCTCTTGGTCTCCAGAGACAGATGATCAAGGGGTACCCCTTGGATTGCAGGTGCAAAATCTGGGTCCCCAGACATTTAAAAAAAAAATTCTAGGGCACCAGATGTGTTTAGAAACTCCTATCTAGGAGATACTGGAGATCTGGAATCTGGCAGATAGAGAAAATAAAAATGATGCCCATTGGCAAGGTATTTACCCCAAAGATACAGATGTAGTGAAAAGAAGGGCCATCTGTACCCCAATGTTTATAGCAGCAATGGCCACGGTCGCCAAACTGTGGAAAGAACCAAGATGCCCTTCAACGGACGAATGGATAAGGAAGATGTGGTCCATACACACTATGGAGTATTATGCCTCCATCAGAAAGGACGAATACCCAACTTTTGTAGCAACATGGACAGGACTGGAAAAGATTATGCTGAGTGAAATAAGTCAAGCAGAGAGAGTCAATTACCATATGGTTTCACTTATTTGTGGAGCATAACAAATAGCATGGAGGACATGGGGAGTTAGAGAGGAGAAGGGAGTTGGGGGAAATTGGAAGGGGAGGTGAACCATGAGAGACTATGGACTCTGAAAAACAATCTGAGGGTTTTGAAGGGGCGGGGGGTGGGAGGTCGGGGTACCAGGTGGTGGGTATTATAGAGGGTACCCCGATTGCATGGAGCATGGAGCACTCCATGCATGGATTGCATGGAGCACTGGGTGTGCTGCAAAAATAATGAATACTGTTATGCTGAAAATAAATAAAAAATAAATTTAAAAAGAAAAAAGAATGAGGCAGAGGGGAAGTGTAATGACAGTACTTGCCAAAAAAAGAAAAGAGAGAGAGAGAGAAGAGAAGAGAAAAGACAAGAAGAGAAGGGAAGGGGAGCAGAGGGGAGGGGGGAAGTGAGAGCAGCGGAGAGGAGAGAAGAAGGAAAAGAAATAAAGTAATAAAATGGTGTCTACCAGCTTTAGCAAGGCAGAGGGAGAGCAGGAAGATGGAATCCACCAATCTCTGTCCCCAGAGAGTATACCAGAAGACCCCTTCCCCTCAGACCAACACTTTAAAATTAACAAACGTGTCTCTTTCACATAAATTCTGGACACTTCTCAAAGGGATGCTTCTGCATGCTGACCTGAGACAGTAAATCTCTGTGCAAACACTTTAAGAGCTGTTTCTTAGTTCACTGCAGTGTCATGGGTCTCATTCATGGAATCCCAGTTGGTCTTCAAAAACAGATGTTTGGTTGGCTTGTCTCTCAAGTGCTGGTCTTAACTGCTGGGTGCTTGGTATGGACAATAAACTTTTTGCTTCTCAGGGAGAAGCTCTTGGTGTTGAGTTCCCTCCCAATTGTGAGACATCATGCCTGGGGTGGGGTTTATGGTGGGATTATGACTCAGTCTTTCCTACCTGCTTCCACGTAGTTTCCCTCTTGTTTGCCCAATATGAAGAAGGTGGTTTGTCAGGCTTTGGTTTAGTTCCCCCACCTTAGAGGAAATTATTCATATATAGCTATAGATCTGGTGTATCTATGGAGGAGTTAAGTTCGAGATCTTTTTGTGTCACCATTTTTTGAGACATCTTGGGACTGTTTCTTAAAGACACTCTGTGTCCTGTCCCCAACCATGGTTGATCAAGTGGAACCATACCATAGGAACTTAGAAAAGAGAGAGCTCATGGTGGATGGTATTGTAGGTAGTATTTCAGAAAGAGGTAGGTAATCAGAACCGAGGTAGGGAGAGGATGGAAATGGGATTCTTTATGAATATGGCCTGAGCAACCTAAGTGAACAGATACTGTGGTAGAACAATGACAGTAAGTGACTGAATTTAAATTCTACAATACATATGATGGGACTCGATAGAATGTCTTAATATTGCAGGGTTCTAATAACCAGTCAATGTAAAAAAAATTTCAATTAAAGCCCAAATAGAATCTGTACTACTAGGATTGAGATGGCATTTAATGGAAATCCAACTATATAGGAAGTAAGCCAAAAATTGATTTTTTTTTCTTTTTCAACAGGAAGTTCAGAGATACAGAATCAAGTACTGGTATGGGTAGCTGCGTGATGGCAAAAGGGGCCCTATTTCTTTTAACTTTCCATTATCTTTTTTAACCTCTCTGTCACATCAACTGCACAAGATAGCTGCTATTGCCCCAGACCTCTCAGCCACATTCCAAGCAGAATGAAAAGGGAAATGATATATACCAATGAGTGAGTTCCTTTTTATCAGGAAAACATTTTTCTCTTGGAGCCCCAGAAGGGAATATATCACTTGCATCTTTTTTGGTCATATGTACATTCATGCTACCAGGAGAAAAGAATAGAAATTTGATAGATAACCAGCAATGAGGAGTTTTCAGAACTCAACAAATAATTCAAAATCTCATCTTTGAACAAATAAGAGAGAAAAAAAATTTAAGTAGACTATTCAAGAGAAACAAATCTTGCCAGATATTAAAATACAGCAAGAAACTAAAATAGTTCAAACATTTTGGTGTTGATGGAGGAGAAATAGTCAAATCATTAGAAGAAAATGTAAGAAAAAAAAAAGAAAAGAATGTAAGTTGTGAATAATTCAAGTATAAATAAGACTAATTAGTACCGAGAATGGTGACATTTCAAATAAATGAGGAAATGATCATTTGGGAAAATGAATTAGGTTAGATCTCACTCTTATGCCATGCACTGAACAAATTACAAACAACCTAAAGAATTAAACATAGAAGTAAAACTATAGAATTACTTGACAGATACCTAAATGATTATTTATACAAATTGGAGCAGGGGATATGTTTTTAAACATGATACCAAAAACAAAACCATAAAGGTAAAGAATGATAGATCCAACTGTACTGAAAGTAAACATTTTTGAGTAGTAAAAATGAAAAATCATAAAGTTAAAAGACAAACATCATTTAGGGAAATATTTGCTATATTCAACTTGTTCATATCTTTCCACATATAGAGTTTTTGCAAACCAAAAGCAAAACAAAAAAGACAAGAAGCAAATGATTAGTTTCTAAAAAACAAATATAAGTGTGCAATAGAAAACAACAAAAAAAGCTTAAACTCCCTAATAGTCAAAGGAATACAAATTAAAGCAACAACAAATTGCTGTTTTTCACTTCTAACTCATACATTCTCTTTACATCAGCGATTTGGGAATTTCAGATGATAGGTGTTTTTTATATTCTAATATTGTCTGTATTGTCAGACTTCCTGCCATATGAAATATTACTGGTTTAATAAACAAATTATTTTAAACAGCATAAAATGTGCCACATAACTACATGGTTCATCCTTGGGGAAGTGTAAAACCAGCCCTCTGAGTCAGGATGTGACCTCCTGTCTCTCCAGCGGCTTTTGCTATATACTGTGATGTGCGTAGTGCCCTACGAAATGTAAATCCAATATATAGATGCCCTTCAGGGCATTTCAGAACAATTGCAGGGAGACCAGATGTCCATGCTCCCAAGGATTCTTCCCTCCACTACAGTGGTCACCCTACCCTGGTGAGTGCACTTACATTGCAGAGCTCATCTAGCTCATTGATCATAAAACCCTTTGTTTCTCCCCCTTTCTTGATTACTTAGGGCCCTTTGTTTATTCAAGGTATAACACTTAGACCTCCCCTCCTCCAAGAAGCCTTCCTATGGTGCAGGCCTTGATAAGGACCACATCTCTGTGTTCCCATAGCTCTCAGTTATCAGGAGGGGAGTACAGTTATATCTTTTTCACATATGTACTTACTATGCTAATTCAGCAGGCACATGGAACATTCCAAAGGAGCCCTGGGAATTGGCTGTGTTTTCTTCCAGAGCCTGCTAGCAAGCATCTCCTTGGGTGTCTCTGGAGAATGGAGCTCCCTGTAGCTCCACGGGAGCGGGCTCTGCAGGGGTGAGGCCCGGTCAGCAGCCACAGAGGTCTAATCCCAATTAACCTAATTAGGAGAGATGCTTGGCAGGGAGGCAAACTGAAGGCAATGAGTGTTTATATAAATAGATGTGCCTTTACTAATGCCTACAGATACCACAAGGAGCCAACCAGCCCACCCAATTATGTGCACAGAAAACATTTGTAGCACCTTGCTATGCAAGGCCACAGCACTGATCTAGATACTAGGGTGTAGGACAGAAGGCTTGTTCTCCACACTAAGAATCTGGGAGCTGATCCCTCAATCCCTGCCAGATTCTTCAACAGGTCAGTCGTAGTCAGTGGTAAGTTCTGCAAATATCATTCTGGAAGCCATGCATAGAGTGGACTGGAGACCTATGTGTCCATAGGAGCTGGGTTGCTCTATGGCAAGGACCTCAACCAAGCAGAACTTGCTGGTATGTGGGATGGATAAGTACATGGTTAGACTAATATGATGCAGAGAAGGGGGAGGTCCCAGATTATAGCTCAGATACCTGGGGGATGCCAACGCTTTGAATGCACACATTAACCCAGAAGCTGTCTGGTGTAGGCAGGATGTGAGACCATGATATTCTAATGGGCTTAATGATGCCAAGACACATGGAAAGACACTACATTTGCAAACACCCTCACGTGTCAGGGGAAGCACTACACTGAGGCAAGTCAAGACCTCATGCACTCTGGTCCTGGGTGGAAAGAACCATCTTTTCAGCAAGACCAAGACTAGAATAACATTCCTCATGAGGAGAGGGATGGGACATTTATCTCTGTGTTTAATCATGTATTTACCTTTATTTTCTCCTGCTCCAAAAATTCACCCCTCCATGAGCCCAGAGCCAAAACTGAGTTCTATCTGCACACTCACCAGGGGCTGCACATATATATCAGTGGGTGAGGACAACCCAGATGACACAGGCTCCATGCTTAAGCAGAAACTCCTCCCATGAGCCTGGAAGGAGGTGCTCCAGTCAGATTGCAGGGATTCTCTGGCACCTTCATAAAGTGTGCCAGAGCTATAGTTGTTCTTGCTCAAAATCCATTTCAGTGTGTCCCTGATGCAATGGGCATGCCTTGTCCTTGTCCCCTCAGTCTTTTGTGAGGTCTATGGCAAGAACCAAAGCCAAAGCTCTCTATAGAAGTGTTCTCCACAGGACCCCTCATCTTAGTCTGTCCTGCCCGCCTTACCCACAGCTGCTCCTCCTGCAGCTTTTTTATTGGCTCTCAGGTTGGTCCTTCCTCTGCACCCTGTTCAGGTCTCTGCCTTTGCAGGTCCAACATCTTCCCAACATCTCTTCTATGGTTGAAGATTGAGAAGCCTCTCAATTTCCTCCACCCCTTTCCATAGTTTCTAAGAACTGTAAATGGTTCTGCCTGAGGGAACCCCATTAAGGTGTCCAGAATGATAGATTCCTTCTTTCTCCCCACTTCTTTCTGTCTGAAATTCAGATCTGAGCCCCCTGTGGCATCTCCTTCCCTTGGTAGGACATGTGTTGGCCTCACAGGACCAGCACAGGTGGACCATACTGCATAGGCCAGCAGCGGCCTGGCCTGGGCTGCCCACCAACACAGAGCTGCAAACAGCCAGATGAGGCAAATTCCCTTTCATGGCAGAGCCACCTCTAGAACCACAGCTGACTGTGAGTGAATATAACCTGCAACCATCACTGCACCTCCTATTATCCCCACTTAACCAAAACACCTGGAGGGCCTCTCTCCCACTTCCAGGGTAGACTTGATCCTGCTCATGATGTCCATTGCTCAAGGTAAGGTAGGAGACACAAACAAACAGTAGTTAAAGCAGAAGCGCAGACGGAATCTGACAGCCGGAGAGGCAGCTGGTCCCCGGCCAGGACTCCCGATCCTTCTCAAATGGAAACAGTTTCTCCCAGGGAACCTGCCGGAATTCTCCGTGGAATCTCACCTGGGCTTTGCCTCCTGGCGCATTTCACCAAGGCCGCGTTTACCACTTTGAGGCAAGGAAGGCTCCAAATGGAGCAGGGCTCCTGGTGGCCGACCGAGGCTGAATTAAAATAACTTCTGTAAAGATGAACAACACATGGAAGTGAGGCTGTATTACTTCAAAATCGAATCTGCTATAGGAGGAGGAGTCAAGATGGCGGAGAAGTAGCAGGCTGAGACTGCTTCAGCTAGCCGGAGATCAGCTAGATAGCTTATCTAAAGATTGCAAACACCTGAAAATCCATCGGCAGATCGAAGAGAAGAAGAACAGCAATTCTGGAAACAGAAAAACAACCACTTTCTGAAAGGTGTTTTCCTTTTTTTTTTTTTTTTAATTCTTTTCTTTTCTTTTTTCTTTTTTTTTTTTCTTTTTTCTTTTTTTTTCTTTCTTCCTTTTTGAAAATCTTTTTATCCCCTTTCTCCCCCCTCACGATTTTGGATCTCTTCTAATTTGGTTAAAGCATTTTTTCCTGGGGTTGTTGCCACCCTTTTAGTATTTTACTTGCCCCTTCATATACTCTTATCTGGACAAAATGACAAGACGGAAAAATTCAACACAAAAAAAAAAGAACAAGAGGCAGTACCGAAGGCTAGGGACCTAATCAATACAGACATTGGTAATATGTCAGATCTAGAGTTCAGAATGACAATTCTCAAGGTTCTAGCCGGGCTCGAAAAAGGCATGGAAGATATTAGAGAAACCCTCTCGAGAGATATAAAAGCCCTTTCTGGAGAAATAAAAGAACTAAAATCTAACCAAGTTGAAATAAAAAAAGCTATTAATGAAGTGCAATCAAAAATGGAGGCTCTCACTGCTAGGATAAATGAGGCAGAAGAAAGAATTAGTGATATAGAAGACCAAATGACAGAGAATAAAGAAGCTGAGCAAAAGAGGGACAAACAGCTACTGGACCACGAGGGGAGAATTCGAGAGATAAGTGACACCATAAGACGAAACAACATTAGAATAATTGGGATTCCAGAAGAAGAAGAAAGAGAGAGGGGAGCAGAAGGTATACTGGAGAGAATTATTGGGGAGAATTTCCCCAATATAGCAAAGGGAACGAGCATCAAAATTCAGGAGGTTCAGAGAACGCCCCTCAAAATCAATAGGAATAGGCCCACACCCCGTCACCTAATAGTAAAATTTACAAGTCTCAGTGACAAAGAGAAAATCCTGAAAGCAGCCCGGGAAAAGAAGTCTGTAACATACAATGGTAAAAATATTAGATTGGCAGCTGACTTATCCACAGAGACCTGGCAGGCCAGAAAGAGCTGGCATGATATTTTCAGAGCACTAAACGAGAAAAACATGCAGCCAAGAATACTATATCCAGCTAGGCTATCATTGAAAATAGAAGGAGAGATTAAAAGCTTCCAGGACAAACAAAAACTGAAAGAATTTGCAAATACCAAACCAGCTCTACAGGAAATATTGAAAGGGGTCCTCTAAGCAAAGAGAGAGCCTACAAGTGGTAGATCAGAAAGGAACAGAGACCTTATACAGTAACAGTCAACTTACAGGCAATACAATGGCACTAAATTCATATCTCTCAATAGTTACCCTGAATGTTAATGGGCTAAATGCCCCTGTCAAAAGACACAGGGTATCAGAATGGATAAAAAAACAAAACCCATCTATATGTTGCCTCCAAGAAACTCATTTTAAGCCCGAAGACACCTCCAGATTTAAAGTGAGGGGGTGGAAAAGAATTTACCATGCTAATGGACATCAGAAGAAAGCAGGAGTGGCAATCCTTATATCAGATCAATTAGATTTTAAGCCAAAGACTATAATAAGAGATGAGGAAGGACACTATATCATACTCAAAGGGTCTGTCCAACAAGAAGATCTAACAATTTTAAATATCTATGCCCCCAACGTGGGAGCAGCCAACTATATAAACCAATTAATAACAAAATCAAAGAAACACATCAACAATAATACAATAATAGTAGGGGACTTTAACACTCCCCTCACTGAAATGGACAGATCATCCAAGCAAAAGATCAGCAAGGAAAGAAAGGCCTTAAACGACACACTGGACCAGATGGACATCACAGATATATTCAGAATATTTCATCCCAAAGCAACAGAATACACATTCTTCTCTAGTGCACATGGAACATTCTCCAGAATAGATCACATCCTCGGTCCTAAATCAGGACTCAACCAGTATCAAAAGATTGGGATCATTCCCTGCATATTTTCAGACCACAATGCTCTAAAGCTAGAACTCAACCACAAAAGGAAGTTTGGAAAGAACCCAAATACATGGAGACTAAACAGCATCCTTCTAAAGAATGAATGGGTCAACCGGGAAATTAAAGAAGAATTGAAAAAAATCATGGAAACAAATGATAATGAAAATACAACGGTTCAAAATCTGTGGGACACAACAAAGGCAGTCCTGAGAGGAAAATATATAGCGGTACAAGCCTTTCTCAAGAAACAAGAAAGGTCTCAGGTACACAACCTAACCCTACACCTAAAGGAGCTGGAGAAAGAACAAGAAAGAAACCCTAAGCCCAGCAGGAGAAGAGAAATCATAAAGATCAGAGCAGAAATCAATGAAATAGAAACCAAAAAAACAATAGAACAAATCAACGAAACTAGGAGCTGGTTCTTTGAAAGAATTAATAAAATTGATAAACCCCTGGCCCGACTTATCAAAAAGAAAAGAGAAAGGACCCAAATAAATAAAATCATGAATGAAAGAGGAGAGATCACAACTAACACCAAAGAAATACAAACTATTATAAGAACATACTATGAGCAACTCTACGCCAATAAATTTGACAATCTGGAAGAAATGGATGCATTCCTAGAAACATAAAAACTACCACAACTGAACCAGGAAGAAATAGAAAGCCTGAACAGACCAATAACCAGTAAGGAGATTGAAACAGTCATTAAAAATCTCCAAACAAACAAAAGCCCAGGGCCAGACGGCTTCCCGGGGGAATTCTACCAAACATTTAAAGAAGAACTAATTCCTATTCTCCTGAAACTGTTCCAAAAAATAGAAATGGAAGGAAAACTTCCAAACTCATTTTATGAGGCCAGCATCACCTTGATCCTAAAACCAGACAAGGATCCCACCAAAAAAGAGAGCTATAGACCGATATCCTTGATGAACACAGATGCGAAAATACTCAACAAAATACTAGCCAATAGGATTCAACAGTACATTAAAAAGATTATTCACCATGACCAAGTGGGATTTATTCCAGGGCTGCAAGGTTGGTTCAACATCCGCAAATCAGTCAATGTGATACAACACATCAATAAAAGAAAGAACAAGAACCATATGATACTCTCAATAGATGCTGAAAAAGCATTTGACAAAGTACAGCATCCCTTCCTGATCAAAACTCTTCAAAGTGTAGGGATAGAGGGCGCATACCTCAATATCATCAAAGCCATCTATGAAAAACCCACCGCAAATATCATTCTCAATGGAGAAAAACTGAAAGCTTTTCCGCTAAGGTCAGGAACACGGCAGGGATGTCCATTATCACCACTGCTATTCAACATAGTACTAGAGGTCCTAGCCTCAGCAATCAGACAACAAAAGGAAATTAAAGGCATCCAAATCGGCAAAGAAGAAGTCAAATTATCACTCTTCGCAGATGATATGATACTATATGTGGAAAACCCAAAAGACTCCACTCCAAAACTGCTAGAACTTAGACAGGAATTCAGTAAAGTGTCAGGATATAAAATCAATGCACAGAAATCAGTTGCATTTCTCTACACCAACAGCAAGACAGAAGAAAGAGAAATTAAGGAGTCAATCCCATTTACAATTGCACCCAAAACCATAAGATACCTAGGAATAAACCTAACCAAAGAGACACAGAATCTATACTCAGAAAACTATAAAGTACTCATGAAAGAAATTGAGGAAGACACAAAGAAATGGGAAAATGTTCCATGCTCCTGGATTGGAAGAATAAATATTGTGAAAATGTCTATGCTACCTAAAGCAATCTACACATTTAATGCAATTCCTATCAAAGTACCATCCATCTTTTTCAAAGAAATGGAACAAATAATGCTAAAATTTATATGGAACCAGAAAAGACCTCGAATAGCCAAAGGGATATTGAAAAAGAAAGCCAACGTTGGTGGCATCACAATTCCGTACTTCAAGCTCTATTACAAAGCTGTCGTCATCAAGACAGCATGGTACTGGCACAAAAACAGACACATAGATCAATGGAACAGAATAGAGAGCCCAGAAATAGACCCTCAACTCTATGGTCAACTAATCTTCGACAAAGCAGGAAAGAATGTCCAATGGCAAAAAGACAGCCTCTTCAATAAATGGTGCTGGGAAAATTGGACAGCCACATGCAGAAAAATGAAATTGGACCATTTCCTTACACCACACACAAAAATAGACTCAAAATGGATGAAGGACCTCAATGTGCGAAAGGAATCCATCAAAATCCTTGAGGAGAACACAGGCAGCAACCTCTTTGACCTCAACCGCAGCAACATCTTCCTAGGAACAACGCAAAAGGCAAGGGAAGCAAGGGCAAAAATGAACTATTGGGATTTCATCAAGATCAAAAGCTTTTGCACAGCAAAGGAAACAGTTAACAAATCAAAAGACAACTGACAGAATGGGAGAAGATATTTGCAATCGACATATCAGATAAAGGACTAGTGTCCAGAATCTATAAAGAACTTAGCAAACTCAACACCCAAAGAACAAATAATCCAATCAAGAAATGGGCAGAGGACATGAACAGACATTTCTGCAAAGAAGACATCCAGATGGCCAACAGACACATGAAAAAGTGCTCCATATCACTCGGCATCAGGGAAATACAAATCAAAACCACAATGAGATATCACCTCACACCAGTCAGAATGGCTAAAATCAACAAGTCAGGAAATGACAGATGCTGGCGAGGATGCGGAGAAAGGGGAACCCTCCTACACTGTTGGTGGGAATGCAAGCTGGTGCAGCCACTCTGGAAAACAGCATGGAGGTTCCTCAAAATGTTGAAAATAGAACTGCCCTATGACCCAGCAATTGCACTATTGGGTATTTACCCTAAGGATACAAACGTAGTGATCCAAAGGGGCACATGCACCCGAATGTTTATAGCAGCAATGTCCACAATAGCCAAACTATGGAAAGAACCTAGATGTCCATCAACAGATGAATGGATCAAGAAGATGTGGTATATATACACAATGGAATACAATGCAGCCATCAAAAGAAATGAAATCTTGCCATTTGCGACAACATGGATGGAGCTAGAGCGTATCATGCTTAGCGAAATAAGTCAAGCAGAGAAAGACAACTATCATATGATCTCCCTGATATGAGGAAGTGGTGATGCAACATGGGGGCTTAAGTGGGTAGGAGAAGAATCAATGAAACAAGATGGGATTGGGAGGGAGACAAACCATAAGTGACTTTTAATCTCACAAAACAAACTGAGGGTTGCTGGGGGGAGGGGGTTTGGGAGAAGGGGGTGGGATTATGGACATTGGGGAGGGTATGTGCTTTGGTGAGTGCTGTGAAGTGTGTAAACCTGGTGATTCATAGACCTGTACCCCTGGGGATAGAGTATTATGCCTCCATCAGAAAGGATGAATACCCAACTTTTGTAGCAACATGGACGGGACTGGAAGAGATTATGCTGAGTGAAATAAGTCAAGCAGAGAGAGTCAATTATCATATGGTTTCACTTATTTGTGGAGCATAACAAATAGCATGGAGGACATGGGGACTTAGAGTGGAGAAGGGAGTTGGGGGAAATTGGAAGGGGAGGTGAACCATGAGAGACTATGGACTCTGAAAAACAATCTGAGGGTTTTGAAGGGACGGGGGGTGGGAGGTTGGGGTACCAGGTGGTGGGTATTATAGAGGGCACGGATTGCATGGAGCACGGGGTGTGGTGCAAAAATAATGAATACTGTTACGCTGGAAATAAAAAAATAATAATAAATAAATAAATAAATAAATAAAATAAAGCAGAAGCGCAAGTCCCAAGATACAGACAAGCCCCAGATTCTCTCCATCAAAGTGAGCTGTATTTGTTGCAGGTGTGGCTGGATTCATTACCATTCATTTCCATCTGAACTCATCCATTTTCTCCTTAAATCTGCAATTCCCTCTCAATGCCTTAACTCCACCAGGGCACGCCTGCTATATTCATACCCATCAGTGCAGGAGAGAGCTGTGGATGAAATTTGCTCAGACAGCACTATGAAGTGAAAGACTTGGAGCATGGTATTATTCAAAAGTTGGCCAGATCCAGGGAGAACTCTGGACATAGATGCCTTGTGCCTGGAGTCAGTGCAGCTGTGGGTTGGAGCCAGATGTGCCAGCCAGAATCAGGCACCTGTGTAGGGAGGTCATGCCACTTCCTCCACCTGAGCAAAGGAGGCTGAGGCCCAAGGAGAGTCCAAGGCCCACCAATAGGGCTTCAGGGATTTAGGATTAAGTAAACAGAGTCTTCCAAGAGAGTAAAATGTGGGACCAGAGAAGCCTCAGGGGAGGACCATCATCAGAGCCCATGTCCTTCCCTGATATATGAACTTTCACCTTCATTGTAGTGATTTAGAAAATCAGGAAATCTAACAGTAGAAGAAGAACATCACCCACAATCCCAATGCCAAATCACTAGTAGTAATGATCTTTAACAAATTCTCTTCAGACTCAACTCTCAAAAATGTTAAGATTTCCTTTTTACATGATAATAATGCTGCTTAGCTCTTCACATACTATTCCACTCTGCCTTTTTCTTAAAACATTTTATAAGCATTTTCCCATTTTCTCAAATAGCTAGTAGCAACTACACAATGTAGGTTGCAAAATGTTCCATCAAATGGATGTAGCCTCATTTCCTTGGCTGCTCACCTAAAAATGTGCGTATGTTTGTTCCCTACTTTCACTATTACAAATAGTACTCCAAGATATGGGAAGATTGTTAAAATTTTGTCCTCATTTCGGATTAATTCCTCAGAACTGTGATGAATGGTTAGAAGCTTAACACTTCAAGGCCACAGGCACATATCACCAAATCACCCTCTGTAATTTCTGTATTGCAAATTTACAGATATTTCAGCAGTATATAAATGGGACACATCACCTGATTCTTTCTCTGAGGACTTTAATTCACTGATCAGAAACATTCAACAAACATTTTCTGAGCATTTTCTATGCCAGACCCTTTGTAGAACTGTATTCTTACCAGGAGCAGCAATTCTGGTCAGGCTTCAGCTGAGCCCAGATGGGACAAATCCACACAAGCCACCCTGAACATGCATTGGGGATCTAACAGAGAGAAGGACAGTCTTCTGTACCCCTAACAATCACACATAATTCTGAGATCATAGCTCATGGCTGAAGGACTACTACCAGTCATGTGCTAGGACAAGGAGGAACTAAATTATTCTACAGCCATAATGGCCAGACTGGAATCCTTGTGGATTTCAATCTACATGGACCATCCTGACTTACATAAAAGATAAAGATGAGTGTCACTGAAGAGAATGTATTAGATTGGACTATATGAAATTACCAATAACCCACTATTTCTTCATCTTCAAAAATGGCAATTTCATATAGTTCAAACTAATACAATAAAAATATTTATCACACAGAGTTTTGAGAAAATTGAGGGCTTTGGAGTTAGAATCTTTAGGTTTGATTCCTAGCTACCTAGTTAATTTGCTAAACAACCTTGGTCAGTTACTCACCCTCTCTGAGTCCATAAAATAAAGATAGCTATGTTCTATTGCAGAGTTGTTGTAGGATTAAGCCAGAGCTGAATTTATGAGCCTGCAACATATGCTGTCTCACAAGCTGGATGCTCAGAAGAGCCCCCCCAAGGGGGTTAATACTCTGCTGTTTTGAAATTATTAATAACTTCTGAGAAAGGGACTCTGCTCATCATTTTGCACTATACTGTGCAAATTATGTAGCAGATCCTGGATCAAGGCATTAAGACAAGTACCTAAAACAGTGCCTGCATCATAATAGTTACTCAATCAGGGTCCCTTCCCACTCCTTTATTTTACATATTTAAAATATAAATTGCACCCATCCTTTTAAAAATCCATTTAAGTCAGACATTCTCTGGTAACCTGCTCTGCAGGGACTGTTCTCAGGCAGAACAGCACTGTGGGCTGCAGATAATGACCTGGAGACCAAACCTAACATAGACAAAGAGCCAAGGCAGGAGAGGGAGGTGTGTCCCAAGGGTTTGCAGGAACCCCTGATTCAAAAGCCCCATATCCAGCTAAGACTTAGGGCAAGCTTCCATGGCTAGATGTTAAAGGAAGGTAAAGCTCTCAAAGGCCAAGGAGACTGGGAAAGGTGTGCAGAGAGACAATGTCAGAAGCAAAAAGTGAGCACATGTAAAGATCTCACACACCTCGCATGTCTTCACTAGCCGGCTGGGAACTTAGGACTGACTGTCATGAATTATTTGAGGATAAAGTCTTGCTTTATCCCCAGGCGGGCAGCAGCAGAGCCAACACATGCATCAGGAGAAATGCTCTAGTGAAATCTTCAGAATGCCTTTTCATAAGCTTTCAGTATGTTAATACTCTAGCACCAAAGAGAGAAAATCTGGCAACCCCAAATTTCCTGTTACTTTCTTAGCATTTCCATTCCTGCTGTGGCAGTCAGGCAGAGCAGTGAACCTGGCACTAAGGACTTAAACCAGACACATAGCATGCCCAGTATACCTGTGTCAGTGCACTCACACCTAGACTGGTGTCAGCAGCATTGCCCTTGGTCTTTCCTATTCCCTGCAGAACTCTCTATCCCTGAAGGCCTGGAATCCAGGGTTCAGAGGCACAGCCTCTTCTCCATCACCATGATAGATAATTTCCCTTGAGGGTGTGGATGACTCAGCCCATACATGCTACAAGTAAAGGCTGCCCACTAATGAGTCAGTTGATACAGGAGCACCAATTTATGTGACTGTGTGAAGGTCGAGGGGGCTCAGGGCATAGCTGAGGTCCTGCAACTCAACCCAAACCCCTGGCCTGTCAGCCACTTGAGTCTCTGAGGGCAGCACGCTCTTCTCTGCTCTCACCAGATAGCTTCTTTCCTCTCCAAAAATATACATGCATGTCTTTGTTCCTGCCCATTCAGCGGCTTTATTCATTCATTCACTCAACAAATACTAACTGAGAGTCAAAAAATTTCAGCCTTATTCTACACACTGTGGGGATTCAGCAGAGAGAAAAATAGGCAAAAGTCTCTGTCCTCATGGGAGTTATCTTCCTTCCATTGGGTAAGAGATAATAACATAAGATAAACAAGTAGGAGATATTATGTTTTATTATGATGGGTCCTAAGGATAGAAATCAAGTAGGGAACAGGCAGAGGGGCTTTTGAACTGTCCCCTTGCCCCCTTTATCCCTCTCCAGGTTGACCCACCCTTTAAGGCTAGGCCACTCCCATCCTCACTTCACAGCTGTGACCCCTCTGAGGCCACTTTCTGAATTTGTTCTTCAGGGTTTCATTTCTACCCAGTTAATGCCAGAAGATATTACATTCTTCAAGGCTATCACCTGTTGATTGTACATGTCCACAAAGAATCAAACAGCACATGCATAGTGGATCTCAGTGGGAACTTGTGACTGACTGTGACTATCAGTGTGAATCTGTGTACAAGTCCCAGGGTCCTGGTAAATCTGTGTACAAGTCCCAGGTCCTGCTCCATTTCATGAATATGACAATAGCCTGTAAAGAAGAATGCTACAAAGGGAATTTGCCTATCAGGGAATGCATTTGGGCATGCTTTCATATTTCATTGTTACTCAATATGATTAAATAGGGACTACCTATGTTTTTAGAAACTCAAAGAGGTTAAGAGGGACAAGCCCAAGATTGCAAAGCTATTGAGCAGAAACCCAAGATCTGAAGGTCAGCCCAACTAATCTTGTTCTTCAAGTCTAGAGGTAGCTCTGAAATCAAATTACCTATATGCTGATTCTGCCTGAATCCAGCCCTGTTCTAGCAGAATTTGAGCAAATTTTATATATAAAACTAGCAATAATTGTTGCATGACTTATAATAGGGCTAACAAATGAACAACAACAACAACATCTAAGAAGGCATGAGAAGAGGGGAAGGCAGGATCATACTGAAGATGGCTAGATATGTTGAGATCTGGAGTTGAGCTCTAATTACGCTGAAACAGAGCTGTCAGGGGAAAGGAAATTAGATGTATACTTTTTCACTCTCCAGGACAGAATTGGACCCATTAAGGACACTTGGGAAGAAGTTCTCCTTTCAACCCCCTGTTACCAGTTGGAGTGATGGTCAGGAGGGCTGGGTGACTTCAGGCACTGTTCAGAGAGAGAAAAGCCTTCTGACTATGCTATGGGATGTGATAAGAATGCTGTGGATGTGAGCAGCTACAATATTTTTTGAAAGTGGCATTTACGAAGAGTTTTAAAAAGCTCCTATCTTTTATCTCAGTAATTACTTTAGTAGAATTTACCCTTAAACTCTCATTTGGAATCTGGGCAAAGATACCACATAAAGGTATTTCTTTAAACAATACGTAAAACAGGGAAAAATGGAAGCAAGCTAAGTGCCCAGCATGGGGTATGGTGAGACACAACCGTGAGCAGCATATTATTAAGACATGAAAATTCCGTGTGCAAAAAATTTTTAGTCATGGGCAAATACGGTATATTGTGAAGTGAAAAACATAACAGAGTCACTTCCTCAGTGAACCCTTCCCTGACCTCCCAGACTAGGCAATAGTCCTCTACACTTCTCTCTCTTAGCACATATCATAATTGTAATTCTATTTTATTAATAATGCACACAAACATATTTCTCTGCATACATTAGAATGAAAGCCTGAAAAGAGAGTAATCAAGTTTGTTGTGTTCATTCATTAATTTTTAGGGCCAAGAATAGCGCTTGGCACTTGGCAGCCATTCTATATACATATTGAATCATAAGGAATCATGCAATATGTTACTCTCTAAGCCTGGTTTCTTGCACTACGCATGTTTTCATGATTCCTCCATGTTATAACACGGAAGAATGCTATATATAAAACCAACTATATAAAACAATTTATATATAAAACAATGTTATATATAAAACCGGAAGTGACACACTGGTCACTTCTCATTGTTGAAAAATATTCTATTGTGTGAATATATCCATTTTGTTTAGCTGGGCATTTAGGTTGTTTCCACTTTTTGGCAACTACAAGCAATGCTGCTATGAGCATTTGTATACAAGTTTTTGTGTGGACCTATGTTTTTATTTCTCTTGATCGTGTACTTAGGAATGAAATTGCTGAGGAACTCTGCATTTAACAGTTTGAAGAATTGCCAAAATGTTTTCCAAAGTTGCTTCACCATTTGACATTCCCACCAGCACTGTGTGAGAACTGAAATTTTTCTGCATCTTCATCAACATTTTTTTTAATTTTAGCTGCCTAGTGGTTATAAAATAGTATCTCCATGTGATTTTGACTTGCATTTCCATAATAAATAATAATGTTGAACATCTTTTCTTGTGATTATTGGCCATTTGTGTATCTTCTTTGAGAACTATCTACTCAAATCTTTTTCCTTTTTAAACTGGATTATTTATCTGTTCATTGTTGAATTATAAGCATTCTTTACACATTCCACATACAAGTTTCTTATTAGATATATAATTTGCAAACATTTTTTTCCCATTCTATAGATTATCTTTTCCCTTTCCTGATAGTATGCTCTGAAGCTTACAAATTTTTAATTTTGAGGAATTTCAACTTGTTTGCATTTCCTTTTTGGCTTGTGCTATTAATATTTTATCTAAATAATGATTGCCCGATTTAAGGTAACCAGTAATTACCCTATATTTCCTGCTAAGGAGTTTTATGGTTTTAGCTCTTACTTTTAGGGCTATGATCCATATTTTTAAGTTAATTATTGTATGTGGTATGAAAATATCCAGTTGTCCCAGCACCATTTGTTGAAGAGAATATTCTTTCCCCATTTAATCATCTTAGCACCCTTGGCAAAAAAATTAATTGACCATAAATATGATGGTTTGTTTCAGGATTTTCAACTCTATTCTGCTAATCCCTATGTTCCTCCTTATTATAGTACTGCATTGTCCTGATTGCTGTAGCTATGCAGTAAATTTTGAAATCAGCAAACATGAGTCATCCAGTTGTTCTTTTTCAAGATTGTTTTGGCTAATCTGGGTTCCTTCCATTTCCATATAATTTTAGGATCAGTTTGTCAATTTTTACAGAAAAGTGAGTTGAGAGTTTGAGAGGAAGGACAACAATATTAAGTATTCTAATTCATGAATGTGGGATGTCTTTCCATTTATTTAGATTTTCTTTAATTCCTTTCAACATTTTATAGTTTTAATGACAAGTCTTTCACTTTTGTTAACTTTCTTAAGTATTTATTGTCTTCAAAGTCATTGTAAATGTAATTATTTTAATTTCATCTTCAGATTGTTTTTTGTTACTATATAGAAATGCAATAGAATACTGTGTATTGATCTTATAGCTTGCCATATTAAAAAACTCATTTATTATTTCTAATAGTTTTTTATTCTCTTCAGTTTTCTACATAAAACATTATATCATCTACAAATAAAATAGTTTTATTTCTTTCTAATATGTAGATTTTTATTTCCTTTTCTTGCTTAATTGCTGCGTGGTCATGGTGTTTAATCCTTTTTATATTTTTGGATTTGATTTCATAATATTTTTGTTGAAGATATTTACACATATATACAAAAGAGACAGTGGTCTTGAGTTTTTTTTTTTTTTTCTTGTAATGTCTTTGGTTTTGGTATCATAATAATAGTAGCCTCAGAGTACAAATTGGTAAGTGTTCCCTCTTCTATATTTTGGAAGAGTTTGTGATATAATGGTATTATTCTTTCTTTAAACATATGTTAAAATTTACCAATGAATCAATTTGGGCCTGAGATTTTACTTGCACAAAGTTTTACGATTGCTATTTCAACTTTTTTGCTTGTTACAGGAAGACTGTCCATTTCTTCTCAAATCACCTTTTGGGATTGTTTCTTTCTTGGCTATTGTCCATTTTATCCAGGTTATATATCTTCTTCATAGGCAGCTATTTATAGCATTGACTTACAATCGTTTAAAAATTCAGGAAAATCTTGATTTTAGGTGTTTATATCTTTTCTTTTTTACTTTAATTTTAATTTTCCTTTTAATATTTATTTATTTATTTATTTATGAGTGTGCATGTGAGGGTTGAGGAAGGACAGAGTGAGAAGGAGAGAGAGAGAATCTTTTTTTTTTAATTATTTATTTCTTTTCAGCGTAACAGTTTTCATTGTTTTTGCACCACACCCAGTGATCCATGCAAAATGTGCTCTCCTTAATACCCACCACCTGGTTCCCCCAACCTCCCACCCCCCCCACCCCTTCAAAACCTTCAGGTTGTTATTCAGAGTACATAGTCTCTCATGGTTCACCTCCTCTTCTAATTTACCCCAACTCCCTTCTCCTCTCCATCTCCCCATGTCCTCCTTGTTATTTGTTATGCTCCACAAATAAGTGAAACCATATGATAATTGACTCTCTCTGCTTGACTTATTTTACTCAGTATAATTTCTTCCAGTCCCACCCATGTTGCTACAAAAGTTGGGTATTCATCCTTTCTGATGGAGGCATAATACTGCATAGTGTATATGGACCACATCTTCCTTATCCATTTGTCCGTTGAAGGGCATCTTGGTTCTTTCCACAGTTTGGCGACCGTGGCCATTGCTGCTATAAACATTGGGGTACAGATGGCCCTTCTTTTCATGACATCGTATCTTTGAGGTAAATACCCAGGGTCATAGAGAAGTTCTATTTTTAATTTCTTGAAGAATCTCCACACTGCTCTCGAAAGAGGCTGCACCAACTTGCATTCCCACCAACAGTGGAAGAGGGTTCCCCTTTCTCCACATCCTCTCCAACACATGTTGTTTCCTGTCTTGCTAATTTTGGCCATTCTAACTGGTGTAAGGTGGTATCTCAATGTGGTTTTAATTTGAATCTCCCTGATGGCTAGTGATGATGAACATTTTTTCATGTATCTGATAGCCATTTCTATGTCTTCATTGGAGAAGTGTCTGTTCATATCTTCTGCCCATTTCTTGATATGATTGTCTGTTTTGTGTATGTTGAGTTTGAGGAGGTCTTTATAGATCCTGGATATCAACCTTTTGTCTGTACTGTCATTTGTAAATATCTTCTCCCATTCTGTGGGTTGCCTCTTTGTTTTGTTGACTGTTTCCTTTGCTGTGCAGAAGCTTTTGATCTTGATGAAGTCCCAAAAGTTCATTTTCGCTTTTGTTTTCTTTGCCTTTGAAGACATATCTTGAAAGAAGTTGCTGTGGCTGATATCGAAGAGGTTACTGCCTATGTTCTCCTCTAGGATTCTGATGGATTCCTGTCTCACATTGACGTCTTTTATCCATTTTGAGTTTATCTTTGTGTGTGATGTAAGAGAATGGTCAAGGTTCATTCCTCTACATGTAGCTGTCCAATTTTCCCAGCACCATTTATTGAAGAGACTGTCTTTTTTCCACTGTATATTTTTTCCTGTTTTGTCGAAGATTATATGCCCATAGAGTTGAAGGTCCATATCTGGGCTCTCTACTCTGTTCCACTGGTCTATGTGTCTGTTTTAATGCCAGTACCATGCTGTCTTGGTGATCATAGCTTTGTAGTAAAGCTTGAAATCAGGTAATGTGATGCCCCAGTTTTATTTTTCTTTTTCAACATTTCCTTAGCGATTCAGGGTCTCTTATGATTCCATACAGATTTTAAGATTATTTGCTCCAGCTCTTTGAAAAATATCGGTGGAATTTTTATCAGAATGGCATTAAAAGTATAGATTGCTCTAGGCAGTATAGACATTTTAACAATGTTTATTCTTCTGATCCAAGAGCGTGGAATGGTCTTCCATCTCTTTGTGTCTTCTTCAATTTCTTTTATGAGTGTTCTGTAGTTCCTCAAATACAGATCCTTTACCTCTTTGGTTAGGTTTATTCCCAGGTATCTTATGGTTCTTGGTGCTATAGTAAATGGAATCGATTCTGTAATTTCCCTTTATGTATTTTCATTGTTAGTGTATAGGAAAGCCAATGATTTCTGTACATTGACTTTGTATCCTGTCGCGTTGCTGAATTGCTGTATGAGTTCTAGTAGTTTGGGGGTGGAGTCTATTGGGTTTTCCATATAAAGAATCATGTCATCTGCAAAGAGAGAGAGTTTGACTTCTTCATTGCCAATTTGGATACATTTTTTTTCTCTTTGTTGTCTGATTGCTGTTGCTAGGACTTCTAATACTATGTTGAACAAGAGTGGTGAGAGTGGGCAACCTGGTCGTGTTCCTTATCTCAACGGGAAGGCTGCAAGCTTTTTCCCATTGAGGATGATATTTGCTGTGGGTCTTTCATAGATAGATTTGATGAAGTTGAGGAATGATCCCTCTATCCCTATACTTTGAAGCGTTTCAATCAGGAACAGATGCTGGATTTTGTCAAATGCTTTTTCTGCATCAATTGAGAGGACCATGTGGTTCTTCTCTCTTCTCTTATTGATTTGTTCTATCACATTGATTGTTTTGTGAATGTTAAACCATGCTTGTAACCCAGGGATGAATCCCACCTGGTCATGGTGGATAATCTTTTTAATGTGCTGTTGGATCCTGTTGGCTAGGATCTTGTCGAGAATCTTAGCATCCATATTCATCAGGGATATTGGTCTGAAGTTCTCCTTTTTGGTAGGGTCTTTGCCTGGTTTGGGGATCAGGGTAATGCTGGCTTCAAAAAAAGAGTTGGACACTTTCCTTCTGCTTCAGTCTTTTGAAACAGTTTCAGGAGAATAGGTGTTATTTCTTCTTTGAATGTTTGGTAGAATTCCCCAGGGAATCCGTCAAGTCCTGGGCTCTTGTTTTTTGGGAGGTTTTTGGTAACCGCTTCAATCTCGTTACTAGATAACCGTCTATTCAGGTTGTCAATTTCTTCCTGGTTCAATTTTGGGAGTTTATAGTTTTCCAGGAATGCTTCCATTTAATCTAGGTTGCTTAGCTTATTGCCATATAACTGTTGATAACAACGTCTGATGATTGTTTCTACTTCCTTGGTGTTAGTTGTGATTACTCCCTTTTCATTTGTAATTTTATTAATTCGGGCTTCTCTCTTTTGTTTTAGATTAGTGTGGCCAATGGTTTATCGATCTTATTGATTCTTTCAAAAAACCAGCTTCTAGTTTCATTGATACATACTACTATATCTCTGGTTTCTACCTCATTGATCTCAGCTCTAATCTTGATTATTTCCCTTCTTATGTGTGGAGTTGGTTTGATTTGTTGTTGTTTCTCCAGCTCTTTAAGGTGTAGAGACAGCTGGTGTATTCTGGATTTTTCAATTTTTTTGAGGGAGGCTTGGATGGCTATGTATTTCCCCCTTAGGACAGCCTTTGCTGTATCCCATAGGTTTTGGACCAAAGTGTCTTCATTCTCATTGGTTTCCATGAATTATTTATGTTCTTATTTGATCTCCTGGTTGATCCAAGCATTCTTAAGCAAGGTGGTCTTTAGCTTCCAGGTGTTTGAGTTCCTTCTGAACTTTTCCTTGTGATTGAGCTCCAGTTTCAAAGCATTGTGATCTGAGAATGTACAGGGAATAAGTCTTTTGGTATCTGTTGAGTCCTGATTTGTGACCCAATATGTGGTCTATTCTTGAGAAGGTTCCATGTACACTTGAGAAGAATGGGTATTGTGTTGTTTTAGGGTGGAATGTTCTGTATACATCAATGAGGTCCATCTGGTCCAATGTGTCATTCAATGCTTGATTTTCTGCTTTGATGATCTGTCTATTACTGAGAGAGGTGTGTTAAGATCTCCTACTATTAATGTATTCATATCAATATAACTCTTTATCTTGATTAATAGTTTTCTTATGTAATTGCCTGCGCCCCTATTGTGGGCGTAGATATTTACAATTGTTAGATCATCTTGGTGGATAGTCCCTTTAAGAATTATGTAGTGTCGGGGGGAGGAGTCAAGATGGCGGAGAAGTAGCAGGCTGAGACTGCTTCAGCTAGCCGGAGATCAGCTACATAGCTTATCTAAAGATTGCAAACACCTGAAAATCCATCGGCAGATCGAAGAGAAGAAGAACAGCAATTCTGGAAACAGAAAAACAACCACTTTCTGAAAGGTAGGACCGGCGGAGAAGTGAATCCAAAGCGACGGGAAGATAGACCCCGGGGGGAGGGGCCGGCTCCCGGCAAGCGGCGGAGCAACGGTGCACAAAATCAGGACTTTTAAAAGTCTGTTCCGCTGAGGGACATCGCTCCAGAGGCTAAACCGGGGCGAAGCCCACGCGGGTTCAGCGTGGCCTCAGGTCCCGCAGGGTCACAGAAGGATCAGGGGTGTCTGAGTGTCGCAGACCTTGCGGGTATTGGAACGGAAAAGCCGGCTACAGAGACAGAGCCGACAGTAAGCTCACAGCTCGGTGTTACCTTGAACTGGTCGCAGGCTCGGAGAGCTCGGAACGCGGCCGGAGGTCAGGCAGACGGGAGTAACTGGGCGCTGTTCTCTGAGGGCGCACTGAGGAGTGCGGCCCTGGGCTCTCGGCTCCTCCGGGCCGGAGACCAGGAGGCCGCCATTTGTATTCCCGTCCTCCGGAACTCTACAGAAAGCGCTCAGGGAACAAAAGCTCCTGAAAGCAAACCCAAGCGGATTACTCACCCTGGCCCCGGGTAAGGACGGTGTAATTCCGCCTGGGGCAAAGACACTTGAGAATCACTACAACAGGCCCCTCCCCCAGAAGATCAACAAGAAATCCAGCCGAGACCAAGTTCACCTACCAAGGAGTGCGGTTTCAATAACAAGGAGAGCAGCAGAATTCCAGAGGAGGAGAAAGCCAAGCACGGAACTCATGGCTTTTTCCCTGTGATTTTTTTTTAGTCTTGCAGTTAATTTAATTTTTTTCTTTTTCATTTTTTTTTTTTTCTCGCCTTCGGGTAAAATTTTTTTTTTTTAACTGTTACCTTTTTCTTTTTTAACGATTTTTTACTAGTTTATCTAATATATATATTTTTTCTTTTTTACATTTTTCTTAGGTGTTTTCCTTTTTTTTTTTAATTCTTTTCTTTTCTTTTTTCGTTTTTTTTTTTTTTCTTTTTTTTTCTTTCTTCCTTTTTGAACCTCTTTTTATCCCCTTTCTCCCCCCTGACAATTTTGGATCTCTTCAAATTTAGTTAAAGCATTTTTTCCTGGGGTTGTTGCCACCCTTTTAGTATTTTACTTGCCCCTTCATATACTCTTATCTGGACAAAATGACAAGACGGAAAAATTCAACACAAAAAAAAGAACAAGAGGCAGTACCGAAGGCTAGGGACCTAATCAATACAGACATTGGTAATATGTCAGATCTAGAGTTCAGAATGACAATTCTCAAGGTTCTAGCCGGGCTCGAAAAAGGCATGGAAGATATTAGAGAAACCCTCTCGAGAGATATAAAAGCCCTTTTTGGAGAAATAAAAGAACTAAAATCTAACCAAGTTGAAATAAAAAAAGCTATTAATGAAGTGCAATCAAAAATGGAGGCTCTCACTGCTAGGATAAGTGAGGCAGAAGAAAGAATTAGTGATATAGAAGACCAAATGACAGAGAATAAAGAAGCTGAGCAAAAGAGGGACAAACAGCTACTGGACCACGAGGGGAGAATTCGAGAGATAAGTGACACCATAAGACGAAACAACATTAGAATAATTGGGATTCCAGAAGAAGAAGAAAGAGAGAGGGGAGCAGAGGGTATACTGGAGAGAATTATTGGGGAGAATTTCCCCAATATGGCAAAGGGAACGAGCATCAAAATTCAGGAGGTTCAGAGAACGCCCCTCAAAATCAATAGGAATAGGCCCACACCCCGTCACCTAATAGTAAAATTTACAAGTCTCCGTGACAAAGAGAAAATCCTGAAAGCAGCCCGGGAAAAGAAGTCTGTAACATACAATGGTAAAAATATTAGATTGGCAGCTGACTTATCCACAGAGACCTGGCAGGCCAGAAAGAGCTGGCATGATATTTTCAGAGCACTAAACGAGAAAAACATGCAGCCAAGAATACTATATCCAGCTAGGCTATCATTGAAAATAGAAGGAGAGATTAAAAGCTTCCAGGACAAACAAAAACTGAAAGAATTTGCAAATACCAAACGAGCTCTACAGGAAATATTGAAAGGGGTCCTCTAAGCAAAGAGAGAGCCTACAAGTGGTAGATCAGAAAGGAACAGAGACCATATACAGTAACAGTCAACTTACAGGCAATACAATGGCACTAAATTCATATCTCTCAATAGTTACCCTGAATGTTAATGGGCTAAATGCCCCTGTCAAAAGACACAGGGTATCAGAATGGATAAAAAAACAAAACCCATCTATATGTTGCCTCCAAGAAACTCATTTTAAGCCCGAAGACACCTCCAGATTTAAAGTGAGGGGGTGGAAAAGAATTTACCATGCTAATGGACATCAGAAGAAAGCAGGAGTGGCAATCCTTATATCAGATCAATTAGATTTTAAGCCAAAGACTATAATAAGAGATGAGGAAGGACACTATATCATACTCAAAGGGTCTGTCCAACAAGAAGATTTAACAATTTTAAATATCTATGCCCCCAACGTGGGAGCAGCCAACTATATAAACCAATTAATAACAAAATCAAAGAAACACATCAACAATAATACAATAATAGTAGGGGACTTTAACACTCCCCTCACTGAAATGGACAGATCATCCAAGCGAAAGATCAGCAAGGAAATAAAGGCCTTAAACGACACACTGGACCAGATGGACATCACAGATATATTCAGAATATTTCATCCCAAAGCAACAGAATACACATTCTTCTCTAGTGCACATGGAACATTCTCCAGAATAGATCACATCCTCGGTCCTAAATCAGGACTCAACCGGTATCAAAAGATTGGGATCATTCCCTGCATATTTTCAGACCACAATGCTCTAAAGCTAGAACTCAACCACAAAAGGAAGTTTGGAAAGAACCCAAATACATGGAGACTAAACAGCATCCTTCTAAAGAATGAATGGGTCAACCGGGAAATTAAAGAAGAATTGAAAAAAATCATGGAAACAAATAATAATGAAAATACAACGGTTCAAAATCTGTGGGACACAACAAAGGCAGTCCTGAGAGGAAAATATATAGCGGTACAAGCCTTTCTCAAGAAACAAGAAAGGTCTCAGGTACACAACCTAACCCTTCACCTAAAGGAGCTGGAGAAAGAACAAGAAAGAAACCCTAAGCCGAGCAGGAGAAGAGAAATCATAAAGATCAGAGCAGAAATCAATGAAATAGAAACCAAAAAAAACAATAGAACAAATCAACGAAACTAGGAGCTGGTTCTTTGAAAGAATTAATAAAATTGATAAACCCCTGGCCCGACTTATCAAAAAGAAAAGAGAAAGGACCCAAATAAATAAAATCATGAATGAAAGAGGAGAGATCACAACTAACACCAAAGAAATACAAACTATTATAAGAACATACTATGAGCAACTCTACGCCAATAAATTTGACAATCTGGAAGAAATGGATGCATTCCTAGAAACATATAAACTACCACAACTGAACCAGGAAGAAGTAGAAAGCCTGAACAGACCCATAACCAGGAAGGAGATTGAAACAGTCATTAAAAATCTCCAAACAAACAAAAGCCCTGGGCCAGACGGCTTCCCGGGGGAATTCTACCAAACATTTAAAGAAGAACTAATTCCTATTCTCCTGAAACTGTTCCAAAAAATAGAAATGGAAGGAAAACTTCCAAACTCATTTTATGAGGCCAGCATCACCTTGATCCTAAAACCAGACAAGGATCCCACCAAAAAAGAGAGCTATAGACCGATATCCTTGATGAACACAGATGCGAAAATACTCAACAAAATACTAGCCAATAGGATTCAACAGTACATTAAAAAGATTATTCACCACGACCAAGTGGGATTTATTCCAGGGCTGCAAGGTTGGTTCAACATCCGCAAATCAGTCAATGTGATACAACACATCAATAAAAGAAAGAACAAGAACCATATGATACTCTCAATAGATGCTGAAAAAGCATTTGACAAAGTACAGCATCCCTTCCTGATCAAAACTCTTCAAAGTGTAGGGATAGAGGGCGCATACCTCAATATCATCAAAGCCATCTATGAAAAACCCACCGCAAATATCATTCTCAATGGAGAAAAACTGAAAGCTTTTCCGCTAAGGTCAGGAACACGGCAGGGATGTCCATTATCACCACTGCTATTCAACATAGTACTAGAGGTCCTAGCCTCAGCAATCAGACAACAAAAGGAAATTAAAGGCATCCAAATCGGCAAAGAAGAAGTCAAATTATCACTCTTCGCAGATGATATGATACTATATGTGGAAAACCCAAAAGACTCCACTCCAAAACTGCTAGAACTTAGACAGGAATTCAGTAAAGTGTCAGGATATAAAATCAATGCACAGAAATCAGTTGCATTTCTCTACACCAACAGCAAGACAGAAGAAAGAGAAATTAAGGAGTCAATCCCATTTACAATTGCACCCAAAACCATAAGATACCTAGGAATAAACCTAACCAAAGAGACACAGAATCTATACTCAGAAAACTATAAAGTACTCATGAAAGAAATTGAGGAAGACACAAAGAAATGGGAAAATGTTCCATGCTCCTGGATTGGAAGAATAAATATTGTGAAAATGTCTATGCTACCTAAAGCAATCTACACATTTAATGCAATTCCTATCAAAGTACCATCCATCTTTTTCAAAGAAATGGAACAAATAATGCTAAAATTTATATGGAACCAGAAAAGACCTCGAATAGCCAAAGGGATATTGAAAAAGAAAGCCAACGTTGGTGGCATCACAATTCCGGACTTCAAGCTCTATTACAAAGCTGTCGTCATCAAGACAGCATGGTACTGGCACAAAAACAGACACATAGATCAATGGAACAGAATAGAGAGCCCAGAAATAGACCCTCAACTCTATGGTCAACTAATCTTCGACAAAGCAGGAAAGAATGTCCAATGGCAAAAAGACAGCCTCTTCAATAAATGGTGCTGGGAAAATTGGACAGCCACATGCAGAAAAATGAAATTGGACCATTTCCTTACACCACACACAAAAATAGACTCAAAATGGATGAAGGACCTCAATGTGCGAAAGGAATCCATCAAAATCCTTGAGGAGAACACAGGCAGCAACCTCTTTGACCTCAACCGCAGCAACATCTTCCTAGGAACAACGCAAAAGGCAAGGGAAGCAAGGGCAAAAATGAACTATTGGGATTTCATCAAGATCAAAAGCTTTTGCACAGCAAAGGAAACAATTAACAAAATCAAAAGACAACTGACAGAATGGGAGAAGATATTTGCAATCGACATATCAGATAAAGGACTAGTGTCCAGAATCTATAAAGAACTTAGCAAACTCAACACCCAAAGAACAAATAATCCAGTCAAGAAATGGGCAGAGGACATGAACAGACATTTCTGCAAAGAAGACATCCAGATGGCCAACAGACACATGAAAAAGTGCTCCATATCACTCGGCATCAGGGAAATACAAATCAAAACCACAATGAGATATCACCTCACACCAGTCAGAATGGCTAAAATCAACAAGTCAGGAAATGACAGATGCTGGCGAGGATGCGGAGAAAGGGGAACCCTCCTACACTGTTGGTGGGAATGCAAGCTGGTGCAGCCACTCTGGAAAACAGCATGGAGGTTCCTCAAAATGTTGAAAATAGAACTGCCCTATGACCCAGCAATTGCACTATTGGGTATTTACCCTAAGGATACAAACGTAGTGATCCAAAGGGGCACATGCACCCGAATGTTTATAGCAGCAATGTCCACAATAGCCAAACTATGGAAAGAACCTAGATGTCCATCAACAGATGAATGGATCAAGAAGATGTGGTATATATACACAATGGAATACTATGCAGCCATCAAAAGAAATGAAATCTTGCCATTTGCGACAACGTGGATGGAACTAGAGCGTTTCATGCTTAGCGAAATAAGTCAAGCAGAGAAAGACAACTATCATATGATCTCCCTGATATGAGGAAGTGGTGATGCAACATGGGGGCTTAAGTGGGTAGGAGAAGAATCAATGAAACAAGATGGGATTGGGAGGGAGACAAACCATAAGTGACTTTTAATCTCACAAAACAAACTGAGGGTTGCTGGGGGGAGGGGGTTTGGGAGAAGGGGGTGGGATTATGGACATTGGGGAGGGTATGTGCTTTGGTGAGTGCTGTGAAGTGTGTAAACCTGGTGATTCACAGACCTGTACCCCTGGGGATAGAGTATTATGCCTCCATCAGAAAGGATGAATACCCAACTTTTGTAGCAACATGGATGGGACTGGAAGAGATTATGCTGAGTGAAATAAGTCAAGCAGAGAGAGTCAATTATCATATGGTTTCACTTATTTGTGGAGCATAACAAATAGCATGGAGGACATGGGGACTTAGAGTGGAGAAGGGAGTTGGGGGAAATTGGAAGGGGAGGTGAACCATGAGAGACTATGGACTCTGAAAAACAATCTGAGGGTTTTGAAGGGACGGGGGGTGGGAGGTTGGGGTACCAGGTGGTGGGTATTATAGAGGGCACGGATTGCATGGAGCACGGGGTGTGGTGCAAAAATAATGAATACTGTTATGCTGGAAAAAAAAAATTAATAAAAAAAATAAAAAATAAAAAAAAGAATTATGTAGTGTCCTTCCGTATCTCTGACTACAGTCTTTAGTTTAAAATCTAATTTATCTGATATGAGAATCGCTACCCCGGCCTTCTTTTGAGGCCCATTGGCATGAAAGATGCTTCTCCATCCCTTCACTTTCAGTCTGGGTGTATCTTTAGGTTCAAAATGGGTCTCTTGTAGACAATATATGGATGGGTCCTGTCGTTTTATCCAATCTGCAACCCTGTGTCATTTTATGGGCACATTTAGGCCATTCACATTGAGAGTGATTATTGATAGATATGTTTTTATTGACATCGTGTTATCTTTGAAGTTTTTCTTTCTGTAGATTGTCTCTATATTTCTTTCAATGCACTTCTTAGTATTTTTCCTCTTTTATAGAACCCCTCTTAATATTTCCTGCAGTGTCGTCTTGGTGGTTGGATAAGAGAGAGAGAATCTTAAGCAGGATTGATGCAGGGCTCAATCTCATGACCCTGAGATGACCTGACCCCAAATGAAGAGTATAATGCTCAAATGAGTGAGCCACCCAGGCACCCCATAATCTTGATGTTTTTAAAGAACCAACTTTTGGTTTCATTGATTTTCTGTATTGTTTTTCTATTCTCTAGTTTTATTTACATTCTAATTTTTTGTCCTTTCTTCTCTTTACTTTGGATTTAATTTGCTCTCCTTTATCTAGTTTCTTCAGGTGGAGGCTTGGATTATTAATTTGAGGGTTTTTTTTTAATGTAGGTGAATATAGTTTGAAAGTATAGCTATACATTTCCTTCTCAGCACTGCTTTAGCTGCATCCTATAAATTTTAGGATATTATGTTTTTATTTTAATACATTTCAAATTATTTTATAATTCTACACGTGATTTTTTTCTTTGACCTGTTGGTTATTCAATGTGTTAATTTCTACATACTTATCAACTTCCCAAATTTCCTTTTATTCTTGATTTCTGATTTAATTCCATTGTTGTTAGAAAACATATTTGGTAAATTTCAACCCTTTTAAATTTGTTGAGGTTTGTTCTATTGTCTAACATATAGTCTATCCTGGAGAATGTTCTGTGTGCACCTGAAAATAATGTGTGTTCTAGTGTTGTTGGTTGGAATGTTTCTATAAATGTCTATTAGTTGTGGTTTGTTAATGGTGTTGTTCAAGTTTTCTATTTCCTTGCTGATCTTTTGCCTAGTCATTCTATTCTTTTATTAAAAGTGAGGTATTTACTGTTTTTGAATTATCCATCTCTTTATTCTGTCAGTTTTACTTCATGTATTTTGAGGCTCTTAATGGGTGCTGGTACATGATTTCACTTTGGTGATTTACAATTTTGTCTTAGCTTTTAGTCCCTGTTTCTGCAGTTCCTCAAGTTTATCCAGAGGTGAGAGATTAGGAAATTTTTAGGTCTTTCTTGAAGTTGCACACTGCTCTGTATATATTCATCTCCTTTCTGATCCCTAGAAATGTGTTTAAGTTTTCCTAAGTCTCCGTGGACCTCCTTTTTCCCAGTCATCCTTCGAAGTTTTTGGTCAAACTCTCTAGGGCCTTCAGGGAGTGGGAGGAGAGTCCCTATATTATCAAACCATGGAACACAAATAGGTTGCAGAAGTCAGGGGCTCTCAGGAGTCTGAGGGCCATGAGAATTGGATGGAAATTTTTGTAGAACATTCCAGCCTCTTCCAAAGGAAGACAGATGCCTTTGTGTTTTAGTAGATTATCAGATGAGGAAAAAATCATGCACTATTCATGCCTAAGAGGCTCTGGCTGAGGAACCTAGGCATCTTCCTGTCTGGCTTTCTGTCAACTTTTTGAAAACTGCCCAGGCATCCTGTCAACCCTACCACAGCAGACCCCTGGGGCAGTCTCTTGGGATCCCTGTGTATTGGTAAACACTCCTCTCTGAAGAAATCCTCACCAGCCCTATGGCTGGACTCTTCCCTCATTGTCAGACTCTTTCCTGTCCCTGTTAGATCTCAGGGAACATGATACATACCCCTATCCCTTCCCCATGTCCTGACATATCCTTTTTTCTAAGTCAACTCAAGCCCCAGTCCCCTTTTTCTCCCTCACCCTTCACTGCACTTTTCTGTACAGCTCCCACATTACACTTTCCACCTGCCTGGATGGCCTTAGCCCCTTCCCTCCCCTTAGTGCCCTGCACACTTGGGAAGCATATACCTCATCTTCTGCTCCCCTAGGTGTGCTGAGTATCCCACATGTTCCTAGCAAAGGCCCCTGATAGCTAATATCCAGAGAAGCTCTGCCCTGAGAAGATGGGGTTTAGGATCACTGGGAATCTGCCTCACTTCAAAGTCTCTTGGGGAACATCACCTTCCCCCCACCCCTGACTTACAGAGGAGCTCTGTTGCTCTTAGTCCAGGGAAGGGTGACCTCACCAGGCGCACAGCAGAAAAAATTTCGGCCTCCTTGCCCCAGGTTGGGGGAGGGTGGCTTAAGCCTGTGGGTTCACCCCACTTCCCACTAGGTTGGCCTAGGCTTGAGGGGTTGGCTGGTAACATAAGATGGGGCACTTGGGGAGGCAGGATGAAGCTATGTGTTGGCAGGCTGAGGCAACCAGTCTCCTACACCTTCTTGGAAGGATTTGACTGTGAGTTTTGAGATCCTGGAGAGAAGGGTCCTGGCCTGTTACAAGACAGTTCTAGCTTGCCCCCAGCACAGTAACCAGGCTGGGGTGGGAAGTTTCTGAGGGATCTATAACCTGTTTAGAACATGTTCACAGGGCACCTAAAAGGGATGCATTTGTCCCTCCCCAACCCAATGTTGCCCAGGCTCTGGACTGGTCAGGCATGGAGCATCATACCTGACCTCAAGTGGAATGAGCCTCTAGCTGTGACAGGTCCACTCTCAGAGAGCATCCTTGCCAAGTTACATTTAGCTTTAAGGATTACTCAGAGTTGAAGCAGTTTGCTCCCAAGCCCCAGAATCCTCCCTGGGCACAGAAGTTTGTCTCTTTCCTTGTACATCTTCCCATCAGAATGGGCCTTTCCACAGGCCAGGAACCTTGAATGTCAACTCTGAGTAGGCAGGACCAAGGCCAGTGAAGACCGCAGTGCTAGTTGCATGCTGGTCAGAGTGGCAGTGAAAGTTCTGAACAAGGGGTTCATGTCATAGAACATCATTCTATAGATTAAGAGGCAGAGGTGAGGAGGCCTGACCATCCATCTTTCTAGTCATGTAGCACATATTTTTAGCATATTATTTAAAATAAGTTTACCCTATGACACCAGTTCAACTTCTTGGTACTTCTCATAGACAGAAAAAATTGGGAAAGCAGCAACTTTCTAAGTACAAGAATATTTATTAAAAAGTCATTTTGAATAGTGGAAAAAAATGAAACTTCCTATTTCCTAAAAATAGGAAGGCAGTCAGATAAATGACAAAACAACCATGTATGAGGACCTACAAACCTTTTTGCAACAGGTTATTGACCTGCAGAGGTTCACAGTTCATTGCCAAGTATAAAGGAGAGCAGTCAAGTAGTGTCTCCGCACCTTCCTACAAGAGTCATACCCAGGACTTCAGGAATGATCCAACAGCAAGTGAGAGATAGCGAGATTTTTTTCCCCCCAAGGTCACTAGCTAGTGGGAGAATCAGGACGGGAGCTTAAGACCATGGCCTTTCTGTCCAGTGCTGGTTCCACTGGTCGTACTGGCTCAGTCAAGGACACAGAGCTTCCTTCTAACCCAGGGCTGAAATATGCTGTCCCTTTCCACTCTTACCAGCCCTTCCCTTAGAAGAGAGACAAGGAATTAATAACACTATTTTCATGAATTCCTGAGAGTCTTTTTTTTTTTATCTCTTTATTTTATTTTATTTTTTTAATTAAATTAATTTATTTATTTTCAGAAAAACAGTATTCTTTATTTTTTTCACCACACCCAGTGCTCCATGCAATCCGTGTCCTCTATAATACCCATCACCTGGTACCCCAACCTCCCACCCCCCAGCCACTTCAAACCCCTCAGATTGTTTCTCAGAGTCCATAGTCTCTCATGATTCACCTCCCCTTCCAATTTACCCCAACTCCCTCCTCCTTGTTTTTACCAGATACCTACACTGAGCATGATTAATTCTTCTGTCCATCCCATCTGAAAAACTAGTTTAAATTTTCCCAACCTGACACTCACTATGTGTCACTGTTTGTCATTTATGCACCTATTTGGATCTAACAGGTTTTGCACACTCCTGGCTGAAATCATTTCTGGGATATTCTTCCTGAAGGGGCCTTGTTTCCCATTTTATTCACTAACTGTTTTTGCTAATGGTATAAGAAAGCTTTGGTTAGTGAGTATTGGCTGTGAAACTGGCCATTTTATGTGCCCTATCATATTGCATCCAGCCAGTGATGGCCCCCAACCCCAGCTCAACCTTAGAATATCCTGGAAAACTTGTTAGGTAAAGAGATCCCTGAAACCCCACCCTTGGAAAATGTGCTTCAGTCAGTCTGGGGAAGGTCCCTCAATCTTTAACGGAGGTGCTACACAGTTGTGAGGGTTGCAGACATTTCCCAAGCAGGCATCAGGACCCACCTACGTGCACTTTAGTATCACTGCTGCATCTTCTGTTTCAGGGCAACCCTCTCCCAGCTTGAACCAGAAGTTGCATTAAAATATATCTCCATGTGGATCTCTTGACTGACTTAGTTTGGCTCTTGGTGATGCCTTTTGATCTCAATGTAGATGTCTTTATTCAGATCAGGGGAAATGTTCATCTGATACTCAGTTATTACAAGCACAACCACCTACGTGCATTCCACAGGACTTCCACCTGTCTCATCTTTATTATCATCACCTTTTCTCCTTAATTCTGGAACAATTTCAGTAATTTGTCTTCTGATTCACTGGTTTGGTTTTGTTCTTATACCTACTTTAGTGTTCACTGTTTACAATACATTTTCAAGTAAAATTGCATTTGGCCCTCAAACAGTGCAGGGGTTAGGGGTACCAACTCATGCACAGTGGAAATTCATCTACAACTTTAGCCTCCCTCAAAAACTTACTACTTAAAGCTCACTGTTGACTAGAAGCTTTACCAATAACATAAACAGTTGATTAATGCATATTTTGTATATGTATTATATACTATATTCTTATAATAATACCTAACTTTTCCTAATTTTTCCAGAATTTCTAAGCTATGCAGGTCCCTCCACAAGTTTTTTCAAACTGTTGCAAGCCTCTAAAATTTTTTCCAATATTTATTGAAAAAAATCCATGTACAAGTGGACTCATGCAGTTCAAACCCATGATGTTAAAGGGTCATCTATAATTATATTTCATCTAAAAATAGTTGCATTTTCATGGTACACTGGTCTCTCAACTAGAGATTTCCAACATGTTCTTCTACTTATCGTTTTGCTTTGTTTTGTGGAAGAAACTATGTCTTGGCATCTGAGAATATTCTCCATTAACTCTTTTTTAAAAATATTTTATTTATTTATTTGAGAGGAGAACAGAGTGAGAGAGGGAGCACAAGCTCGGGGGACAGGCAGAGGGAGAGGAAGAAGCATGCTGAATCCCAGGACCCTGGAATCATGACCTGAGCCAAAAGCAGGTATTTAACCAAATGAGGCATCCAGGTGCCCCACCCAGGCCATTTTGCTCTATTAACTCTTAAAGTTGAAATTTGTATTTGAATTATGGGATCTTTTCCTATTTTCCATGATTTTTTTCCACCTATTCACTCTTAGAGAGTCTTAGGGACCATATGTTTATCCAGTACTGAAGGCTGATTTAGGTTGTCTCAAAAAGTTCTAGGTCCTTTTCATATCTTTTGGGATCAGGTGAAAAGAAGGAAAAGTTAATATATGTTCGACACCAGACATGGTCTTGGGGAAAATTCTAATTCTGGTCTTTTCTAGTTGTATCATTTTGTATACATAGCCTAACTTCTTTTTTCTTCTATGTCCTTATCTGTATCATGGGATCAATGCATATGAAACAATGCCTGCAAAACAAATAACATGGTTCCTGACTCCCTATAGATAATCAATAATTGATGTTGGTTGCCATGGGTCATTGTTGATGTTGCTATTATTTCCTTCCTGTTCCAGGTTGGTGTCTGATTCCTTTGTAACTTGCCCTGTGTACAGGTACAATTCAAACGAGAGGAGGAGCCTAAGTTCCACCTTTGGACTTTCTACAATATCTTCTACATTCCCAGGTGTGCATTTGGGAGAAGGAAGAGCATAGTGTCCATGTCAAGGAGAATAAGCTAGTGGCAACAAAGGGGGAGGCAAAGAAGCAACAGACACTTACCTATAGAGAACACACTGATGGCTACCAGAGGGAGGTGAGTAGGAGGATGAGTGAAGTAGATGACAGGGATCAAGGAGGGCACTTGTGGTGAACACCAGTAGTTGTACGGAGTGTTGATAACTAAACTATATACCTGAAACTAATATTACACTGTATGTTAACTGGAATTTTTTAAGGACTTTATTCATCTATTTGGGTCGGGGGGGAGAGCACAAGCAGTGGGGAGTAGCAGAGAGAGAGGGAGAAGAAGACTCCCCAGTGAGCAGGGAACCAAACGTGGTTTTTTTAAGTGAATTTTTATTACACCACCACAATATTTTTCTTAAACTTTTTTTTATTTTTTATTTTCAGAATAACAATATTCATTATTTTTGCATCACAGGCAGTGCTCCATGCAATCTGTGCCCTCTCTAATACCCACCACCTGGTTCCCCCAACCTCCCATCCCCCTGCCCCTTCAAAACCCTCAGATTGTTTTTCAGAGTCCATAGTCTCTCATGGTTCACCTCCCCTTCCAATTTCCCTCAACTCCCCTCTCCTCTCTAACTCGCCTTATCCTCAATGCTATTGGTTATGCTTCACAAATAAGTGAAACCATATGATAATTGACTCTCTCTGCTTGACTTATTTCACTCAGCATAATCTCTTCCAGTCCCATCCATGTTGCTACAAAAATTGGGTATTCATCCTTTCTGATGGAGGCATAATACTCCATAGTGTATATGGACCACATCTTCCTTATCCATTCATCCATTGAAGGGCATCTTGGTTCTTCCCACAGTTTGGCGACCATGGCCATTGCTGCTATAAACATTTCTTAAACTTAACAGCTTATACTGATAACAAAAAACACACCCTTACAAGTAGATGTTCTCTTTCACTATGCCCCCCACACAGGGCTTTAACTCTTTTTGGGGCCTAATAACCATCCCCCATCTCCTGGCCCAGGGGATGAGGGACAGAGGACATGGTTGCTTTAGGACCTGCACTAAAGGAGTGTGTGAGTCCAGCCCTCTGCCTTTTCATTGTCTCTCATGCTGCATTATCATGTGATCAAAAGTGACCTCAACATATTTCCTCCTCATGTGATATTTAATTTGATAACTGTGGTTTTATATAGTACAAAATGAAGATGCTGTGTCTCTTATCTTGCAAGAAAAAAAATCCAGTTCCTCACCTATGTGGGGAGTATGACTCCAACTGATATGTTAATGTAAGAGGATACAATCTTGGAAGGATGGCAGTACTTCTAAATATACACTGTGTGTGGCCCAGATCTGACTGCTGGAGGCTCTGGTGTCAAATAAAATGGGATAAGGATGGGAGAGGGAATCCAGATCACAGATTTTCTTTCCAACCAAAGGGCAGAAGTCAGCAAAATTTTGTTGCCTCCTAAGAAGGGAAAAGGTACATCATTCCATAGCTTGAAAAAGAGAAACCAGGTTTAAAAAAATTAGACTTTTTAGCTCAGCAAGATTCTTACTCTTCCCTACAACCAAAGGCCAAACTGGACAAAGAAGTTTAAAAAATTCCACGAGTTCTCTCATGCCTCTAAATTTGGAGAGAAGGTGATTATGGAGTAAATAAACCAACATGGAAAGTATAAAGGTCAACCATAGATAGGGGAGGGAACCCCACCTGTCACCCTTCTGGCTCTCAGAGAGGCAGGAAGAAGTCTGAGATTCCCTTTAACTGAGGGTTGACTGCTGAATGCCCCAAGAGTATGCCACCATGGGAATGGGGCAAAAGAACAAAAGTATACAAAGCATAATTCAGCCCTGGAACTGAGTCTTTGAGAGGAAGACAGTTCATATCAGAATAGGCAAAAAGACTGTCAAGGAAAATTTCCCCAATGATTTAGAACAAATGGAGTTAAGGATGAGACAGAGAGACAGAAATGACATGTCAACAACACAAGCGTACATCAGAAGTTATGAAAAGGGAGGAAAGCACATAGCATGCTAAGGACAGATGAAGAAAGTGGTCTAAATGAAAATAAAGCTGGAAGACAAAGAGAATATACCTGTAAGTCCTTCACACCAGAAAGGACCACACAAAAATATGAATGAGTTAAAAGATAAGATTACAATGCAGAGAATGTTTTAAAGAGAATTTTTAAAAAATTAAGTACCAAAGCAACATTATTAACAAAACTACCTTGAACACAAGCTAGATAGTTGATTAGGGTCACAGAGGAGGGTGGGTTCAAGGTGACCTGCACATTAAACCAATCAAGGAAAGGACAGCAGAAATGGAGGGCATGCAAAGGAGAGACAACATGACGAACTGGTATCCCTGAAGTGGAAACCCCACGAAAGGGACAAGGTATTTTTTTTTTAATATAATGCAAGTTTTCTTGAACAAACATGGACTGAAATCAATCTAAAAGGTGAATCTCATGCCAGGAAATATTAAAACAGAATGAATGCCATTGAAATACTTCCTGGCTAAGTCAATAAACATGAAGGACTGAGGCTCATTTGAAGCATTCAGGCATCTGATGCAAGGGAGAAAGATGTCAGGCTAGGGGTGGATCACTCACAATGGTCTCAGGCTGCTCCACAGTAGCCTCCAGAGTTAAAAGACAGTGGAATGGAAAGAAAGTTCCAAGAGCTATAAAATGTTACTCATGAGTATTATACCCAGCCATGCTGGCTCACAGGGATAACAACTACAGATAAAACTACCAAAAATAAGCTGTATCCCTGAGACAGTAAAAGAAAATCACAGCCCACTAGCATGAACAAAGAAGGGATAAGTAGGCCCAGGCAACACCTAAAACCAGAGAACAAAGGTGAAAATAATACATTTCATATCATGCATATTGCACCACACAATAGCAGATAAATGATGTGGGAAAGAAGCCACCAACAGAGGATATAGTGTGTAGACTAAGAACTTTCAAGGGAAAGAAAACATTGTTTACTCAGGCAAGTTTCCTTTTGATTACTAAAGTCACACACAATCTTGAGCTAGCAGTGATTTCAGAATCCAACATCTCCAAGACCTTGATAGGAGACAGGGGAGAGGAGGGTCACTCAGTGATAAAATCCAGTCAAGCAAGCAGTTAAAACAAAGTAAAAACTCAGCCAGGGAGTGAGAGGTGTTGTTATGAAAAGAACTCATGAGTATAGAATCGACTAATGTAGAAGAAGATTAAACAACAGTGGGCATAGTGTTACATAATAGAATGTAAATGCCATTCATTGTGCAAACATTACCAACACAGATGCAGAGAAGTGATGGAAGAAAGTATAAGAATGCAGATTTCCCCACCATTTTTCATATAGAATAATTAATGTTTTCTGAAGTTAAGTTTAATTCCATGAGGCATGGAGCTAAAACATAAAGGCTTCAACCGCTTAATGGTTTTCATATTCTTGATCTCAGAGAGCTCTTTTATAAAATAATACCTTTGGTGGAGGCAACATTTATTTGAAGATCCCAGTGCCTATCATTTAAATATCACCCATATTCTTCTCTTAAATTGAAGTAAAATTTAATAAAATATCCTATATTGAAAATAGTAGATGTCGTTAATCCCGTTTTTATTGAAAGATATTTCTTTGTTTATCTACACTTCCAGCTTTCATAATCAATGCAGTTAGATATCTGAGATGAGGGTCACTTGACTCTGAGAGGCTTGTTGCTGAGCAGTTGAATCTGGGGTAGTTTTAAAAACTTTCTTTTTTGGTATTATTCTCATTCTTTGTAATGAGTAGGCTTCATTTTTATTAGATCAATACAGTTTGAGAAAATGAATAAAGAAATAAAATGTTTAAAAATGAAGAAAAATACAAATTTCTATAATATATACTTTTTGTTTTTTCAGATTTTGCAAAAAAAGTTTAAATGTCCTGCTAAATAAGGGAAACATTTTTTCCTCCCATGTCTGAATAAGTCAGGTGTGGAGTGGCTAAGTGGTTCAGCCACATGTCCAGGGCCCAGCACTGGCTGCAGATGAGTTAGAGTGACCTAGCTGGGGTCACTATGGAGGCTCTGTTCCATGTGTCCCCCAACCTGAAGGTGCCCCATCCAGGCATGCTCTCATGGCAGAGGCAGCAGCATCAGGATACAAAAGCCTAGTCACACAAGTAGTTCTCTATGCCTCTGCTTGCAACAAATCTAATACCATCCAGGCCAACAAGGTCAAGTGGTAGAGAAATAGACCCTGCCTATTTTGCTGGAGGAAATTGCAAAGGTCACATGGTAAAATTTGTATACACGATGAGTGATAGAGAATTGGTTTCAGTATAATGTGGCCAGGCTGTTTCTGTTCTGTTTTTCAACTGAACTCAACAAGTGACCCAGTGTTAGTCCCTACACCTTCCTTCCAGTAAGATCTCTTCACCCCAAGAGGGAATCCCGATGCCTCCCTCATGTGTTTATCTAGAAACAGGAAATGCAGAGATTTTTGTTGTTGTTGTTGTTGTTTGTTTGTTTGTTTTTCTTTTAAATTTTTTATTTTCAGCATAACAGTATTCATTATTTTTGCACCACACCCAGTGCTCCATGCAATCCGTTCCCTCTATAATACACACCACCTGGTACCCCGACCTCCCACCCCTCACCCCTTCAAAACCCTCAGATTATTTTTCAGAGTCCATAGTCTCTCATGGTTCACCTCCCCTTCCAATTTCCCCCAACTCCCTTCTCCTCTCTATCTCCCCATGTCCTCCATGCTATTTGTTATGCTCCACAAATAAGTGAAACCATATGATAATTGACTCTCTCTGCTTGACTTATTTCACTTAGCATAATCTCTTCCAGTCCCGTCCATGTTGCTACAAAAGTTGGGTATTCATCCTTTCTGATGGAGGCATAATACTCCATAGTGTATATGGACCACATCTTCCGAAAATGCAGAGATTTTTATTTCAGAAAGTTTAGCTAGAAGCTACCAGCTTCTTTGGTCCAGGAAAATGATAGAAGCAGTGAACCCAAGCTTAGGCAAAGAAGAACAATCCAAAGGTTTCAGGGAAAAGATTTCACTTCAGATGAAGAAAGCCAGGGAAAACCCTAAGGCAGATAAGGCTACACAGTTCCTTCAGTTGCTGGTTGTGAAGCCATGTGATCAGAGACTTTAGGGTGAAGCAGGGACAGGTCTCCAGCTAGGATTGCCATTTTGAGGGGACAACACGGATATTTCATTCCCTGAATAACTTCATGGCCGCTTTGAACCCGTGTGTCAGTAAACTGATGGGAAACTGGGTGCAACAGTGAGTTCTACTAAACTATACAACTTTAGATAATAAAGGTCACTCCTTTAGGGAGCGACCAGGGACAGGTTGTCTGAAGCATCCTGACATGGCTGATAGTCATACATAACCTAAGTCTTGTAAGACAGAAAGAATTTCAGACACGGCGTAATATGTCAGTACATTTCTCAACACACACACAGAGTCACACACAGAGTTTTATACTAGGTTTTATTCTCAGTTTTATGACTTATGTGCCACAGAACATGTGGACTAGTCATCTAACTTTTCTGAACTTCAGTGTCAATCATCTGTAAAATGGGCATAATACAATAACACAATAATCCCTTCACAGGGTTATTCCAAAATTCAAATGAGATGCTGTTCTAAACTGGCATATGGTTAGCCCTCAACAGATGGTAGCTACTGTGATTATTCATGAACAATTGCCAGGGTTAGAGGAAGGACATGGCAAAGATGGAAAGAGCAATGCATGCTGTCAACCAAGAAAGAAAGAATTCACTGAAAGTTTTAGCAAGCAGGCATTTCTTTGGGGAAATAGAATTGCAATTCAGGAGACACACATTCAGGTACAAAGCCAAATTGCATTCCAAAAGAGACAAAGAGGTGGTAGAATAAGGGGGAAAGGTCATGAGTGCAGTTCTCATTCATGTCCTCTATGCACAACAGGGATTGAAACTGGATTAACTAGATTGGTTGGACTAATATGCAAATGAGGGATTGGGAGTTGTTAAACCATATTGTCTCCTTTCCTAGTGAAGGATGCTCATGATTCAGGCGTCATGATGATGAAGAAATTAAGTCCAGGCTGAGGGTTTGCAGCTGGCAAAAAGTTTCTTTTTTTCTTTTTCTTTTTTTTTTTTTTTAAGTCCATGGTTTCTTCTATGAGGACTTCCCCCTCCTTTATGACTTCCTGACCCTATTTTTAAAAAGAGGCTCTCTTAGCTAGGTTTGCTTTCTCCATTTTAAAATCTCCTTTTACAATGCTAATACAGCTTCTTTTGGGATTCACTATTTGCTTGGAGACTACCTCAATTTCTCTGTGTCTTCATGTGCTTGTTCTCAAGGAAGCTAAAGGGAGCTGTCCCTGCCTTCTTCAACCTCTGCTACATTCTGATGCATTTAAAGGACAATTAAGCCGTGACAACTCAGTGATGAATAACTATGCTCTCTGCTAATCTTGTCACTTTGGGCACTGGCTAGAGACACAATTAATACAACACGGTTGAACAGCTTACACATTAATAACTTGCCCCGGCAAAGGTGACAGGGCTGAGAGAGTTGTATCTTCATCCCCCACCTTCCTGGGGCTTTCCCAGGGAAAGCCCAGCCCCACTGTCCTCATGCCCCACAGCCTCCACACCTGGGCCTCTAGCTGCTGGGTGGAAGGGAAACTTTCTAAGGAAACTTTCTAAGATGATGTGTCAGGGCTCAAGGTCAATGAATTTAAGAGTGCAGCTTAATAACATGCTGCACTTTGAGCTCACCTTCAACCTCAAAAAGAACTTGTCTTCTGCAATAGTAATGGGCTCCAGTGGTTGGTGCTTCTCAGGGATTAACTCATACTAACCTTACAGCAGCCTGGGCACAAATGCATTCCAACAGAATTTCATCCCTGCCAGCTAGACAGGATAAAAACTTCCACTTTTCTGTGCACACACACTTCTTTGTATGAAGACTTGTCATTTTAAATTTCATTATAAAATTTCAAAACAACGGAACTATATTATGCATTTTTCTTTTTAGTGTTCAGCAATATTTCAGAAATATTGTCAGTCCACATGGGTCTACATCATTCTGCTTAATGTCTGCATCATACTCCAGAGTAGTAGATGTTATATTGTTCCAAATTTTCCCTTTATATAAAATGCTGGAATAAGCATCTATGTGTGTATGTCTTTATATGTATATAAAAGCTTTCTTTTCTTTAAGGCTAAAGTCCTAGAAGTGAAATTTCTTCATCAAATGGTATATGCATTTACATTTGAACAGATTAATAAATTCATTCCCTAGAAGCTTCACCAACCTGCATATAGCAATGTCTATTTCTCCACATTCTTGCCAAGAGTGGATGTTATTAGTCTTTTTATTTTTTGCAAAACAGAACAACAACACAAAATACAGTGTTATGGTTTAAATGTACATTCCCCTTGAGGTTGGGCATCTGTTCATGTGTTGTTCTTTATCTGTGAATTTCCTGTTAATATCCTTTGCCCATTTTTCATTTCAATTATTTGCATTTTCCTTATTTGTTCTTAGAAGATCTTTATATATTTATAAATAGTAATCTCTAACCTGCTAAATGTTGTTTCCCAGAAGTTTGTCATTTGTCAATTTATTAATGGCTCTTTCTTCTCTTTTGGAAGTTATTCTTAGTTTCTGGTCAAATTGTCTGTAAATTCTTTATAGAAAGTAGTTTATGTGTTGCTCCCTGAAATATTTTATACAGTCTCTTAATTTTTCCCCTAATATGTGTACTTTTAAAATGGTTCTTTAATGCAGCTGATTTATTTACTGTACAGCATGATTTATTCACTGTACAGCATTTTTTTATGTTTCCAAATGTGTAGTCAATTGCTCCAATAGTGTTTATTAAAATGCCATATTTCCCCACTGATTTGAGGTGTTATTTAATCACAGATTCAGATATAGATTACCACAAATCTTTAACTCTACTGTAAAATTTACTATCCTATTCAATTAATCAGTTGATTGAGTCTTGTGCATATATTATAATGCTGCAATAGTTTATTAGCTTAATATAATAGACCTTTGTTATTTGTTAATCTTCTGTGTCAAATGTTCTATCGCTTATACTTGTGCATTTTCTCCTCTAGTTGAATTTCCATGAAAAATACAGAAGTGAAATGAAAATTTTTGTTATGTTCTTCAAGTTAATGGGAAGGGGATAACATATAAATATTGAATTTACCATCTAGATACATAGTGTCTGTTTACTTAGATTTTTATAAATGACATACACTCAAGTTACATAATTTTGAAATTTTCTTTTTATACATCTTGCATATTTCTAATAAGGTTTACATGTAATGATTTTGTTTTGTATTGTGAAATGCATGGATATTTTTCACTTTCATTTTTTAATTTACTATTGCTGATATCAAGCAAAGCATTCCATTCTTATACATTCATTTGTACTTAGCTGATTTACCAAATTCATTTTCTTGATTATCTTAATATATAGATATGTGTAAATGTTGTTTCCTCTTTCCAACACTATATTTCATTTTTAAACATTTTTCAACTTCTTGTTTGGTCATGCTCAACATAATGATAACAGTGGGGATTCTGGTTCCATTCCTGTTCTTAATGATAATGCAGTACCATACAAGGTACAAGGTAATGCTTGCTATATGTTTCTGTTAAGTGTCCTTTATTGGACAATTCCATGCCTAGCCCAAGCCTATTAAATGTTTTTTTAAGTCAGAAATGATAATTGAATTTTATTGAATATTTTATCAAATTATCAAATTTTATAAAAAATAAAAGTGATCAAATGATTGTTTCTCTGCTAATGGTTAATGTGGTCAATTATCTAAAAAGTTTTCCCTATATAAAAGAATCCATTAATAATGAGAATATTAATACTGGACTTTAATTTAACACTTATGTCCCAGACACCATCTTAAATACCATACCAAGAATACCATGCATCATTTTATGTATTTCCCTATTATGACGTGTTATACTTTTAATGCAGTGTTGGATATAGTTTGTTTATACAGTAATGGGGTCTATGTCCTAAAGTGGTGGGGTTTTGGTTTTGGGTTTGGTTTTTCACTGCCCTCATTGAGGGAGTATTCAGCCTCACAGAATAGAGAAACTTCTTAATATTTTCTATTCTCTATGCTCTGGGACTTTTTGTTAATATACATTTCATCTTTTTACTCAAGGTTTGGTTTTTTTAAAATCCCATATAAACCTGTCAAGACATGTTGACTTTTTTAGAGTTCTGTTTTTGTATTGCTTTAGAATTTTCTATTGTTGGTTTTTCTATTATTTCAAATTCATTTTTGGTTGTTACATACTCCTGGGAAATCATATATATAATCCATATTTTCTTTTTTTCAGCTCTTTTGAGGTGTAGTTGGCAAATGAAATTTTCATATATTTGAGGTACAAAACAAATACAATGTGATGCTAAATTGACATGATTAAAATATTATAAAAGAATCACAAAAATTAAGCTAATTAACCCCACCATCATCTAACATAAACATTTGTGGTGTATATGAAAACACTTAAGATATACTCTCAGAAAATATCAAGTATGCAACACTGTATTATTAACTATAGTCATTATTTTATACATTAGAACCTCAGAATTCATCATTTTTTAAATAGAAGTTTGTACATTAAATGTTAATTCCTCATTTCCCCAACCTCCAACCCTAGATGCCACTATTCTACTCTCTAATTCTGAGTTCAACTTTTTAGATTCCACATATTAAGTGAGATCAGGCAGTATTTATCTTTCTGTGTCTGGCTTATTTCACTTAGCATCATGCCTTCCAGCTCCATCCATGTTGCCAATGAGAGAATTTCCTTCCTTTTTAGGGTTTAATAATATTCCATTGTATATATAAACTATATCACTTTATACATTCATCCACCAACAGATACTTAGCGTATTCCCATGTGTTGGCTGCAAAGACTATGGGAGTGCTGAGATCTCTTGGAGATGCCTGTCTCATTACTTTTGGATATATACACAGAAGGGAGATTCTTGGATCATTGTACTTCTTTTTTTTTTTTAAGATTTTATTTATTTATTTGAAAAGCAAAGAGAGAGGTAGTGAGAGAGAGCATGAGCAAGGGTTGGGGGGAGAGGGAGAAGCAGGGTTGCTGTTGAGCAAGGAGTGCAACACAGGACTCAATCCAACCCTGAGATCATGACCTGACCCAAAGGCAGACACTTTGCCTTTGGCTCTCATAGAGCCAGCAGGTCACCCTAGATCATTGTACTTCTATTTTTAATTTTTTGAGGAACATCCATACTGTTTTCCACACTGGCTGCACCAGTTTGTATTCCCACCAACAGTGCATGAGTGTTCCTTTTTCTCCACATCCTCATCCTTGCCAACACTGTTGTTCCTCATGTTGTTGATTTTAGCCATTCTGACAGGTATAAGTTGATATTGTGGTTTTGATTTGCATTTCCCTGGTGATGAGTGCTGTTGAACATCTTTTCATGTATCTGTTGGCCATTTGTATGTCTTCCTTGGAGAAATGTCTATTCAGATTGTTTATACAATTCAAGTTATTTGGGGTTTTTTTGTTTTGTTTTTGGTTTGGGGTTCTTGTTTTGTTTTTGCTATTAAGTTCTATGTGTTCCTTATATATTTTGGACATTAGCCATTTATCAGATACATTTTGCAAATATTTTCTCCCATTTCATACATGCCTTTTATTTTGTTGATTGTTTCTTTGCTGTACAGAAGCTTTTTAGTTTGCTATGGCCCTACTTTTTATTTTTGCTTTTGCTGCTTGTGTTTTTGGTGTAAATTAAAAAAAAAATAAAAAAGAACCCTGCCAAGACCAATCTCAAGGAACTTTTTCTCAATGTTTTCTTCTAGAAGTAAGTTACAGGTATTACATTTAACTCTTTAATTCATGCCCAGGTAAATTTTTCTGTGTGGTATAAAACAGGGCTCCAATTTCATTATTTTGCATGTGGATATCCAGTTTTTCCAGCATCATTTATTGACGAGACTGTCCTTTCCCTATTGTGTTTTCTTGGTTCCCTTGTTAAAAATTAACTGACTGTATATATATGGGTTTGATTCTGGGCTCTCTATTCTGTTCATTGTCCTATTGTATCTATGTATAAAGATTTACATGTCTCGAATCTTAAGTTGACCTATTTCAGTATTTTTTATCCTCTTATAAATAGAGACAAGGTTTTATCTTTTTTTCTGAGTTCTACTTTAGCTATATCTGGAATTTTTTTGTATGTGAGATATACTCAAGTTTGGTTTGTAATTTTAGTTTTGATGTCTTCCTTAACACAAGACTAGATATATTTTATACTTTTTGCAGTTAATTTCTAATCTTATTGAGTTATGGTAAAACAGGATGGTCTGAATGAACTGATTTTTGATAACAGATTTTTAGAGTTCAGTTTCATAACATGTGCAATTTTGTGAATGACCTATGGATTTAGAAAAGAGTGCACATTTTATGGGAAACAAATATAGATAGATAGATAGATAGATAGATGTTCACAGTCTACTCATGCAAACACAAACATGACAAAACTTATTATATTATTATATTTTTTAAATCCCCAACTGCCTTCATTATTTTTGTCTGTTTATTTCTATGTGAAATATATTGTCATGCCTTATAATTATGGTTTATAGTTTGTGTTTCTATCTGGTTTTGCTGTGTCTTGAAGCTATGCTCTGAATGCATAAATTTATAACTATTATAGAGTTTCCTATTGTAGAGTTATGACTTTCACTCCAGGATGGGAGATGAAGTTTCTTGGTTACTTCTATGAGTTGCTGTCTGTTAGCAGTTGTGGAAGCTACAGCCTGGCTCACTGCTCAAATCCCGGTATTCTCCTGCCCAGAGAGAATAGGGAGATCTACTTCATACTTAGGAATTTAAATCATTTTTTGTCTAATATTAACATTATTACACCACATTAATTTCTGTTAATGTTACCCTGCTGCAATTTTTCTAATTTATTATTTCTAACTCTTATTATGTTATTTTGTTTTAGAGATGTTTCTAGTAAAGTTCGGGCTGATAGTCTTTATCTTTTAATAGGGAATTTACCTTATTCATATTAATAATGATAATCCATGTGTTTGGATTTATTATCGTCATTTTATGTTTTCTATTCAACAAGGTTTTATTGTTGTTGTAATTTTTCCATTTTTCTTTCCTGCCTTTGTCTAATTAATTCCATTTTCTTTGTCAATATTTTCTTCTTATAATTCAGAATTTATTCAACTTCTCATGGTCACACAAATTTTTGACAATATATATATTGTTCTATTGTTTTCTAAAGAAAACCAACATCTTTATCTTTATATATGGAATTAATTTTATAGTCAACTATTATTTTATACTCAATTCTATTTTTTTTAAAGATTTATTTATTTATTTGTCAGAGAGAGAGAGAGCACAAAGCAGAGAGAGCAGCAGGCAGAGAGAGAAGCAGACTTCCCCCTAAGCAAGGACCCTGATGTGGAACTTGATCCCAGGACCCTGGGATCATGACCTGAGTTGAAGGCAGACACTTTGCCAGCTGAACCACCCAGGCATCCCTATACTCAATTCTATTTTAATAGTTTCTTTGTTTCCCACTCTTTCTTTTTTTTTTCTTTAAGATTTTATTTATTTATTTGACAGACAGAGATCACAAGTAGGCAGAGAGGCAGGCAAAGAGAGAGGAGGAAGAAGGCTCCCTGCGGAGCAGAGAGCCCAATGTGGGGCTCGATCCCAGGATCCTGGGATCATGACCTGAGCCGAAGGCAGAGGCTTTAACCCACTGAGCCACCCAGGCGCCCCTGTTTCCCACTCTTTCTTAACTGCCATTTCTCCTTCTAGGATACTGAAAGAAACTATTATTTCTTCTATTCTCTTCACAGCCCTCTGACACCAAAGGTATGGATTTTCCACCAAGCAATTCTCCAGTTCTTAGCAGAAGAATTGACTGGTGTCACAGACTGGGTATCCCACAATTTAACTCAATTCTGACACTAATCACCTGCAGTTAAACCTGACCCCTCAAATTAAAGACTCAGTTCTACAAGGCTGCACCTCACTTCATATGCCAATCAAAAGTCTTGGTTGTCACCTGTGCTTCTGGCCAACCAGCTATAAATCAAGGGTCCCCATGACCTCCTCCTCAGGTTAAATAATTTGCTAGAATGTCTCTCAGAACCCAGGGAATCATTATATTTCCTATTGTCAATTTACTATAAAAGGATCTAGTCAAGAGATGCATATGACAAGGTTTGGGGGAGGAGGTTCTGGATGCCCCACTATCCCAACACATGGATATGTTCACCAACCCAAAAGATCTTGGAATCCCTTTGATTAGAATTTTTATGCATGCTTCATTATGTAGGCACAATTGACCAAATCATGGACTATTAGTGAGTGATTAACTCAAAGCCTCCAGCCTTTCTCTATTCCCTAGGGTGGAGGGTGCAGGGAGCTGTGCTGAGACTTCCAACCCTCTAAGCTTATGATTCGTTCCCCTAGCAAGCAATCTCATCCTTCAGAGGTTTCCAAAAGTCATCTTATTAACATAAATACAGGTGTGGTTGGTAGAGGCTCGCTATGAAAAACAAAAGATGCTCCTTCACCTTCATCACCCCAGAGCCTGGTTTACTATGGCCATTCAGTCTCTCTAACCTAAATATTTGACTGGCATTCTCTGAAGAGGGTCTACTCACTAAGAATATAGTTCCACATAGAGCAAAAGCAGATAATGCTGTTTTATGCCCGAACTCCAAACTGTCACCCTGTAATTTACAACAACACATAAGTTTTTGCCGTGAAAAGTCTGCAAGGTTCCCATCCCATATCACTCCTATGTACCTACTGTGAAGGAGGAAAGGGGATGTCATACCTGTTTGAGTATTGACATCTACCAGATGCTTGCACTCTGGTTTTGCAGATGACTTCCTGTCAGTTTGAGGTGTGTGAATAAGAATGATGTCCACATCACAAGTCCAGTTTCTAGACCATATCAGGTCAACACATCTTGAAAAAGGAACCCCCCATTGGGGTGACCTCTTCTACAATTACCCCAACCCATTACCACATACCCTTTAAGACCAGGCCCACGAAGTAGATGAAGACAAGTTTCTTTCTGGTTTGTTGTGTGGAAAAATTTAAATGCTATTGAGATATTAAGCTTTTTGCTTAGGATGATGGCTAACTCATCCATCATACAGATTAGGCTGCTCTCCTAACTCCAAATGTCACTTTCTTTCCAGGGCATGAGTAGATATTTCCTCTTCTCAGAGTGCCTGGTCCTTCCTGCTAAGCCACACAGATTCTCCCCCAGGTTTTTATGAGTCATTCAGTGCCATGTTTATCCACCAAGTCTTCTGGAAATGATCCAGCACATACTCGCTTGTCTTAATTTCTGAAATATTCACACACTTCTTAAAAAATTCCTACCTCACATTCACTTGCTATAAATATCTGCCACTAAAGAGTAAACTCCCTGAAAGCAAGGACCTTGTCAACCATCTTTTTTTCTACATATTCAACATCAAGCATGGCCCCTGGTGAAGAATAGACTTCAGTATGTTTTACATAGGGATATGGATATCCTGATGTAGAGAACAAAGTCAAGAGCTGGGCAGGCATAGGAAAGGTGGGGTTAGCAGTAAGATCTCTATGTCAAAGTTAAGAGTTCAATGTTAAACACAAATCAGGAGATACAGAAAGAAGTCTAGATAAAAGAGACTTTGGCAGAAAAAGGGCAGAGTAGTCTGGAAAAGCCCCTCACCATGCCTCCATGTAATTTCTCTACTGTATTTACAGGCCTCACACAAAAGGGCCCTGAACCACCTTGCTGTCCTTTACTTCTCCCACCATTCATATTTGGTTCGCCCTTGCATATTCACTTATTACAGGAGCAAACATTGTTAACATGTTCACCTATCACCATCCCCAGAAATACCACATTCATTTTGGCCTAACAGGAGTATGTAATTGTCATGTCTCCTCAGTTCTTGCTGCTCCATTCCCAAAGCCAATCAGGTACTTAAAGGAAACCATATTATAGCATCCTGCATCTGCTACCAACAGGTACTTATATCATTGCTTGTTTCCCTCCAGTTTATGAGCAATGAGAAGGCATTGAGTGACTGTGTTTTTTGTTTGTTTGTTTGTTTTGTCTTTGCATCCCAATAGCATGGCATGATGGTCTCCAACCCAATACCTGGGAAAGCACCTCAACCATTTTATTGAAATTAAACAAATATTTCTTGGGTGGAGAGAAGAACTCTGGTATAATAGTCATTCTCAAGATAAATTTTTAATTGCCTATCCCACATTTATGTCCAGAAAAGTCTTCAATAATTCCTTTACCTGGGTTCACCAACATTGGTCAGGGCTCACTGATTTGCTTCTTTCAGGCTTTCCTGCCCAAACTGAAGATGAGACCATGAGAAAGAACAGCAAGGGATAAACACTAAGGAACAGAGATGGCAAGGGATGGTCAGAGGAATGAAGGAACCTGGAAAGTACATGGATCCTACTGTGCAGACAGCAGAGAATTACTCAAAGGCTAGCTGACCATCAGTTATTGCAGGAGGACAATGGATTTGATTATGGGGGACCCACTAAAATCCTCTAAGAAAACAGTTTTGGCAGAAGTTGGGGACAGTCTTCTTCTTGCAAAGGAATGAGCTGTGACTGCTGATGAAAAAGCAGAGCAAGAAGATAACATTTTCAAGAGCTGAAATAAAGGTAAGAAAAGTATTATGGTACTACGTTGGAAAGGAAACAAGATGTATAATAAAATGAAATGGCAACTTTACTTCAACCCCATTGGCAGACATGGACCTTAAACTCTGTTGTATTCTGATTTTACTGCTATATATAGTATAGAAGAGATGAGCTTTCCCAAAAGGAAATTTAGGGAGAAGGAAGATCCAACCTGAGGTATTCAAATGTTATTTTATTAGAGGAATATATAGATCACTTAAGCAACTGTCAACCAGTTGAATCCAGTGCACAGAAGTGTTTAGCTAACAGTAATTTTTTTTTAAAGTAGGCTCTGTGTTCATCATGGAGCCCAAAGTGGGGCTCGAACTCATGACCCTGAGATCAAGACCTGAGCTGAAATCAAAAGTCAGATGCTCAACTGATGGAGACACCCAGGTGCCCAGACACAGTGATTTTTAATATATGAACACCTTTTAGGTAAGATAAGTACACACTTGTTGGAAACAGATCTCACTACTATCTACTGTATTAGAGCATCTGCCTCATTTACATATGTGGGTTATTTGTTTGGCCAACCTTGAAGGCATTTGAGCTTCTGGTCCTTACCTTATAGGGTACAGGGAAGGAAAATGCAAGTACTGATTAGGTACCTTAAAGTATTCAATACTTAAGGGCTTTGGCTAGGAAGAAAAAATATAAAAGACACATTTATTCTCTTAAAACTAAAAATGCAAAGGCCCAAAAGGAAGAAGAAGTCAGGGTCTTCTCTCTGGTCCTGGTCTGGAGAGTCAGGAAAGCAATTATTCTTCTAGCAGAAGGCTTTCCATGAGTAAATGTGGGAAGCTCCAAAGAAGGGGTCCCAATTTGCCAAGAGGATATAGGTTACTCCCATTATCATAGCATGTTATGTCAAAGTAATGAAAAGGAGCATCACTGGGGTTGCCTTGGTGCTGGCAGCTTGCATACTTTTCAACTACTGTCTTTTTTATAAGAAACTCAAACATGAGCAGCTATGCAAGTACCACAGAAAGGTGTCCAGTGTGGAGGGCACACTCTGTATTCCTGACTATGACCTTCTTTGCCTAGATCCACTGAAACCTTTCATATTCTAACTGATAATTAACACACAATGAAAGACAACTTGTTAATTTTTTTTTTTTTTTAAAGAGCCTTCTCAGTGACTAATGTTTGGAAGGTTGATGTAGCCATCAAGAATGGCTCATTTTGTTAGCAGGTAAAATTTCTGGGAACATATCCATTCTTGGACCCCAATGAATAAGCAGACTTGAGGAAAGCTAGGTCTCACCCATGAAAAAGCATTTGGTCTACCACTCTGTATACTTGAGTTCAGAGCAGCATAAGTCAGGGACTCCTGGGGAGTCTCAAGGAGGTTTAGAAATGTCTGGCTTTGAAGTCACTGAGCCAAAGAGTCTAAAGCAGAGGAGGATAGTCCATCTTGATTAATGTGACATGGAGTGGTGGGTTCTGCTACAGTCAAGCCCAGACTTTCAAAGGGACTTTCCTTTATATCACCATTATTCTTCAAAGGTGTCCCAGTCTTCAACCCTCCATTCTGGCCAAGGGGCATGTGAGCTTCATGGCTCTACAGACCAAAGAGTGTTAATGTGGTTTGGTCCAACAGATGAGGTCTTAGACATGTGAAGGGTGGGCAGCATCTCCAGATGTGGAATAAAGTGACTCCAGTTTGGACATGTGGCAGGCAATAAGTTAACCACTTCCAGTGACACTACCAGAGATAATTCTGGTTCTGGTGTGCTTTGGTTTGCACCCTAGATTTTTTTTAAAGGCAGGGGTTAATATGAACAAAATATGCATGCACATGCACACACACAAGCACATGCACCAAGGAAATTCACCCAAAGTAAAATGTTTAGAAATCACAATAAGCTAGGAAACAACTATCTGGAAATAGACTCTGAGGTCAGTGGAAGAATGTATAGCATGTTCTGTGGTGGGCAAACTGGCATTCAGATATGATGTGTGATTCCCACACTTACAACTCCATAGAACTTAGGATCTTTGAGCTCTGGGTTTATGGGTCATAAAATACAGACTGTCCCAATTAGAATATAAGGGTCCAGCTAGAAGTTAGGGGAAGGACACTAATGTCTACTGAACATTCGTTTGTGAGGCTCAGAGTTAGGCATTTGTCTTCATATCCATTATCTTATTAAATAAGATACTTTCTTCTTTTATATAGCAGATGAGGAAACTGAGACTTTAAGACCTGAATATTATCTTTTCTAAACCAGCTCTGAAAGGAGGAGGAGCAGGAACAGCAAAAACCTGGATGCTCTTTGGGTCCCTGTGGGAGTGCCCTGGCCTCAAGGACAGCATGAGCACAGACAGGCATTCTTCCAACTTTTTTTGCTCACGTTCTTTTTAAGCAAAAGGACACAAGTGGGATATGTGGGTTTGGGAAGACTCCAGTAACAAATCAAGTTCTGAGTTAATGGAAAACTTATTAGAGAAATCTTGACTTTCAATAATGAATTTAAAAGTTTATGAAAGTAGTGCAATTGATTGTCCTTGGAATGAATCATAATTTACATTTAATTACAAAGGCAGTGCTCAGATTGGGAACTGTGCCCATTAAGCTACTTGTTTCTCCTCTGCTATATTTCAGGATTTTGCAACCTTAAAGAATTGGTTTTCAGAAAAAAATATGCATCATTATGGTGGATTTAAATGGAACCCAATATCTATTTGAATTAACTATTAAATTCCTACTGAATGAAGAGTCCAAGAGAAGCACAAGCAATATTTGACTCCTTTTGTCTACCATATTTCTGCAGAAAAAGCACAGGGACAAACAATTATATATTTCTATGTCTTGCATAGATAAATAAATAGTCAGGAAGGGAGGTATCAGCATGGGCTGGCATTTTCAGGAAGGATTTGGGATTTGAGATTAATGTGTGTCCTGTTTAAAATATAAATCTAAGTATGATACCACCTGCAGTTAAAAGCCCTCCAATAACTAGACATTCCCAACAAGCTAAGGCATGACATTTTAGCATGGGATGAAGTCTCTCCCTGTGCAGTGTACTCTGTCCAACCCCATATTTCATGTCTCTTCATCTGTCAGACATCACATCCCAGCAAAACCAACACAGTGATGTTGCTTTTCCAAATCTTTCTTATACTGTTCTCTTTGTAGACACCTGCCCCTTTGCTCCCTGACTAAGCCTAGATAATCCCCTGCCATTCTTTATACCTTGGAAATGAGTATCAATATATAACCATATCCATGTTGTCCCTGCTTAGTGCTGCATTGTTAGCCTCACCCATGCCTCTGTTGACTCCTCAGAAATACCTGATGGTTGGATGTGGCTAAAATATGTCTCTTTAATACTCCCTTCTGATCTAGGCTCTCCAAAGCAGTCCCACAAACCTGATTAGAGTCCATACACTGAGCTTCACTCTCCCAAGGAAGTTCTGCATGGTCACACAAAGCCTGGTGTGTGGGGTGCTCCTAAAAGAAGCACATCTTCCTGGGCTCACAACATTTAACAGGCAGCCAGCCCCATACAAAGCCAGGGCTAGCATCCTTGAGTTCTGATGCCTAAGAAGCACCAAGGCACCTTTGCTAGGAAGCAGTTTGGGTGAATGGAAGGAACTTAGCTATGTAGACACCTTGGGTTGGATCCTGTTTGTACCATTTAATAGTTTACTTGGGCAAGCTACTTGTATTGTCTTTCGTCTCCCTATCTAAGAAATGGGAGCAAGAGAATTAACTACCTCTCAGAGCATATCCATGACTTGTGCCTGGTCTCTGGCCAACATTCAGAAAAATGGCTGCTCCCATTCTGTCTGGTCAAAGCCCCCATGGATGAATGCTGCTGGCTGGCCCAAGCATCTGTAGTTACAGTCCCCAAAAAAGTCATCTCTGATGTTGACTAGATGTTTCCTGGGCTTGCTTTCTCTTCCCCAACTCCATTTTCCTGAGGTCCCTCTTGGCACTACCTTGTGGCAGAGATGGGACCAGCAGGTGGCCATTTCAGGACTGCTTTTCTCTTTGGTGCTCTTGGGTAGTGGGATGTAGATGGAGCACTTCTGGAGCTGCCACTGAGTAATTGTCATTTTGGATTTTAATACAGGCTAAACTTGGTCCTAGGCTTCTCGGGATGCAAATACAAAAACCTGGTGTAGGTTTTGCCATGCCAGGAGGTATTTCTACGGCAGCCCATGGTTGCTGGCTCAGAGGAGGCTGTGCAAACAGCCCGGGCATGATTCTCTGGGCACCAGGGTGTCAGACAGGAAGGATTGCCAGCATTCCAGGCTCTGTCTACACAGTGCCTAGAAATCCAGGCAGGATGAGCAAGCTCCCTTATAGACTTCCTCCCATCTGTCCATATCAGCCTCTCTACAGATAAATTACACCCTTCCTTTGATAAATCTTATTGTTCAAGTTTTGCAGTGCCTAGAGTGAGGATGCCAACACAGACCTATAGTCTGAGCCCCCAAACTATGCTCACTCACCAGACGGAAAGGCAAGGGAGAGACACAGAGAGATGGCAAGTAGGTAGACACAAGCTATAGCTGGATATCTGGCTCAGGGGTTTCTCTTGGAGTTTAGACCCTCACATCCAGCTGCTTATCAGCATCTTTATCTGCAAGTCCAAAGGACACATGTCCACCTGATTTTAGGAGTAGCCCCAGACCTAGGCTCCTCCAGGGTCCCCTGGCTCAGTGCATGGACCACCTGGAACAAGTAGCCTGAGCCAACCTGGGATTCCTGGGAGCAGATATGGACAATTAGCATAAAGAATCTTTTCCCTGTTTTTTCTTAATTCCAGAACTCTGAGATGGTTCACAGTGACATTATGCCCAAATCAAGGTGCTATTCCCCCAAGATAATATTTAAGCTGATGCCTCTGGATAGGGTGTTCCTTCTAGAACCAAAGGAAAAGTCTCACTGGAAGAGCCTCTCATTCCCCTTTCCACCATCCATGTCCCCCAAATCTGAGGCCTGGAAAGGCAGGGTCCTCCTGTGCTGACCTCAGCTAACTCTTCCTGCTGAACCCATGGGTTTCCCCACTGTGGCACTTCTTTCTCTCACTTCCTGCTTCGTAGGTCTGCTAGCATTTGGAACACAACCTGACAGTCTAGAACCTGGCACAGTTTAGCCAGATGACACATGCTACTTGTCACATTTCTACCCCTTTTGTGTGAGGAGAGAGGCCATCCGTACCCAGGAGCAAATGGAACCAATGGATAAGCAGAAGGGAGTGGTTCCATTTGTAGATGTATGCTGTGCCCCACAGTACCAGTATGGAAGAGCTCGTCTTACATTGATATTTCAAGGTGTTTTTTCTCCAGAGGAGAGGAAAGAATGAGTTGTGGTGCAAGAAACTCAAAACTAGTAATTAAGAGTGGATTCAAGTTCCAGGTCTCTACATCCTCTCCAGCACCACCATTAGCCCCTCAGAAAAGGTGGACTGAGCAGCTCATCTCCAGCTCTGACCCAGGCCTGCCATCCTATTATTCACAAACAGTCAAGACTCATTTGTACAATGGCTTTCAGAACTGGGACACTCTGAAGAAATGATTCATCCACGGCAGAGCCAGAGCTAGCAATGCCCAGATTTCCATTCCGTTACTCTGGCACTGGAGACCAGAGCCTCAATAGGGCTGGAACACTGTGCGTCAGTGTGCTGACTCATTCACTCAACACACAGAAACAGCTCTTGCAGGGTGCAGGGCCCACACCTGGCCCAGAGATGATAACTCCAAGGAGCTACTGTCCAGGGACAGTGAGGGACAATGACAAGTAATATAGCCATGGGTACTACAAAGAAATGAGACTTACAGAGACACACTTTAATATTCAAATAAAAGAACCAGATAAGCTGTCTGGTCCTTCACTCAGGGTTGGATGGGAGTTAACCAGAATTATCCATCCGGTGTGTACACGTCTGAAGAGCAGAGCATCAAAGCATTTGAATTACATATAATGTTAAATATAATTTATCCTACTTAATGTAAACTGATTCCATAAGACATAGGACTGGGAAGGGATGGGGAAAGGCAATTCTAAACCTATGGCAGTCACCATAGCAGCGATAAAGGCACAGGGCAATGCCATGTAGTTTTGACACTAAGAGAGGTTCTGCACAACTCAGAGTCACAGTGATCCTTTCTAGAAACTCCCACAGTCATAGTCAAGACTCCTGCATTCAGATTAACAGGTGAGGTGCTGGGCTGGGTTGCAAACTACTGAATTAAAAACCAAAAAGGGAAATCAAGTACTAGCAATGTAAAGATCACAGTTAACTGCAACTGACACAAGAGAGTGTTTCAAAGTACAGGTCCTGAAGGGCCTGTTTTAATAAATTGATAAGACCTATTTTCAATTAGTTCACCATTTGGGTAACAATTATTAATTTCTGTAAAGCCCTTAGACAAACCGTATTTTGTTAATTAGGTTAGTTATCCCTTCTGTAGTTGCCCACTTAATTGTGCCTGGCAAATGCTTTTTGTCACACACCAAGCCACCACATTATTCAAGCATGCTCTGGTTTAATATCAGCTTCCAGCAACAAACATTTACCAGCAGCCTGGAGTATGCCAGGCCTGGTAGACAAGAAGGCAGGGATTATTAGCCCATATGCATTGCTGACTTGCCTGAGGCCACACACTTAATAGGCAACACAGTGGGACCAGAGATAGACCTGATCACCCTTGGACCAGTGCTCTCTCTGCCAGCCTCTGAATCATCGCACTTCCTGCACTGAGGAGTTTGAATGCTTTCTGCCATGTACTGAATAACTCCCTTTAGGACACTGGCTCTGCCAGTGGTTAGTAGAGCTTGGGTCTGAGCCCGTAGGTGTCCTATGCCAGGCCGTGTCTTCTTCCTGTTCCTTTCTTTTCAGGTACATTTACCCGCATGCCAGGTGCCATGTGGAATAGCACAGAAGGGAATTAAGAAATGGCAAATTATCCCCAGATATCCATCCTTCCTCTGATTCTTTCAGGAATGGAACCTTCCAATAACCACCAGGTAGGAACTGCTGTACTGCCTGCATTTTGAGCTAAGTGTGACCCCATTATTTATGTGCCTCATGAGGCCCTGGGGTTATGCAAGAAGCATGGAGGTGTGCAATCTCCAGAGCATTCCCTTAAAAGGAAGTTGTTGCCTTCTACTCCTTCTTTTACTTCTCTTGGGCAGGAATGGGGATATGGTCCTGAGCGGGGAAGCTTAGACCTTGGCAATGAAGATAGGCCCTAGGCCTGGAAGGAATGGTGAACAACAAGACAGAAAACACCTGGGTCCATAGATGACTCTGCAGAATAGGGGTGCATACCTAGTGGACCACCCACAAGCTCCTACTTTTGTAGGAAGGAAATGCAGTCCCTCTGTCTCTTGCAGGCCACCATCATTTAGTCTCTATTAAATCTTCTGAATCAATGCGCTAACTGATGAGGATCTTTGAGTCTATTAGGAAAAATAAGATTTACATACAAGGATCCCGTAATTGTGCCTGCTTTCTTCCATTTGTTCCAACAGAACTATCCTCCACCATCCTCCACTCTGATCTGCACCCTTAGAATGTGACCCATATAGACCCATGATTTGGCTTCCAGTTTAGCTCTTGGATGAGAGACCCTAGGGAGACGGGAGGGCAAAGAAGGGTGAGCTCCTTACCTGCAGGGCTGCTGTGCCTGGGCTGCATTTTTTACCAAAGGTAACTCCTAACGCTGGTTCTCTGCAGGTCCAGCTGCCAGTTATAGCCATGCTCTTTGCTCAACAAGAAATTGTGAATAAACATGACTTCAGTTTTCTTTCAGTTCAATCCTGATTTAAGGAACACATCCCTTTATTGACAGGTTTTACTACCATTAACAGTACCTAAAAATTTTAACATATGTCTTTAACTTATATTTTTTCTCACAAATATTGTAGTAATTTCTTTCTTTGTTTTCTCCCTCCTGAAAACAAAATCAGCTTGCTTTCCTTTTCCTCTAGAGTGTCACTTTCATTATCCATATTATTTTTTCTAGTATTTTATACATCTTACTTTTAAATTCATGGGGGAAAATCACTACTATTATTTACTGTCAGTAAATAAAAAATGTAGATTTACATATGTAATTATTCTGTACACTATATGTTGCTTTTTTAAAAAAAATACTTCCTTCCAAGTTCAATAATCTTCATGCTAAAGTACATCCTCAATTAGTTCTTTTAGAAAAGATATATGAGTAATAAATTGGCATAGTCTTTGTAGGCTTGAAAACCTTTATCTTTCCCTTATTCCTGGATGACAGTTTGTTGGGTACAGTATTATGATTACCTTGACCACTTCTCATACATCTCCATCTTATATATATTATTCCATTATCTTCTGGAGACTTGTGTATCTGATAAAAAGTGATTTCCAATCTGAAGATAATTTTTCTTTCTGTGTAATGTCTTTCATTTTTGGTAGTTTTTAGGATTTTTATTTTTTTATTTCCTCTTCCAGTTTCACACCGACATTTCCAGAAAAGTTTCTTTCTTTTTTTTTCCTGCTTAAGACTTAATATTCTTTTTCATTCACAATTTCACTCTTTGCAGATGACATGATACTCTAGGTAGAAAACTCAGAAGATTTCACCAAAAAATTACCAGAACTTATACAGGAATACAACAAAGTCTCAGGATATAAAATCAATACACAGGAGTCTATTGCATTTCTATACACCAATAATGAAGCAGCAGAAAGAGAAATCAAGGAATTGATCCCATTTATAATTGTACCAAAAACTATAAGATATCTAGGAATAAACCTAACCAAAAAAAGTAAAAATATCAGTACTCTGAAAATAATAGAACACTTATAAAAGAAATTGAGGAAGACACAAAGAAATGGAAAAACATTCCATGCTCTTGGATTAGAAGAATATTGTTAAAATGTCCATACTACTCATGACAATTTATACATTTGATGCAATCCCTATCAAAATAACACCAGCATTTTTCACACTGCTGGGACAATATTTCTAAAATTTGTATGGAACCAGGAAAGACCCCAAATAAGTAATGTTGAAAAAGAAAACCAAAACTGAAGGCATCCCAATTCTGGACATCAAGCTGTAATTACAGTGCTGTAATCATCAATATATTATGGTACTGGCACAAAAACAGGCATACAGATCAACAGAATAGAGTAATAGGACTCTAAACTCTATGGTCCACTAATCTTTGACAAAGCATGAAATAATATCCAATGGGAAAAAGACAGCCTTTCAACAAATGCTGTTTGGAAAACTGGGCAACAACATGCAGAAGAATGAAACTGGATCAACTTTCTTACACCATTCACAAAAACAAATTCAAAATGGTTGAAAGACCTTAATGTGAGAGGAATCCATCAAAATCCTGGAGGAGAACACAGGCAACAACTTCTTTGATCTTGGCTACAGAAACATCTAGACACATCTGCAGAGGCAAGGGGGAAAAAAGCAAAAATGAACTATTGGGACTTCATCAAGACAAAAACCTCTTATACAGCAAAGGAAACAATCAAGACTGAAGGCAAACTATGAAATAGGAGAAGATATTTGCAAATGACATATCAGAGAAAGGGTTAATATGCAAAATCTATGATGAATTTATCAAACTCAACAACCAAAAAACAAAAAAATTCCAGTCAAGAAATGGGCAGAAGACAGGAACAGACAATTTTTCAAAGAAGACATACACATGGCTAACAGAAAAAAGTGCCCCACATCACTTGACATCACAGAAATACAAATCAAAACTGCAATGAGATATCACCTCACACCAGTCAGAATGGCTAAAACTAACAACTCAGAAAACAACAGATGTTGGTGAGGATGCAGAGAAAGGGGAAATCTCTTATACTGTTCGTGGGAATGCAAACTGGCACAGTGTGGAAAACTGTATGGAGATTCCTCAAAAGTTTAAAAATAGAACTACCCTACAACCCAGGAATTGCACTATGAGGTATTTATCCAAAGTATACAAACATAGTGATTCAAAGGGGTACAGGCACCCCAATGTTTATAGCAGCAATATACTCAATAGCCATGATATGGAAGGAGCCCAGATGTCCAACGATGGATGAATGGGTATGTTTACAATGGACTGTTAGCCATCAAAAAGAATGAAATTTTTCCATCTGCAACAGTGTGGATGGAACTAGAGGGCATCATGCTAAGCAAAAATAAGTCATTTGGAGAAAGACAAATACCTTATTATTTCATTCATATGTATAATTTAAGAAATAAGACAGATGATCATGGAGGAAGGGAAGGAAAATAATAAAAATAAATAAATAATAAAATAAGATAAAAACAGAGACGGAGGTGAGCCATTAGAGACTCTTATTTATAAGGAACAAACTGAGGGTTGTTGGAGGGGAGGTGTGTGGGGGGGGGTGGTATCCAGGTGATGCACATTAAGGAGGGCATGTGATTTAATGAGCACTGGGTGTTATATACAACTGATGAATCACTAAATTCTACCCCTGAAATTAAAAATACACTACATGTTAATTAACTTGAATGTAAATAAAATCTAAAAACAGTGCAGTAAAAAGAGGACTTAAAGTGCTTCTTCATTATTAAGATTTGTGTCTGTCTTCTTCAGATATTGTCACTTCCTCATGCTGACTAATTATTGCTTCAAGAATTTTTACTAGATCTACTTGAGTTTCTCTTTCTATCTCTCATATTATCTTTCTCACTTTCTTTCCATATGGAATTCTGATAAATTATATTAGCTCTTTCTTCCTATTTACTAGTTCTTCAGTTGCACTTATACTACTGTATTATTTATCTATTGATGGTATTGTTTTCTTTAATTTTAATAAACATATATTTAATTTTTAGAATTATTATGTGATCCTTTTCCTTAGTCTTTAGTCCTTTACTCCTTAGATCTTTTGCCTGTTCATTTTCATAAGCAGTCTTCCCATGCTTAGAGTCTCTCCTTCCCTCTGTCTCATTTAATATTACAAACAGTTGCTCTATTGCTTCTAGTTCCTCAGGAGCAAAACTACCATTTCTTTCTTAATACTGACTCTTTCATGGCACTAGGTTTTCTCATTTATTGAGTTTTTGTCTGTGAGCTCACATTCAACGAGAGTTATCTTTTCTAGGAATCCAGAATGTGCACTGAGATATAAAAATGTTCCAATGGTGGACAAAGAATTTGCTTCTGCCAGAGCCCTATCATATCTTGAGACCAAATTCTATAATTCTTTCTTTTTTAGAACACCATAGCATAGACAGTGTGAATTGGAGCTCCAGACCTTTGTGTGACAGAGGCTTTGGTTTCATTTTCTCAAGGGTGACATTTTATACCAAAGATTGTCATGGGTGGCTCTTTCCATATTATAACCCTAGATGAGACCATCCCTTTCCATGTACATTTTGCTTAGAACCCATTCCCAGCTTTCATGAGGCCTTGAGTTTTAATGTCCATCTTTACATTAAAGCACCTACCCTGAGGTGTCAGTTCAGTCCATTAGGGTTCTTCAGCTTCAATACTAGGTCTCTTTTTGGGCTTTGAGTTCCTGCTTCATTTATTGCTCTTAGTAATTTCTCATTCTTGAACTGAAACTTGAGGGCTTCTGGGGGCAGATTTTGTGTTTTGGTTTTTCTCAAACTCTCCCCCAACTACAACTTGGTCTCCAATGATCTTCCCTATTTCAGCAACCAACGATCAGCCAGTTGCTTAGAGCAAGAGGAATGAAGAGTGCTCACTTTTGCATTGTTCAATGCCTTGACCAGAAATTTGAGTTTAAAAAAAAATGGCAGTTGCCATTGATTATGTTGATCAACTCACATCTCTCATTATCCTGAGTAATGCTATATGTTATCCCACTTTAGAGATGATAGGCCACATTTGCACTTTGCTTGAATCCCCTGGTTTGCCAGCCTAAGATCAACTTTCAGAAAATGAAACATTAATCAAGCATTCCTCAACCCCAAGAAAAGTCTGTTGGTTCCTAATAATCACCATTACATTTACTAGGTCATCATAGCCATTTATTTAATTTAACTAGAAATCATTGAACTCTCTGATCTGAAACTTCTAAACTCTGTTTTTACCCTCCCTTAAAAAATGGGTATAATAAAAATCTATTGATATCTTCTGGAAACTCTCCATTGCTCTAAGTTTTATCACAAATTATTATGGTCCTATAAGAGTGGATTTATGATGCTATTAATGTTTGTATTCTGAGCTCTAATTTGTCTTCTTCTGAGGCTGAGTCCCCTGCCTCTTTACCATGTCACATTTATCGTTTCCATTATGTAGGTTCTGGTTTTTTAAAAAATCATGGCAACAAACCAGGAATTGAGAAGTTGTGCTTTATCTCTGTCACCTTCTAACATTATTCCATATGTCATCAAGAGTTGGACCCTGTCAACAAAGCTTCTAAAAATCCTTTTTAAAAATACTCATAAAAAATACTCATAAAAACATATTTTTCATTTACAAAATCCCTCTGATCTTTCCCCTTCCTCAGATTTTTCCTCCAAATCATGCCATGTTTTTGTGTTTGTAATACTAACTTCTTTTTAGCTTGGATAAATCAATCACAAAATGGAACCTTCCTATCCTGGTCCTTTTAAGTCTCCTTTCCAGGCTTCTCTCCTTTAGACCCCTGTGCTAAGAGTGCCCATGACTCAAACATTGGACCTCATTCCTTCTCTGTCTGCATTGTCTCCTGGGGTGTTTGCATCCAGTCTATGACTTTTATTATCAAGTATACTCTGATAACTACAAAATCTACCTATTGGTTCATATTCTCACTCTTTAAGATCAAATTCACTTACCAACTGCATACTTGACATCTCTATTTTGATGTCTAGCAGATGTCTCAATACCCACTCCCAATAGCACCTGGCCTCTCGGTCTTCTCCCATTTTAGTAAATGATGTCAACATTCAAACTCAAGATAAAATCTTAGAGTCAGTCTTGTGAACACTTTCCCTTACATTACATATACAATCCACCAGCTAATCCTGTCACTTCCACCTTCAAAGTACACTCTAAGTCCAATATTTTTTCTACCTTATCTCTTACCTTTACATCTTGGCTGGCCTGCCTCTTTCCACTTTTGCTATATAATTCATTCACAGGAGGACTCTTTTGCCACAATCTACCCCATGGTCTACGGGACCCCAGATGAGCATTCCCTGTCTACCTCCCTAAATCATCCCACAGTACTATTCCACTCATAGTGGCCTGCATTACCCTTTATCCTCTTTCCTATATAGAAAATCTTTCTCAGTTTATCCAAATCTCAGCTCAGAATCACCTCCTCAGACAGCTAAAATCAAAAGCCCTGACTTTCCCTTTATTTCTTCATAGGTCCTATCACTATCTCATATATAATTATATTATATATCATTTGCATACTTGTTTTTGTCTGTCCCGTCATTAGAAACTAAACTGCCTGAGGGTAGGGACCTTGCCATTTCTAGCTCTCCATTGTATTCCCAAAGTCCAGAGCAGTACCTATATGTTGTGGGCCTTCCTTTAACATTTGCTGAGGAGTTGTTTTATTCAGCAGATGATTTCAATACACCACCTGAATCTCTCTGCTGCAGAGGGCTGCATATCCAAGTGGGAGGGAAGAAGGAACTCCAGGCAGGATAGTGGCTCACTTGCTGAGTGGATCTTGAGTGTCTTTGAAAGCTAAATGTACATGAACCTTGGAAGTGATAGGAAAGAAAAATTAAAACACAACCTGAAAAACCAAACATTGTGGCATTTGGGGTACAAACATATCCTGCTGATTTCAACGGATACCCATGGCAATATGGCCTGATTTTAAAAAATCCTAGGGTGCCTGAGTGGCTCAGTGGGTTAAGCCTCTGCCTTCAACTCAGGTCATGATCCCAGGGTCCTGGGATCAAGGCCCGCATTGGGCTCTCTGTTCAGCAGGGAGCCTGCTTCCTCCTCTCTCTCTCTGCCTGCCTCTCTGCCTTCTTGTGATCTCTCTCTATTTCTGTCAAATAAATTAATAAATAAAATCTTTAAAAAAAAATCCTTCACCCACAAATAATTAGTACAGACCCTCTATAAGGAGAATATGGCTCCCTGGTCAATGGTCTCCTCCTGAAGGAAGGTTTAGTTTGGTTTGACCCTTGAATAGTGCTTCTTATTGGAGTTGCATGAGAATCACTGTCTCATAAACTTCCTCAGAGGAACCTGAGGGGCAATTGTCCTCACAATACAAGCATATTCAATCTGAAAACTCATCAGCAACCCCACAACAACAAATCAATATGTCATGCAGCTCCCAGAACTTAGGAAATGCCAGAAGCTCAGGCAGCTCATTTTCATTATGGGAATTACCTTTGACAAGTTTCAAAGCATAGTATGGTTTCTGTGACATGTACAGCCAGGCCCAGGAATAGAAACTCTGGTCTTGGAAAATCACTGTGTATAGTATTTAAGACTTAAGACAAACACGTGGATGATGAATTGAAAGGAAAGCTGAAAATCAGTCTGCCATCTAGCTTTTCCAAATTATAGAAAAACACAAAGCCTTCAGTTGGTGGTAAATTTAGAAGCCAAAAGCAAGTATAGGAGACCCATCTGAAACAACTGTCTGGGACCCACCCAGCCTCAGCTTCAACATCCTTAGGGAAGGTGAATCAAGACCTCTTGGAATGACATCTTCAAGACTGACTTCCAATGAAAGAAAGTATCCAAGTGTTTCATAACTGTAATTATATATTGGTACCCACCACAAATTTTCAGCATTGTTGAAGGGATAGGTCCAGGAGTTGGATATCCCAGGTGGGATGGTTGTCTACACTACACATTCTGGATGTCTGCCACAGCATGAAATCCATGTCACTCTACCCCCACTTCTGAGCTGCCTACCTTGAACCTACATGCCCTCTCTCCCCATGATCACCATGGCTCCTACTGATCTCCCTGCCTCTATTCTGTCACTGCTAATCCATTGTTCAGCCTCCCAGTCTTTGCTTTTAGGTTTTTAAATTTATTATTTTTTTTAAAGATTTCATTTATTTATTTGAAAGACAGAGAGCACAAGTAGGCAGAGAGAGGAGGAAGCAGGCTCTCTGCTGAGCAGAGAGCCTGATGCGGGGCTCAATCCCAGGACCCTAGAATCATGACCTGAGCTGAAAGCAGAGGCTTTAACCCACTGAGCCACTCAGGTGCCCCTAGGTTTTTAAATTTAAAAACACATTTAAAGGCTTTTATTTTTCTGTTGAATTTCGTATGTAAGATTTTTTTTTAAATTTTAAATGTTATATGTAATTTTTTTTTAATTTTTAAATTTTGTACTTATGGTTTAAGAGTACAACAGCCTTCTGTACCCCCCTATTTTCCTCCTTCAGTGGAAAACTAAAACAGAACACTGAGATGTAGGCTCTGAAGTGATATGAATTTGGCTGTAATACAATTGGTAATTGGTTTTCTAATTTCCAAATTACCAGCTAGGTGCATAGGATAGCACAGAATATTGCATTAACCTCTCAATATTGTGATCCCACCCACTTTATAGGACTCAGTATTTTTTAGAGAGAGCTTATTAATGCATTATCATTGGGTTCTATCTTACTTTATGATTTTTTTGGCACTTAGATTTAAATGACTATTTACCATGCTCACATTTCTATTTCTCAATTTTTCATTCTGGTCATCATCAGTTGACTGCTTACTATGGAAGATGATGTTCATTGCTGCTGATTCCTGCTCTATATGTGGATTCTTCCCATCCTTGATTTGGTTCAATTCGGTCCCCTTTTAATTTTGGTTATATCTGTATTTGGTCTTACTATTACTATGACTGGGTAAATGTTCTTCACAGATGAGCCATACAGTATACTATGATTACTTTGTATTTCCTGTACAAAACTTTGCACTCCCTGGAGTTAATAATTACTTTGTCATTATAGTCACTTAGTTTTCTTTGCACTCCTGCTCTGTTATAAATCTCCTCTGGATGTATCCAAGTATATCATCATAAAGAATGACTACTGGGGCTTTCTTTTCTGTCTGATAGCTCCTTTTTTTTATTGTGTCTTAACTTTTTATCATAAAAATTTTCAAATGTGCATAAAAGTCAAAAGAATTATATAACAAATCCACATACATACAGTTCTGCAGGAATATTTTAGAGATTCCTAGACATCGTATCATTCCATCTATATATGTTTCAATATGTATCTCTAACTTATAAGTACTTTTAAAGCATATAACCACCATGCCTCTCCACACAATGGAATATTACTCAGCCATAAATAAGAATAAAATCTTACCATTTGCAACAACATGGATGGATCTAGATATTAGTTATCCAAGACCTCTGTACAGCTGGATCCTTGTCATCATTCAGATCTCAGCTTAAATGTTACTTCATTCAAAGGAACTTCCTTGACCACACAATCAATTACTAGCTCCATCCTTCTTTCAATTTTCTACATAAAATTTACACGGTATCTTCATTGTTAATGTATTTGGATTTTTGTTTGCTTTCTGTTTACCCTAATTAAATTCTATGAGGGCAAAGTTTTTTTTTCCTATTTTAACAGTTTGATTCTTTTTTTCCAGCTAGTAGTACCTGACAAACAGTGGGTGCTCAATATATTTCTTAAATGAATGAATAAATGAATGAATTGTAGAAAAATTAGAAAATTAGAAATTGAAAAATTTCAAAAAGGAAAATGTGACATTCATTTATGCTACCCAGCAATCACTTCTAGTGATTTACCCAAGGAAATGAAAATATGTCCACTAAAATATTTCTTTGTGAGTGATCATAGCAAGTTTATTTATAAGAGCCAAAATTAGAAACAGTCTAAATAGCCATTAATAAGAAAATTATAAACAAGTGTGCTATATCTAAGCAATGGAATACTACATGGCAATTAAAAAAAAAAAAAAGAAGGAAGCTACAACAAAGCAAACAGATCACTGGTTTGATTGCCTAGGAAGGGGCACAATAGACTTTTGGAATGTTGGAAATGTTCTATGTCTCAGTTGTATTTGAGGGCAGATTGTGTGTATATTTGTCAGTATTATTGAATGATACTCTTAAAATGGGTACATTTTAGTGATATAAAATATACCTCAAAAATTTAATTAAATATTATTTTGAAAGGAAGATTTAAAAAATTAGAGCACTTCTCCCCTCCATCTCACCCCAGCCTTATCTAAAACTGTCCTTGCTTTGTTGTTGCCCTCCCCAAGAAGTCTCCACCAAGCATGCCTGTGCTGCTGTCTCCATCCACTGCATGCATCAGGAGTTACAGTTTTATTATTGGGCTAAAGGCAGCTCTGGCTTCATCAGTCTCCCAGGGCCCAACCTATCAACAGATTAAAGTCTACTATCTCAGCCAGGCACACCTGGACCCCCACAGATGACCTTGCCAGCCTTCCCAATGCCAACAACTGCAGCCCTTTGTAACTGTGCCTTGCAGACAGCTGTGTGTCCGAGGCAGATCATCCAACTCCCCAGGACTCTGAGTGTGATCTCCAGACCATCAGCATCTGCACTGCTTGGACATTTGTCAGAGATGAGTTCAGCCCTGCTCTAGAACTACTCATTCAAAATATTCATTGGAATGTGATCCTCAGGCAACTTAGATGGATGTTAAAGTTTGAAAAACACTGAGCTAATCTTTCTGAGCTTCCAGTTTCTCCTTGCAAATGGTAATAATCATACCTGCCTTTTCAGTTTCTAGGAGAATTAAATGAGCTAATGCCACGAGGCAGCCAGCGCAAGTGTAGTAGTCCCTTAGTAGGATTTAGTGAACAGCTCTCTCCTCCCTCCTGTCCCCATGACCAGTAATTCCTGGTTAGTCTCAGGCCCATTATTGTATCTGGCTATTAAAAATGTTTGGTGGCAAATCAGAATAGCCATTCTGGATGGCTGGGTAACAGACTTCACACAGCAGGAAACATCACTGGAACCAGCAGAGCATGTGGCCCTTGGAAAGAGGGCTGCACTTGCCATTTGTCAATATCCCATTGCACATTCCTTGGCTCACTGTGTGCTAATAATAACAAATATATTTGCATATTAATAAAAACACAACATTTCCAATTGGGTCCTTGTCCCCAATGTGTCACTCCTCTCTGAGGATGAAAATTAGATCTTTGTCCCTGAAACTTATCATTATTCATCTGTCTGCCAACACCAAGACAGACATACCTCAGATGGGATACAACAATATGTCAGATGAAGGAAAAGATTCACAGCTCCTCTTCTTCCTGTCTCCCCCAATTTCTCTTCCCCTTCTCCTCCCTCCCTTTTTATTCTTCTCCTCTTGTTCCATCTCCCTTCTCTCCCTGGGGAAATGGCTTCCGGTCTAGGCTGTTGTGATTAGCTCACAAGCAATGTAAGGATCAGACACTCAGATGCTGGACAGGGCCTCTGGGTACATTCATACTTGTGCCAGGGCCTCCTCTCTGGTCATCAGTGTCCCTGTAGTTCAGAAAGCCTCAAGTCCTGAGAGAGTCAACACTGCTGGCACCTATTCCTACCATGCCCAGAGCATTCCTGCACCACCTCCTTTGGGCAGGTTACTTCACTAGATAGTTTAGGCACAGTTTCTATATAACCCTTAAAACTAAGGCTTTGGGGAAATATAAAAAGATACCCCTGTACAGGGGATACCTCAGGGAGAAGAAAGGTTAAGCAGTTGGCCCAAATGTACAAAAGTAGTTGGCAAGAGGTGGTTTGGCACCTCATTCAGCTTTGCCCCACTGCACTAGAGCTCCAAGCTGAGAGCTGGGCTATACCAGGCTTAGCATGTTAGCCTCTCTCTTCTGTCTACACCACAAACCTGCCTTTAGGCAGCCTCCAACATAAATCTCCATGGAAATTGATGGTAGGTCTGGGTTGGGGAAGGGGGTGGGGTGGCTGTCCTTGTCCTGGAGATATGTGCCCTGCAGTAGAGGTATGCCCTGGGATGCTCATGGCTTCAGCATCTCCCTCCCTTTCTAAGTATCTCAGGGTTTGCCTGGGCTATCAAAGTGGCCCTGACTCTCTGGACCTCCAAGAGCCATCTCTTGCCCAAAGCACATTGACAGAGTTCTGTCCCCTTGTGTATGAGATACCTGGCAGCTCTCCCCAGAAAAATGGAGCCAGATGGAGCCCATAAGAGCAAGTTACTGCTTAGAAATCCAGCTTTGAATGAGTGTCGCCAGCACTCCGAGCAGTAATTGGCATTAAGAGAGGCTTGGAACTGCAAAGTAGTGATTTTCAATTGGTATAAAAAAAGTAATTGACATTAAGTGCTGTTTGGAGCCGCAAACTAGTGATTTGCAAATGACATTCAATAAGAAATCATTTATGTCTATTGATATTAAATAGGTGCCAGTACACAGAGAGCATAAGGGACAGGGGGCAGGAATGGGGAGGAGCTGGGAGCCCCGTAGGATCACAGAGGCTTAAGAGAGAACAAACCTCACAGGCACTCCTTCTTTCCAGCCCTCAGACGTCCTGTAAGAGAAAGGATCTACCCAAGATCTGACCACATTCCCCATAGTACATTCCCCACAGCATAGTACAACACAGTCTCTTCTAGCCCTCTTGTGCTTCTGCCAGCCTTCCAGCAGCATCAGATGATGACTTCTTTAAAGGAGAAAATGCTCTCACTGCTTACTCCTGCCCACTCTGCTCCTCTATCACCACCACCCTTGCCTGGGGGCTCCCACACCACAGGTGATATAACCAGACCTTGCTTATGCCCTCTGCCACCCATCACATCACCCCTGCTTGACTATCTGGCCCCCCCTCCAGTCAGTGCCTGAAAGGCCACAGCACTGTGTGATGAGCCAGTGCACACCTTTTGGCCATTGTGGTTGAGAGTTCATGCAAGAAAGCAAGTGCCCTGCAAGTGATCCAGAACAGAAGGACATGCTGGCAGTGGTTAAAGGAAACAGTCTGTCCCTACTCCTGAGTGGTGATGGGGCTGGTGCAGATGTCAGGGTCCCCAACCCTCTGCACGAGCAGAGAAGGAGGCACAAGAGCTGTCATCTCCCACCTACAGGGAGAAAGACTAATACCCCCCAACACTACAAAGCAGCCTACTACAGTCCTGGCAAGTCTATTTATTCCTCATGATGGACAAGAATGAGCCTTCTAATCCCCAGAGCTCTCCTCTCAGAACACCTGTTAGTGCTGGGGTATACACACATTTTGTAATTACCAAATCTACAGTTTGCATGTGTAATAGTCACAGCATAGATGGGGACTTACATGGCTTGCCCCAGTGCACATAAATTGAAAGAAGCACAGCAGGATAAAGCCTGACTTTCTCTGACCCTGCAAAACTACTACAGCACAGCTCCTATTAAATTTGAGACCTGGTGAAGGGTCCTGTGTGAAGTCTATTAACCCCTTCCTGGGGACTTGTGGGAGTGCTTCCCACCAGGCAATATCTGGAGCAGGTTTAGAAAGGAGTGAGCAGGTAGAGGACACATGTTGGAGCAGCACTGCTGAGGACAGTAAGTAAATAGCACAGTTGGATTCTGTCCCCAGAATCAGGCAGGATGTCCAAATAAAGAGTGGTGTCTTTCCTAGGAAAAGAAAAGCATCACCAGAAAACTCCTTTTCTTCCTATGAACTTGATTTCCTCAAGTTTGGATCCATTAGAATTAGAGAAAAAGAAAATCAAAATCCCCTTGGTCCAGGGAAAAAAGTGGATAGAAGCTCTAGGTGAAATAAATTAAAAGCTTCATCTCCCTTTTCTTTCTTGCTAAAGGCACACATCACGTGGGCCCAGGTCAATAGGTGGCCATCATTGGCTCAGGTCCTCCTTCCAGGCTAGAGACCTTGAAACCAGCAGGAGACTTCAGCAGGGACCAAAAAAGAGATGAAGTGCTTGAGCTGAGGTGAAAGCCCCAAAGGTACAGAGCAGGATCTGCATGAGATGCATGATGGAGGTCAGAGTAGGAAACAGAATATGGGAAAAAGATGAAGAACTAAGAAAAAGGGAGCTAGGAGGTAAAGAAATAAAGGGAAAAGAAAAGAGCAATCTTCCTCTAAGAAAGTCTGGAACAACAGATAAAAAGTGTCCTCCATAATGTCCATTGTTATTTAAACCTCTTCCAAAAGTACCAAGTAATGTAACTGGAATAATAATAAAGTGAGGGATATGTGTGTTGAAGTAAAAAAAGCAAAATTATCACTGCTTGCAACTGACATGCTTTTATACTTGGGAAATCAAAGAGAATCTACAGAAAACCAGCAAAAGACTTGACTTAAGATCACTGGTTAATAAAATAAATATACAAAATCTTTTGTAAAGCTCCTCTTTTTTATAAAACAACAGTAGAGTTAGCAAATATGACAAAGATAAGCTATTCAAAACAGAAATCTAACCCATTCCATATCTAGAGATATATTAAAAGGACTTGAATACCTAAAACACACTGTGTTCTCCTGTAGGAAGAATATCATAATAATTTGGTAGGGAGTAAAAATCACTGGAATAGATGGAGAAATCCATCTTTTCCCAGGTCTGAAAAACTGAATATTATAAACATTAAGAAGTTTAATTTAAAATGAAAACTTCTATGTATAATTTTTATTTGATTGATTTTTATTTTGATCAAATAAAAATTTGATCAAATTTTTATTTGATTGATTTGATTGATTTATACTTCTATGTATAATTTTTATTTGATTGATAATTTTTATTTGATTGATTTTATTTGATTGATTTGACTGATATAATTATTTTGATTGATTTATTTGATTGATTTTTATTTGATATAATTTTATTTGATTGATTTTATTTATAATTTTGTTTGATTGATTTTTATTTGATTGATTTTTATTTGATTGTCTGAAGCTAGACTAAGTGATTCTAAGTGTCATCTGGATAATCAACATTAAAGAAAATACTGAAGAAAAATTTGGTTGGGATAAAGATAGACTTGCCTAACCAGATATTAAAACATTTTATAAAATAATAATAATGATAATAATAATGCAATATGTTGTGGAGAAGAATTATATAAACAGGTCAATATAATAGAATAAAAGACGAAAAATATAGAGGAATTTATTTTATAACTGCATTAGTTCATATTAGGAACTAAAGATAGACCATTTAATACATGATGTTAGGAGTACTGAGTTATCATTTTTTTTAAATAATATGTACTAATTTATTTATAATTTGTATTTATACATATTTATTTATTTATTTATTTTTTAAATTAAATTTATTATTTTCAGCATAACAGTATTCATTATTTTTTCACCACACCCAGTGCTCCATGCAATCCGTGCCCTCTATAATATCCACCACCTGGTACCCCAACCTCCCACCCCCCCGCCACTTCAGACCCCTCAGATTGTTTTTCAGAGTCCATAGTTTCTCATGATTCACCTCCCCTTCCAATTTACCCCAACTCCCTTCTCCTCTCTAACTCCCCATGTCCTCCATGCTATTTGTTATGCTCCACAAATAAGTGAAACCATATGATACTTGACTCTCTCTGCTTGACTCATTTCACTCAGCATAATCTCTTCCAGTCCTGTCCATGTTGCTACAAAAGTTGGGTATTCATCCTTTCTGATGGAGGCATAATACTCCATAGTGTATATGGACCACATTTTCCTTATCCATTCGTCCGTTGAAGGGCATCTTGTTTCTTTCCATAGTTTGGCGACTGTGGCCATTGCTGCTATAAACATTGGGGTACAGATGGCCCTTCTTTTCACTACATCTGTATTTTGGGGGTAAATACCCAGTAGTGCAATTGCAGGGTCATAGGGAAGTTCTATTTTTAATTTCTTGAGGTATCATTTTTAAAATGTAAAGTTGGAGCCCTGCTTCAGTTACTTGTTTCACCAATATGAAACACAGATTTAAAATGAAAATGATAATGAAATAAGGCATGAGAAGGGAAGAGAAAGGAAAAAATAAAAGACTAAAGAAATACTAAAACTATATAGGTTTCAATTTTGAATGCTGAAGTTGGGAAGGTCTCCCTTGAAATGTCATCTAGGTATCACCTTGCACAGGCTCAAGCCCCCAGAAGATGTTTGACGGAGAGCAGACTTAGTTCCAGCCCGATTTCTCTTGCCTCCCTTGGTGGGCCTCTCAAAGGCTGACTTAATAGGCTTGCCATTCTGGAGTGTCTGGCCGTAAGCTTTGCATCCAAGGCCAGGCATTGGTGAGGTTTCACAAGGTAATGAGCCATCCAGATTCAGGTTACTCTGATGTCATGGGGTAGGAAGTAAACCTTTGTTAGGGCCCTGCCATAGATATCTCCAAGGACTATGTGTGTATGTTCAAGGGTGAGTGGAGAGAGAGAGTAAAAGAGAGAGAGAGAATGAGACTGAGTTTCCCCCAGGTTAGAGCAGAGCAGAAAATGATCCCGAAAATACTCAAACCTGTGAATGTGACAGGGCCTCTGAGGAAAGTATCATATGATGCCCTAAAGTGACTGAACCCTAAGTTCAGAATCCCCAGCTCTGAACAAAAATATTCTTGTTCTTTGCAAGACAGGAAAGCAGAGAACCACCACAATTCAAGGGGCTCCTCAAATGTGACCAAAGGATATATAGCAGATAACCACATGGCTGGAGGACTGGAAAGTAGTCCTGAGCACAGCAACATGGAGCCCCAGGAAAGACTGGGGTCTTTCTGGCAGGAAAATGGCTGAATGGATTTGGATTTGAGTTAAAGCAAATGAAGAATTATGGCATCAATTTCTGCATCCCAGAGATTGGAGAGCACAATTCTTAGCTGCTATAGTTGTATCATATTTTTAATGATTAAACTTATTTTAGAGAGGTGAAAAGAAAAAGAGGGAGAGGGAGAATCTCAAGCAGACTCCACCCTGAGCATGGAGCCCAACACAGGGCTGGATCGCACAATGCTGAGATCATAACCAGAGCTGAAATCAAGAGTTTGACACTTAACCAGCTGGGCCACCCAGTTACTCCTGTTGTATCATAATTTATTTGAACACTTTACTATTGATATCTCTAGGTTGTCTCCTTTTTCTCTATCAAAAATAATTATAACTTTATTCATAAACCTTTACTTTTCTGATTAATTCTTTAATCTAAGTTCCTGGAAATATATTGTTAGAACAAAGGCATGAACTTCATTAAGATCCCTGGCATATATTGTCAAGCTACATTCCTAAATCTTACTGGTAGGGTTAAAAATAACTGGCCTTAAGAGAATGCACTTCCTGAATTGAGGTGTAAGGAGCTCCATGAACCCACTTACCAGTAAAAAACCATCACTGGTTTAAAAAAAAATTAATGTTAAATCACTAGTAGGTGTTCCAAGGGCATACAACAAATGAAGAAACATTTATGAATGAAAATCAATAAAATCTCTGTTAAAAAAGTGACAGTCTATGACTCATGAGCTACAAAGTGCTCTTTCCCTCTTCCCAAGCTCAGCCCAACAGTAGCTCTACTCTGAGTAGGTCTGTGGTCAAGGATATCGGGTTTCTTTTACCCCAGCTACTGGCCAGAAATGCATTATCTGTCTGTGTTGCAGAGCCTAAATTCAGGCAAGTACATCCAGGAGATCAGGGGTTTTTGCCCCAACCCAGCTTCTCTTGTAGGATAGAGGTTCTACCATAGGTGAATCAGGCCAAGTTGAACAGTTCCCAATTGGCCTCATTCCAATTCACTTACAGGGAAAAGAGTCTATGCCTTACAGGAGATGAAAGCCAAGAAAATCAGAAGTCACAACCCCAGCACATGCATGCAAAACAGGGATGTCATTTGAGAGAACTATTGTCCCATTCCCCAGCTTTACCTAGGGAAAGACGAGCCAAAAGAACAGAGAACTCTGAAGAGTCATCCAAAGGCAATTAGTTTATTTAAAGAGTGTGGGGAACATTCAAGCCTACAGGTACTCCAAAATAATGGAGATTTTAGTGATAAGCAAGTAAGAGGAGTTTGGTAGCTCCACAAAACAGCAAGATAAACTGTAGGCCAACTAGTTTACCAGAGAGAACCAGGAAAAGAGACAGCTATGTGGGGTCAAAACAAACCTTGAGACTGGCTCAAAACTGTCCCAAAAAGCTAAGATGTCAGATTTAACAGACTTCAAAGTGGCTATTACAAATGTGTTCAAAGGACTAAAAAAAAATGATTAAAGAAGTCAAGGAAAGTATGATAGTACCTCATCAAATAGAAAATATCAATAAAATGATAGAAATTATTTTTAAAAGACCAAAAGGAAATTATGAATTTAAAAGTAGAATAATAAAAATGAAATACTTATTAGAGGTACTGTAAAGTATATTTAAACTGGCAAAAGAAAGAATCAGCAAAGAGCACCTGGGTGACTCAGTTAATCATCTGTCTTCTGCTCAGGTCATGTTCCTAGGGTCAAGGAATCAAGCCCTGGGTCTGGTTCCCTGCTCAGCAGAGAGCCTACTTCTCTCTCTCTCCCACCCCCTACTCATGCTCTCTCTTGCTATCTCTCTCTCAAATAGATAAATAAATTCTTTTAAAAAAATCAGCAAACTTGAAAATAGATCAATTAGGATTATGAAATTCAAAGAACAAATGAAATAGAACAAATAAAAACAGAGAAAACTTCAGAGAAATGTAGGACAACATTAAGCACACCAACCTACATATTTTTTTAATTGATTTATTTATTTTCAGCATAACAGAATTCATTATTTTTCACCACACCCAGTGCTCCATGCAATCTGTGCCGTCTATAATACCCACCACCTGGTATCCCAATCTCCCACCCCCCCGCCACTTCAGACCCCTCAGATTGTTTTTCAGAGTCCATAGTTTCTCATGATTCACCTCCCCTTCCAATTTACCCCAACTCCCTTCTCCTCTCTAACTCCCCATGTCCTCCATACTATTTGTTATGCTCCACAAATAAGTGAAAACATATGATAGTTGACTCTCTCTGCTTGACTTATTTCACTCAGCATAATCTCTTCCAGTCCCGTCCATGTTGCTACAAAAGTTGGGTATTCATCCTTTCTGATGGAGGCATAATACTCCATAGTGTATACACCAACCTACATATAATGAGAATATCAAAGGTGAAAGAGAAAAGAAAACAACAAACATTTAAGGGTATAGTGGATGAAAACTTTCCAGATTTGAAGAAAACATCAGTCTACCCATCCAAAAAGTTTAGAAAATTCCAAGTAGGCTAAATTAAAAGAGATCCATTCCCAGACACATCATAGAAAAGTGTGGAAAGACAAATGGAAAATCTTGAAAAGGACAAGAAAAGCACTCATCACTTAACATGGGAACAACAGTTAGATTAAAACCACATTGGAAACAGTTTTAAAATTAAAAACTGGTTTCTAATCAGAAATAATGGAAGCCAAAATGTAGTGGGATACCATATAAAATGTAATAGAAGAAAAAGTAAAATTATCAAATATTATATCTGGCAAAACTATCCCTCAAAGATAAAGGTAAAACAAAGATGCTCCTAAATAAATAAAAACAGAGAATCTGTTGCTAACAAATGCATCTTACAAGAAATACTGAAGGAAGTTCTGCATCCTGAAAGCAAGTGGTGATTCATATGCACATAAAAAAACAAAGAGCAGGGGCACCTGTGTGCCATAGTCATTAACTTTCTGCCTTCAGCTCAGGTCATGATCCCAGGGTCTTAGGATAGAACCCCAATTGAGCACCATATCCGGCTCCCTGTTTGGCAAGAAGCCTGCTTCTCCCTCTCCCACTCCACCTGCTTGTGTTCCTTCTCTCACTGTGTATCTCTCTGTAAAACAAATAAATAAAATCTTTAAAGAAAAAAAGAGCTCTGTTAAATCATGTAATCATAAAAGACAGCATGAGTGTATGTTTCTTCTTTCTTCTCTTAAATGATTTTAAAGGGAAAGAGGCTATGAGGATGTGTGAGCCTGGTGGTGGGTAATAAGGAGGGCCCATATTGTGTGGAGGACTAGATGTGGTGCATAAACAATGAATCTTGGAACACTGAAAAAGTAAAATAAAATTTAAAAAAAATAAATTGTACAAAAGGATATGTATATAATCAGATTGTTGAGTCTATAACATATATAAATGTAATTATGCTTGAAAATAGCAACACAGAGAAGGTGGGTAGGAGCAAGGTTGTACTAAAGTATGGAAAGGACATGAGGTGGTAAGCCCAATTCACAGAAATAAAGGAAGAAGACCAAAAATGGTAGATAAGAAAGTTAATATAACCAACTACAAAGGTATGTCTGCCCTTTTTATTTCTCTCAGCATCTTTAAAAGACTTAGAATTACATAAAGTAATAAAAATGTATTTTTGACTTTATAAAATATATTAAGGTAATATATAACAATAACACAAAAAGAGAGGAAGAAGGAATAGTGCAGTTTTAATGATATAAACCTATATGCATATGATAAAGGTTTAAACTGAAACCAAGACTTTCATAGTATGTTCATATCTTTGTAAAATTATTTATAAATTTTTGTCCACAAAAATCTGGAAAGATACATACTCAGTGGTAACTAGTTAAGTATGGAAGGTGGGACTAAGTGAAATAATTGTTTTACTTATGTGTTTGTTTCTTTCTACAATAAAAATGAGAGTTGTCTAATTAAGGCAAAAAATAGATATATATTATGGATAAGATTTTTATATCACTGTTGAATAAGTTTTGATAAATCTGAAGTGATTTATACAAGATGCATATAATGGCCCTTAGAACAACCACATAGTAAAAATAAATAAAGGAATTAGAATTTTACATTACAAAATATTCGCTTAATACCAAAGATAACAGTAAAGGAGGAACAGATAAACCAGAATGATTTAAAAAAACAAAAACAAAAAGATTTAAATCCCACTATATCAATAATAATAATAAATAATAAAATATGCAATCAAATCACAGAGGTTTTGAAATTGGACATTAGTCAAACTACAAAGTTTGAGGGAACATCCTGTACAAGACTGCCCCCACCCTAACACCAAGCGCAAATTTGGGAGGTTGTCAAAATCATTCTCAGTTTTGATAATTTACAAGAAGGACTCATAAAACTCAATGAAAGTCACTTATGGTTTGTCTCCCTCCCAATCCCATCTTGTTTCATTTATTCTTCTCCTACCCACTTAAGCCCCCATGTTGCATCACCACTTCCTCATATCAGGGAGATCATATGATAGTTGTCTTTCTCTGCTTGACTTATTTCGCTAAGCATGATACGCTCTAGTTCCATCCATGTTGTCGCAAATGGCAAGATTTCATTTCTTTTGATGGCTGCATAGTATTCCATTGTGTATATATACCACATCTTCACAGACCTGTACCCCTGGGGATAAAAATATATGTTTATAAAAAATAAAAAATTAATTAAAAAAAATATGTTAAAAGGATGGATGTCACACTACCTGTTTTTTATAATAGAAGAAGGTAGAAAAAGAATATTAACAAACACAAAGAAAAAAAAAAACTCAATGAAAGCTATTATGCTCCCAATTATGATTTATTGCAGAAAAAGGATACAGATTAAAACCAGCCAAGGAAGAGACATATAGGACAGAATCTGAAAGAATCCCAAATGCAAAGCTTCTTGTGCCCTTTCTCTGTAGAGTCACGACATGTTACTCTGCCAGCATCAATGTGTAACAATATTAACAACCATTGCACATCAGCAAAGCTCAGTTGATCTCAGTTTCCAGAGATTTTATTGGGAGGTCATTATGTAGGAATGATTGACTTATTGATTGCCCACATGACTTATCCTAGTGTCCAGAATGATGGGTAATGCAAATGACTCAACCTCCCACCTTGTATCACATGTTTGGTCTTTTTGGTATGGCTAACCTCTACCCTAAGATTGTCACTGTGGCCAACCCCATGCTAAGATATGGAGTGGCCAACTCTCAACCTAAACAAAGACAATTCTATCAGACTTAATATAAATTACTTCCCAGAAACTTAAGGCAAAGGCCAGAGATATCTTTGGGCAAAGCCAAATTCTTTACCATACAATATATGTATATGTAAGACATATAAATATACCTAACATCAAAGCCCTAAATACATGAAGCAAAAACTGATAGAATTACCAACTAAAAAAAAAAAAAATGAGAATTTAACAATAATACTTAAAAACTCCAATACCAAACTTTCAATAATGTCAAGACCAATTAGACAATTAGACAGAATATTAACAAGGAATTAAAATAAATGAACAACACTGAAAACCAACTAACAGACATCCACATAATAAAATAAGAGACATTCTTCTCAAGGATCCATGCAGCATTTCCAGAACAGATCATGTGCTAGGCTAGAAAACAAGCCTCAGCACATTTTAAAGACCTTAAATTATATAAATTATGTTATCTCACCATAATGGATTAAAATTAGAAATCAGTAACATAAGGAAATTTGAAAAAGTCACAAACACATGGAAATTTAAGCAGTACATTCTTAAATAAACTATGTATCAAAGAAGAAATCACAAGAGAATTTATAAAATGTTTTGACATAAATGAAATGAAAATATAATATTTTAAAGCTAATAGATGCAGTCAAAGTAGGCTCAGATGAGAAATTAGAGCTGTAAATGCACATTTTTAAATACTTCAAATTAGTAACCTAACCTTATACCGTAAGACACTTGAAAAAGAGCATACTAAACTGAAAGCAAGCATAAGGAAGGCAACAATAAAGATCAGAGAAGTTAATGGAATAGAGAATAGGAAAATCAGCAAAGCCAAAAGTTGGATCCTTGAAAAATTAACAAAATTGATGAAAGTTTAGTTAGACTGACAAAGAAGGAAAAAGGAGGCTCAAGTTACAAAAATCAGGAATAAAAGTAGGACATTATTATCAACTTTACAGAAATAAAAAGGACTATAGGAGAATACTACAAACAGTATTATGCTAAAAAAGTAGAATAATTAGATGAAATTACAAATTATTAGATACAAACTACTGAAACTAAAAAGAATAGAACCTCTAAATGGGCCTGTAACCAGTGATCAAATTAGTAATTTTTAAAAATCCCAAAAAGTTAAGCCCAGGTTACATGGTTTTACTGCTGAATTTTGTCAAACATTTAAAGAAAAATTGATACCAGTTCTTCATAAAATCTTTCAAAAAATATGAAAGAACAGTATACTTATCAACTTATCTTATGAGACAATATTACATAGTACCCAAACTATAGAAAATTACCATAGTAAAAAGAAAAAGCAGGCCACTTTCTCACATGAATACAGACATAAAAATTCTCAACAAAAACTAGAAAACTGAACCCAACCACATTTTTAAAAGATTATACACCATGACTAAGTGGGATTTATTCTAGGAATGCAAAGTTGGTTTCATAAATAAAAATCAGTTAATATAGGGGCTCCTGGGTAACTCAATGGGTTAAAGCCTCTGCCTTGGGCTCAGGTCATGATCCCAGGCTCCTGGGATCCAGCTCTGCATTGGTCTCTCTGCTCAGCAGGGAGCCTGCTTCCTCCTCTCTCTCTGCCTACTTGTGATTTCTGTCTGGCAAATAAATAAATTTTTAAAAAATCATTTAAAAAATCAGTTAATGTAATACACCATATCAATAGATTTAAGGACAAAAGCCACATGATCGTATCAATACATAAAGAAAAAAGCATTTGGCAAAATTCTCACACATTTTTATGATAAAACCACTCACCATCTAGCAATAGAACTGCATATCCTTAACCTAATAATGAACATTAAATTTTTGAAAAGCCAAGGCTAACATATTTAATGATAAAAGACTAAATGTTTTCCATCTAAGATCAGGAACAAACAAAGATCTGTGGTGGTGTCACGACTTCTATTCAACATTGTGTTGAAGGTCTAGCTAAGACAGTGAGAAAGGAAGGAAGGAAGGGAGGGAGGAAGGAGTAAAGAAATAAAAAGGATCCATATTAGAAAGGAAAAAATATAACTGCTTCTATTTTCAGGTGACATAATTTCATATACAGAAAATCCTAAGGAAACTCTCCCAACAAATCTATAGAACCATAAAATGGGTTTGACAAGGTTGCAAGATATAAGATCAGTATATAAAAATCAGTTGTTATTCTATACACAGGCAATGAAAAAATCAAAAAATGAAATTAAAAAAACAATTTGATTTACAATGGCCTCAAAAAGAAAAAGTAGTTAGGAATAAATTCAACAAATAAATTTATTTGAAAATACAAAAAGGTTTACTCTGAAAATTAGAAAACACTGACATCTGAAAGAAGACATAAATATTTAGAAAGATATACCATATTCATGGATCTGAATATATAATATTATTACAATAGTAATACTTCTCAAATTGATCTAAGATTAAATGCAATCCCTTTCAAAATTCCAGCTGATTTTTTTGGGTTTTTTTGTTTGTTTGTTTGCATAAGTTGATAAGCTGATCCCAAAGTTGATATGGAAATTCAAGAGGCCAAGAAAAGCCAGAATATTCATGAAAAAAAAAGAAAGAAAGTGGTTGGACTCACATTTTCTTTAATTAATTTTTTATTTTTTATAAACATATATTTTTATCCCCAGGGGTACAGGTCTGTGAATCACCAGGTTTACACACTTCACAGCACTCACCAAAGCACATACCCTCCCCAATGTCCATAATCCCACCCCCTTCTCCCAAACCCCCTCCCCCCAGCAACCCTCAGTTTGTTTTGTGAGATTAAGAGTCACTTATGGTTTGTCTCCCTCCCAATCCCATCTTGTTTCATTTATTCTTCTCCTACCCACTTAAGCCCCCATGTTGCATCACCACTTCCTCATATCAGGGAGATCATATGATAGTTGTCTTTCTCTGCTTGACTTATTTCACTAAGCATGATACGCTCTAGTTCCATCCATGTTGTCGCAAATGGCAAGATTTCATTTCTTTTGATGGCTGCATAGTATTCCATTGTGTATATATACCACATCTTCTTTATCCATTCATCTGTTGATGGACATATAGGTTCTTTCCATAGTTTGGCTATTGTGGACATTGCTGCTATAAACATTTGGGTGCATGTGCCCCTTTGGATCACTACGTTTGTATCTTTAGGGTAAATACCCAATAGTGCAATTGCTGGGTCATAGGGCAGTTCTATTTTCAACATTCTGAGGAACCTCCATGCTGTTTTCCAGAGTGGCTGCACCAGCTTGCATTCCCACCAACAGTGTAGGAGGGTTCCCCTTTCTCCGCATCCTCGCCAGCATCTGTCATTTCCTGACTTGTTGATTTTAGCCATTCTGACTGGTGTGAGGTGATATCTCATTGTGGTTTTGATTTGTATTTCCTTGATGCCGAGTGATATGGAGCACTTTTTCATATGTCTGTTGGCTATCTGGATGTCTTCTTTGCAGAAATGTCTGTTCATGTCCTCTGCCCATTTCTTGATTGGATTATTTGTTCTTTGGGTGTTGAGTTTGCTAAGTTCTTTATAGATTCTGGACACTAGTCCTTTATCTGATATGTCATTTGCAAATATCTTCTCCCATTCTGTCAGTTGTCTTTTGATTTTGTTAACTGTTTCCTTTGCTGTGCAAAAGCTTTTGATCTTGATGAAATCCCAATAGTTCATTTTGCCCTTGCTTCCCTTGCCTTTGGCGTTGTTCCTAGGAAGATGTTGCTGCGGCAGAGGTCGAAGAGGTTGCTGCCTGTGTTCTCCTCAAGGATTTTGATGGATTCCTTACGCACATTGAGGTCCTTCATCCATTTTGAGTCTATTTATGTGTGTGGTGTAAGGAAATGGTCCAATTTCATTTTTCTGTATGTGGCTGTCCAATTCTCCCAACACCATTTATTGAAGAGGCTGTCATTTGTCCATTGGACATTCTTTCCTGCTTTGTCGAAGATTAGTTGACCATAGAGTTGAGGGTCTATTTCTGGGCTCTCTATTCTGTTCCATTGATCTATGTGTCTGTTTTTGTGCCAGTATCATGCTGTCTTGATGATGACAGCTTTGTAATAGAGCTTGAAGTCCGGAATTGTGATGCCAACAACTTTGGCTTTCTTTTTCAATATCCCTTTGGCTATTCGAGGTCTTTTCTGGTTCCATATAAATTTTAGCATTATTTGTTCCATTTCTTTGAAAAAGATGGATGGTACTTTGATAGGAATTGCATTAAATGTGTAGATTGCTTTAGGTAACATAGACATTTTCACAATATTTATTCTTCCAATCCAGGAGCATGGAACATTTTTCCATTACTTTGTGTCTTCCTCAATTTCATGAGTACGTTATACTTTTCTGAGTATAGATTCTTAGCCTCTTTGGTTAGGTTTATTCCTAGGTATCTTACAGTTTTGAGTGCAATTGTAAATGGGATTGACTCCTTAATTTCTCTTTCTTCTGTCTTGTTGTTGGTGTAGAGAAATGCAACTGATTTCTGTGCATTGATTTTATATCCTGACAGTTTACTGAATTCCTGTACAAGTTCTAGCAGTTTTGGAGTGGAGTCTTTTGGGTTTTCCACATATAGTATCATATCATCTGCGAAGAGTGATAATTTGACTTCTTCTTTGCTGATTTGGATGCCTTTAATTTCCTTTTGTTGTCTGATTGCTGAGGCTAGGACCTCTAGTACTATTTGAATAGCAGTGGTGATAATGGACATCCCTGTCATGTTCCTGACCTTAGCGGAAAAGCTTTCAGTTTTTCCCCATTGAGAATGATATTTGTGGTTGGTTTTTCATAAATGGCTTTGATAATATTGGGGTATGTGCCCTCTATCCCCACACTTTGAAGAGTTTTGATCAGGAAGGGATGCTGTACTTTGTCAAATGCTTTTTCAGCATCTGTTGAGAGTATCATATGGTTCTTGTTCTTTCTTTTATTGATGTGTTGTATCACATTGACTGATTTGCGGATGTTGAACCAACCTTGCAGCGCTGGAATAAATCCCACTTGGTCGTGGTGAATAATCCTTTTAATGTACTGTTGAATCCTATTGGCTAGTATTTTGGTGAGAATTTTCGCATCTGTGTTCATAAAGGGTATTGCTCTATAGCTCTCTTTTTTGGTGGGATCCTTGTCTGGTCTAGGGATCAAGGTGATGCTGGCCTCATAAAATGAGTTTGGAAGTTTTCCTTCCATTTCTATTTTTTGGAAGAGTTTCAGGAGAATAGGAATTAGTTCTTCTTTAAATGTCTGGTAGAATTCCCCCGGGAAGCCGTCTGGCCCTGGGCTTTTGTTTGTTTGGAGATTTTTAAAGACTGTTTCAATCTCCTTCCAGGTTATGGGTCTGTTCAGGCTTTCTATTTCCTCTTGGTTCAGTTGTGGGAGTTTATATGTTTCTAGGAATGCATCCATTTCTTCCAGATTGTCAAATTTATTGGCGTAGAGTTGCTCATAGTATGTTCTTATAATAGTTTGTATTTCTTTGGTGTTAGTTGTGATCTCTCCTCTTTCATTCATGATTTTATTTATTTGGGTCCTTTCTCTTTTCTTTTTGATAAGTCGGGCCAGGGGTTTATCAATTTTATTAATTCTTTCAAAGAACCAGCTCCTAGTTTCGTTGATTTGTTCTATTGTTTTTTTGGTTTCTATTTCATTGATTTCTGCTCTGATCTTTATGATTTCTCTTCTCCTGCTGGGCTTAGGGTTTCTTTCTTGTTCTTTCTCCAGCTCCTTTAGGTGTAGGGTTAGGTTGTGTGCCTGAGACCTTTCTTGTTTCTTGAGAAAGGCTTGTACCGCTATATATTTTCCTCTCAGGACTGCCTTTGTTGTGTCCCACAGATTTTGAACCGTTGTATTTTCATTATCATTTGTTTCCATGATTTTTTTCAATTCTTCTTTAATTTCCCGGTTGACCCATTCATTCTTTAGAAGGATGCTGTTTAGTCTCCATGTATTTGGGTTCTTTCCAAACTTCCTTTTGTGGTTGAGTTCTAGCGTTAGAGCATTGTGGCCTGAAAATATGCAGGGAATGATCCCAATCTTTTGATACCGGTTGAGTCCTGATTTAGGACCAAGGATGTGATCTATTCTGGAGAATGTTCCATGTGCACTAGAGAAGAATGTGTATTCTGTTGCTTTGGGATGAAATATTCTGAATATATCTGTGATGTCCATCTGGTCCAGTGTGTCGTTTAAGGCCTTTATTTCCTTGCTGATCTTTTGCTTGGATGATCTGTCCATTTCAGTGAGGGGAGTGTTAAAGTCCCCTACTATTATTGTATGATTGTTGATGTGTTTCTTTGATTTTGTTATTAATTGGTTTATATAGTTGGCTGCTCCCATGTTGGGGGCATAGATATTTAAAATTGTTAAATCTTCTTGTTGGACAGACCCTTTGAGTATGATATAGTGTCCTTCCTCATCTCTTATTATAGTCTTTGGCTTAAAATCTAATTGATCTGATATAAGGATTGCCACTCCTGCTTTCTTCTGATGTCCATTAGCATGGTAAATTCTTTTCCACCCCCTCACTTTAAATCTGGAGGTGTCTTCGGGCTTAAAATGAGTTTCTTGGAGGCAACATATAGATGGGTTTTGTTTTTTTATCCATTCTGATACCCTGTGTCTTTTGACAGGGGCATTTAGCCCATTAACATTCAGGGTAACTATTGAGAGATATGAATTTAGTGCCATTGTATTGCCTGTAAGGTGACTGTTACTGTATATGGTCTCTGTTCCTTTCTGATCTACCACTTGTAGGCTCTCTCTTTGCTTAGAGGACCCCTTTCAATATTTCCTGTAGAGCTGGTTTGGTATTTGCAAATTCTTTCAGTTTTTGTTTGTCCTGGAAGCTTTTAATCTCTCCTTCTATTTTCAATGACAGCCTAGCTGGATATAGTATTCTTGGCTGCATGTTTTTCTCGTTTAGTGCTCTGAAAATATCATGCCAGCTCTTTCTGGCCTGCCAGGTCTCTGTGGATATGTCAGCTACCAATCTAATATTTTTACCATTGTATGTTACAGACTTCTTTTCCCGGGCTGCTTTCAGGATTTTCTCTTTGTCACTGAGACTTGTAAATTTTACTATTAAGTGACGGGGTGTGGGCCTATTCTTATTGATTTTGAGGGGCGTTCTGTGAACCTCCTGAATTTTGATGCTCGTTCCCTTTGCCATATTGGGGAAATTCTCCCCAATAATTCTCTCCAGTATACCTTCTGCTCCCCTCTCTCTTTCTTCTTCTTCTGGAATCCCAATTATTCTAATGTTGTTTCGTCTTATGGTGTCACTTATCTCTTGAATTCTCCCCTCGTGGTCCAGTAGCTGTTTGTCCCTCTTTTGCTCAGCTTCTTTATTCTCTGTCATTTGGTCTTCTATATCACTAATTCTTTCTTCTGCCTCATTTATCCTAGCAGTGAGAGCCTCCATTTTTGATTGCACCTCATTAATAGCTTTTTTGATTTCAACTTGGTTAGATTTTAGTTCTTTTATTTCTCCAGAAAGGGCTTTTATATCTCTCGAGAGGGTTTCTCTAATATCTTCCATGCCTTTTTCGAGCCCGGCTAGAACCTTGAGAATTGTCATTCTGAACTCTAGATCTGACATGTTACCAATGTCTGTATTGATTAGGTCCCTAGCCTTTGGTACTGCCTCTTGTTCTTTTTTTTTGTGTTGAATTTTTCCATCTTGTCATTTTGTCCAGATAAGAGTATATGAAGGGGCAAGTAAAATACTAAAAGGGTGGCAACAACCCCAGGAAAATATGCTTTAACCAAATTAGAAGAGATCCAAAATCGTGAGGGGGGAAAAAGGGGATAAAAAGAGGTTCATAAAGGAAGAAAGAAAAAAAAAGAAAAAAGAAAAGAAAAGAATTAAAAAAAAGAAAACACCTAAAAAATGTAAAAAAGAAAAAATATATATATTAGATAAACTAGTAAAAAATCGTTAGAAAAGAAAAAGGTAACAGTTAAAAAAAAATTTTTTTACCCGAAGGCGAGAAAAAAAAAACAAAAAATGAAAAAGAAAAAAATTAAATTAACTGCAAGACTAAAAAAAATCACAGGGAAAAAGCCATGAGTTCCGTGCTTGGCTTTCTCCTCCTCTGGAATTCTGCTGCTCTCCTTGGTATTGAAACTTCACTCCTTGGTAGGTGAACTTGGTCTTGGCTGGATTTCTTGTTGATCTTCTGGGGGTGGGGCCTGTTGTAGTGATTCTCAAGTGTCTTTGCCCCAGGCGGAATTACACCGCCCTTACCCGGGGCCGGGGTGAGTAATCCGCTCGGGTTTGCTTTCAGGAGCTTTTGTTCCCTGAGCGCTTTCTGTAGAGTTCCAGAGGACGGGAATACAAATGGCGGCCTCCTGGTCTCCGGCCTGGAGGAGCCGAGAGCCCAGGGCCGCACTCCTCAGTGTGCCCTCAGAGAACAGCGCCCAGTTACTCCCGTCTGCCTGACCTCCGGCCGCGCTCTGAGCTCACTGAGCCTGCGACCGCTTCAAGGTCACCCCAAGCTGCGAGTTTACTGTCAGCTCTGTCTCTGTAGCCGGCTTTCCCGTTCCAATACCCGCAAGGTCTGCGACACTCAGACACCCCCGATCCTTCTGTGACCCTGCGGGACCTGAGGCCACGCTGACCCCGTGTGGGCTTCGCCCCGGTTTAGCCTCTGGAGCGATGTCCCTCAGCGGAACAGACTTTTAAAAGTCCTGATGTGCACGGTTGCTCCGCCGCTTGCCGGGAGCCGGCCCCTCCCCCCGAGGGTCTATCTTCCCGTCGCTTTGGATTCACTTCTCCGCTGGTCCTACCTTTCAGAAAGTGGTTGTTTTTCTGTTTCCAGAATTGCTGTTCTTCTTCTCTTCGATCTGCTGATGGATTTTCAGGTGTTTGCAATCTTTAGATAAGCTATCTAGCTGATCTCCGGCTAGCTGAAGCAGTCTCAGCCTGCTACTTCTCCGCCATCTTGACTCCTCCCCCCTGGACTCACTTTTGTATTAAGAAAAAAAAAAAAAGTAAAATAAAGAAAAGTACTACATTTACAGTTAATTGATTTTTTACAATGACATCAAGACAATGCAATGGGGAAAGAACAATCTTTCAAACAATGATGGGTCAACTAGATATACACATGCAAAAGAAGGAAGTTAGGCTTTTTTTTCACAGTGTACATAAAATTAACTCAAATGGATTGTGGACTTACAGATAAGATCTAAAACAATGAAAACCTGAGAAGAAAACATATAAGTAAAATTTCATAATCACAGGTCAGACAAAACTTTCTTAGACATGATGCAAAAAAAAAAAAGATAGGTTACAAAATAAAAAAGATAGATAAATTGGAATTTATCAAAATTTTTAAATATTGTGTTTCAAAGGACAAAATAAAATAGATAAATACAAAATAAAATAAAATATAGATAAAATAAAAAATAAAATAAAAAACGTTTACAAAATAAACCTTAACAGGTTACAAAATAAAAAAGATAGATAAATTGGAATTTAGCAAAATTTTTAAATATTGTGTTTCAAAGGACAATATCAAGAAAGTGGAAAAAAAAATCCACGGTAGAAAGATTTTGTGAATTATGTAACCAATGAGGATCTTGTATCTGGAATATATATAAAGAACTCTTATTCAATAATATGAGACAAATAACCCAATTAAAATGAGAAAAGTAACTATATTTTGTCTATTTATTTATTTATTTACTGAGAGAGTTCATGTGAATGAGAAGGGTTGGGGGAGATGGCAGAGGGAGAGAAAGAGAATCTTAAGCAGGCTCCATGCCCAGTGTAAAGCCCAATGTGGGGCTCAATCTCACAATCCTGAGATTATGACCTGAGAGAATATTAAGAGTTGAACACTAAAAGACTGAACTACCAAGATGTCCATGAAAAAGGATTTAATTTTAACATAGAATACATAATATACATAAAAAAAACTTCTCCAAAGATATGTAAATGGACAATAAGTAAATAAAAGCACTAATAGATACATAAACTCTGTTAGGGAAATGTAAATCAAAACTACAGTGAGATACCACTTCACTCACACTATAATAGCTATAATTTTTTTTTAAAGCAGAAACTCAAGTGATGATGAGGATATAGACAAATTGGAACTCTCATACATCACTGGTAAATATGTAAAGTGGTTCAAACATTTTGGAAAACAGCTGTACAGTTCCTAAAAATGTTGAACATAGAATAACCATATCACCCAGAAATTTCACTCCTAGGTATATACCAAAGGGAAATAAATGTATAGAGCCGCACAAAAAGTTCTATACCAACATTCAGAGCAGCATTACTCATAATCACCAAAAAGCAGAAACAACCCAAATGTCCATCTAATGGAATGATGAATGGATTAGTAAAATGTGTCATATTCACACAAAGATATGTATTTGGTACTTGAAAAAAAAGGAGGGAAACAATAACACACACAGCACAGATAAACCTCGAAGACATTACGCTAATAAAGTAACCAGCCACAAAGGATTACATATTATACAACTCCATTTATGTCAAATGTACACAGATATATCTGTAGAGATAGAAAGTATGTAACTGGTTACCTAAAGCTGGGGATGGCTGGAAGGAAGTAGGGAAAAATGTCTAGTAGGTATGGAATTTCTCTCCAAGAAGATAAAAATGCTCTAATATTGATTGTGTTTAAGATTACACAACTGTGTGAATATACTAAAAACTATTGAATAATATGCTTTGAGTGAACAAATTTTATGGTATGTGAATTATATATCTCAATATGGCTGCTATTTTTTTAATAAAATAGCCATATAGAGGCCAATTATTCAATTCTTGGCCCATCCAAAAGTAGAATAATTTTTATTAATAGCTCTCCACTTACATTATGTCAATTAACTAATAGTGATATGTTTGATATCATTATTTATTTTACATATTATTCAGATATGGTATGTATAAAAACAACAGTTAAGCTGTAAAAAACAAGGATACTATGTTCTAGATAATCAAAGCAAAACAAATAACAATAAAGAGCACTAGCTTCATTGTATCTCCCTAACACCGAGTTTTTTTTTTAATTTTTTATTTTTTATTAAGATATAATGTATGATTAGCCCCAGGGATACAGGTCTGTGAATCACCAGGTTTACAAACTTCACAGCACTCACAATAGCACATACCTTTCCCAATGTCCATAACCCAACCAACCTCTCCCTACCCACACCCCTGCCAGCAACCCTCAGTTTGTTTTGTGAGATTAGGAGTTTCTTATGGTTTGTCTACCTCCTGATCCCATCTTGTTTCATTTTTTCCTTCCCTAAACCTCCGACTTTGCCTCCCAACTTCCTCATATCAGGGAGATCATATGATAATTGTCTTTCTCTGATTGACTTATTTCGCTCAGCATAATACCTTCTAGTTCCATCCATGTAATCACAAATGGCAAGATTTCATTCCCTTTGATGGCTGCGTGGTATTCCATTATATATATACACTGTATCTTCTTTTTTTTTAAGATGTTATTTATTTATGTAACAGAGAAACAGATCACAAGTAGGCAGAGAGGCAGGCAGAGAGAAAGAGGGAAGCAGGCTCCCTGCTGAGCAGAGAGCCCAATGCAGGACTTGATCCCAGGACCCTAGAACCACGACCTGAGCCAAAGACAGAGGCTTTAACCCACTGAGCCACCCAAGAGCCCTACCACATCTTCTTTATACATTCATCAGTTGGTGGACATCTAGGTTCTTTCCATAGTTTGGTTATTGTGGACATTGCTGCCATAAACATTCAGGTGAACATACCCCTTCGTATCACTACATTTGTATCTTTAAGGTAAATACCCAGTAGTGCGATTGCCAGATCATCGGATAGCTCTATTTTCAACTTTTTGAGGAACTTCCATGCTGTTTTCCAGAGTGGTGCACCAACTTGCATTCCCACCAACAGTGAAGGAGGATTCCCCTTTCTCTGCATCCTCACCAGCATCTGTCATTTCCTGACTTGCTTTTTTTTTTGTTTTGTTTTGTTTTAATTTATTTTTTATTTTCAGCACAACAGTATTCATTATTTTTGCACCACACCCAGTGCTCCATGCAATCCGTGCCCTCTATAATACCCACCACCTGGTACCCCGACCTCCCACCCCCCCGCCCCTTCAAAACCCTCAGATTGTTTTTCAGAGTCCATAGTCTCTCATGGTTCACCTCTCCTTCCAATTTCCCCCAACTCCCTTCTTCTCTCTATCTCCCCATGTCCTCCATGCTATTTGTTATGCTCCACAAATAAGTGAAACCATATGATAATTGACTCTCTCTGGCTGACTTATTTCACTCAGCATAATCTCTTCCAGTCCCGTCCATGTTGCTACAAAAGTTGGGTATTCATCCTTTCTGATGGAGGCATAATACTCCATAGTGTATATGGACCACATCTTCCTTATCCATTCGTCCATTGAAGGGCATCTTGGTTCTTTCCACAGTTTGGCAACCGTGGCCATTGCTGCTATAAACATGGGGATACAGATGGCCCTTCTTTTCATGACATCCGTATCTTTGGGGTAAATACCCAGTAGTGCAATGGCAGGGTCAGAGGGAAGTTCTATTTTTAATTTCTTGAGGAATTTCCACACTGTTCTCCAAAGAGGCTGCACCAACCTGCATTCCCACCAACAGTGTAAGAGGGTTCCCCTTTCTCCACATGCCCTCCAACACATGTTGTTTCCTGTCTTGTTAATTTTGGCCATTCTAACTGGTGTAAGGTGATATCTCAATGTAGTTTTAATTTGAATCTCCCTGATGGCTAGTGATGATGAACATTTTTTCATGTGTCTGATAGCCATTTGTATGTCTTCATTGGAGAAGTGTCTGTTCATATCTTCTGCCCATTTTTTGATATGATTGTCTGTTTTGTGTATGCTGAGTTTGAGGAGGTCTTTATAGATCCTGGATATCAATCTTTTGTCTGTACTGTCATTTGAAAATATCTTCTCCCATTCCGTGGGTTGCCTCTTTGTTTTGTTGACTGTTTCCTTTGCTGTGCAGAAGCTTTTGATTTTGATGAAGTCCCAAAAGTTCATCTTCGCTTTTGTTTCCTTTGCCTTTGGAGACATATCTTGAAAGAAGTTGCTGTGGCTGATATCGAAGAGATTACTGCCTATGTTCTCCTCTAGGATTCTGATGGATTCCTGTCTCACATTGAGGTCTTTTATCCATTTTAAGTTTATCTTTGTGTACGGTGTAAGAGAATGGTCGAGTTTCATTTTTCTACATATAGCTGCCTAGTTTTCCCAGCACCATTTATTGAAGAGACTGTCTTTCTTCCACTGTATATTTTTTCCCGTTTTGTCGAAGATTATTTGCCCAGAGAGTTGAGGGTCCATATCTGGGGTCTCTACTCTGTTCCACTGGTCTATGTATCTGTTAATTTTAGCCATTGTGATTGGTGTGAGGTGGTATCTCATTGTATTTTTGATTTATATTTCCCTGATGCCAAGTGATATGGAGCACTTTTTCATGTATCTGTTGGCCATCTGGATGTATTCTTTGCAGAAATCTCTGTTCAAGTCCTCTGCCCATTTCTTAACTGGATTATTTGGTCTTGGGTGTTGAGTTTGATAAATTCTTTATAGATTTTGAACACTAACCCTTTATCTGATACGTCGTTAGCAAATATTTTCTCCCATTCTGTCAGTTGTCTTTTGGTTTTGTTAACTGTTTCCTTTGCTGTGCAAAAGCTTTTGATCTTGATGAAATCCCAATAGTTCATTTTTGCCCTTGCTTCCCTTGCCTTTGGCGATGTTCCTAGGAAGAAGTTGCTGTGGCTGAGGTCGAAGAGGTTGCTGCCTGTGTTCTCCTCAAGGATTTTGATGGATTCCTTCCTCACAATGAGGTCCTTCATCCATTTTGAGTCTGTTTTCATTTGTGGTGTAAGGAAATGTTACAATTTCATTATTCTGCTTGTGGCCGTCCAATTTTCCCAACACCTTTTGTTGAAGAGCCTGTCTTTTTTTCCATTGGACATTCTTTCCTACTTTGTCAAAGATTAGTTGACCATAGAGTTGAGGGCCTGTTTCTGGGCTCTCTATTCTCTTCCAATGATCTATGTGTCTGCTTTTGTGCCAGTACCATACTGTCTTGATGAAGACAGCTTTGTAATAGAGCTTGAAGTCTGGAATTGTGATGCCACCAACTTTGGCTTTCTTTTTCACCATTCCTCTGGCTATTCGAAGTCTTTACTGGTTCCATATAAATTTCAGGATTATTTGTTCCATTTCTTTGAAAAAAAATAGATAGTATTTTGATAGGGATTGTGTAAAATGTGTAGATTGCTTTAGATAGCATAGACATTTTCACAATATTTGTTCTTCTAATCCATGAGCATGGAACATTTTTCCATTTCTTTGTGTCTTCCTCAATTTCTTTCATGAGTACTTTATAGTTTTCTGAGTACAGATCTATTGCCTCTTTGATTAGGTTTATTCCTAGGTATTATGGTTTGGGGAGCAATTGTAAATGGAATTGACTCCTCTTTCTTCTGTCTTGTTGTTGGTGTAAAAAAAATGCAAATGATTTCTGTGCATTGAATTTATATCCTGAGAATTTACTGAATTCCTGTATGAGTTCTAGCACATTTGGAGTGGATTCTTTTGGGTTTTCCACATAAAGTATCATATCATCTGCAAAGAGTGATAGTTTGACTTCTTCTTTGCTGATTTGGATGCTTTTAATTATTTTGTTGTTGTCTGATTGCAGAGGCTAGGACTTCTAGTACTATGTTGAATAGAAGTGGTGATAATGGACATCCCTGCCATGTTCCTGACCTTAGTGTAAAAGCTCTCAGTTTTTTTCCATTGAGAATGTATTCCATGTGCACTAGAGAAGAATGTGTATTCTGTTGCTTTGGGATGAAATGTTCTGAATATATCTGTGATTTCCATCTGGTCCAGTGTGTCATTTAAGGTCTTTATTTCCTTGTTGATCTTTTGCTTGGATGATCTATTTCAGTGAGGGGAGTGTTAAGTCGCCTACTATTATTGTATTATTGTTGATGTGTTTCTTTGATTTTGTTAATAATTGGTTTATGTAGTTGGCTGCTCCCATGTTAGGGGCATAGATATTTAAAATTGTTAGATCTTCTTGTTGGACCGACCCTTTGAGTATGATATAGTGTCCTTCCTCATCTCTTACTATAGTCTTTGGCTTAAAATCTACTCGATCTGATATAAGGTTTGCCACCCCTGCTTTCTTCTGATGTCCATTAGCATGGTAAATTCTTTTCCACCCCCTCACTTTAAATCTGGAGGTGTCTTCGGGTCTAAAATGAGTTCCTTGTAGGCAACATATAGATGGGTTTTGTTTATTTATCCATTCTGATACACTGTGTCTTTTGATTGTGGCATTTAGCCCATTGACATTCAGGGTAGCTATTGAGAGATATGAATTTAGTGCCATTGTATTGCCTGTAAGGTGACTGTTACTGTGTATTGTCTCTGTTCCTTTCTGATCTACTACTTTTAGGCTCTCTCTTTGCTTAGAGGACCCCTTTCAATATTTCCTGTAGAAATGATTTGGTGTTTGCAAATTCTTTCAGTTTTTGTTTGTCCTGGAAGTTTTTTTATCTCTCCTTTTATTTTCAATGATAGCCTAGCTGGATATAGTATTCTTGGCTGCATGTTTTTCTCATTTACTGCTCTGAATATATCATGCCAGTTCTTTCTGGCCTGCCATGTCTCTGTGGATAAGTCTGCTGCCAATCTAATATTTTTACCATTGTATGTTACAGACTTCTTTTCCTGGGGTGCTTTCAGGGTTTTCTCTTTGTCACTAAGACTTATAAATTTTACTATTAGGTGACGGGGTGTGGACCTATTCTTATTGATTTTGAGGGGGGACGTCTACAGCCATACCACCCTGAACGTGCCCAATCTCATCTGATTTTGAGGGGGCTTTTCTGTGCCTCCTGGATTTTGTGGCTTGTTCCCTTTGTCATATTAGGGAAATTCTCTACAATAATTCACTCCAATATATCTTCTGCCCCACTCTCTCTTTCTTCTTCTGGAATCCTGATTATTCTAACATTGCATTTTCTTATGGTATCACTTATCTCTCAAATTCTCCCCTTATGGTCCAGTAGTTGTTTGTCTCTCCTTTGCTCAGCTTCTTTATTCTCCATCATTTGGTCTTCTATATCACTAATTTTCTCTTCTGCCTCTTTTATCCTAGCAGTAAGAGCCTCCATTTTTTATTGCATCTCATTAATATCTTTTTTTATTTCAGCTTTGTTAGATTTTAGTTTTTTTATTTCTCCAGAAAGGGCTTTTATTTCTCTAATATCTTCGATGCCTTTTTTGAGCCCAGCTAGTACCTTGAGTATTGTCATTCTGAACTCTAGATCTGACATATTACCAATGTCCATATTGAATAGGTCCCTAGCCTTTGGTACTGCCTCTTTTTCTTTCTTTCTTTTTTGGTGGTGAGTTTTTCCACCTTTTCATTTTATCCAGATAAGAATATATGAGTGAGAGAATAAAATACAAAATGTGTGACAAAGACCCCAGAAAAAATGTGCATTAAACAAATCAGAAGAGACCCCAAATCGTGGGGAAAAGAAAGGAGTAAAAACAAGTTCAAAAAAAAATTTTTTAAAGAAAAAGAAAATATATATATTTGACTGGTGAATAGAACACAGCCATCCACTTGATTTGGGGAGTATTTTGGTCTCTTAGAAGAAAGTACCTCCCAAAATTTTAAAGAAAGAAAGGGAAAAAAATAATACACACACACACACACACACACACACACACACACAAATGAGGATAAACCCAGTGAAGGGATAGAACATAACTGCAAAGAGAAATTTAAAAAAAAAAAAAAATTCTAAAAAAGGAGTTGATAAGATAAGTGGATCGGGAAAAAAAGAAAGGGAAAATGGAGAGAATTTGCTCGGGCTGGAGACTAGAACAAACCTTGTGCTAGATTTAGGGTATATTTTGATCTATTAGAATAAGTTGTATCCCAAAATTTTTTAGAAGAAAAAACCCTATGTGTATACAAAAGATAAAGTTAGATGCAATGAAGGATAAAATATGTCTATAATAATGAAGCTTCAAAAAAAAATTTTTTTTCAAAAAAAAATTTTAAGGAAGTTATTGTTAAGATAAACTAGTTAAAAAACCTTAAAAGAGGAAAGAGTAATAGTTTAAAAATTAGAATAAGAAAGAAATAAAATTTTAAAATTTAATTAACTTTGCAAGACTAAAGAATCATGGAGAGAAAGCCATGAATTCCATGCCTCACTTTCCCCTCCTCTGGAATTCCACTGTTCTCCTTGATCAGTGAGTTTGGTCTTAGCTGGATTTCTTGCAGATCTTCTGGGGGAGGGGCCTATTGTAGTGATTCTCAAGTGTCTTTGCGCAAGGTGAAATTGCACTGCCCTTGCTGGGGTCTGGCCTAAGTAATCTGTTCTGGTTCACTCTCAGGAGCTTTTGTTCCCTGAACATTTAACATAGAGCTCTGGAAGACGGGAATGAAAATGGCGGCCTCCCAATCTCCGGCTCAGAGGAGCCAAGAGCTTGGGGCCCCACTCCTCAGTGCACCCTCAGAGAAAAGCACTCAATCACTCCCATCTTCCTGGTCTCCAGCCATGCTCTGAGCTCACCCAGCCTGTGGCCAAGCATTTCTGTCTCCGGAACACAGCCCCATTTGAAGTCTCCAAACCCAGCAGATCCCTGCAGCTCTTCCAGGGGGGGTCTCCCCAGATCTGCCACTTGTGGGTTTCCTGTTCAAAGAATAGTGGCCTAACTGTGCCACAGATCACAGTAACCCTGAGCTGAGAGCTCACTCCTCTGCTCCATCTCTGTAGCCAGCTTCCCCATTCTAATACCTGCAACCTCTGCTACACTCAGACACCCACAATCCTTCTGTGACCCTGCAGGACCTGAGACCACGCTGTTCCCACGAGGGCTCCACCCCTGCTTAGCCTCTGGAGTAATGTCCCTCAGTGGAGCAGACTTCTAAAAGTTCTGATTTTGTGCTCTGTTGCTCCGCCACTTGCCAGGAGCTAGCCCCTCCCCCCTGTAATCTATCTTCCCGTCACTTCAGATACACTTCTCCACAGGTCCTACCTCTCAGAAACTAGACAATTTTCTGTTTCTAGACTTGCTGCTCTTCTTCTCTTCAATCTCCTGTTGGATTTGTAGGTGTTCAGAATGGTTTGATAACTATCTAGTTGCGCTCCTGCTACCTGATGTCATCTTGGCCTGCTACTCCTCTGCCATCTTGACTCTCACTCAACACCAAGGTTTTTTTTAATTGTTGTTTTCTAAATCTTGTCAACTTAATAGCTGAAAAATAACTACTTGCTTTTTAAATTTTTTTTGCCATTCATCATTAGTGAGTGGAAATCTTTTCCCCAACTGTCCACCAATAGGTCATTTGAATGTCTTTTCCCCAATTTGAAAGGCTATAGCCATAGATTTTTCAAGTTTCTTTGTAGCTGAGCTTTTAAACATCTAATTTTGAATTTGCTTTCAAAAACTTAATAGTTTTCATAAATACCATTTTGTATTTAATTTCAGATAAGCCTAATTTTAATAGCTCCACTAATAGTCTTTTAGTGGCTATGTCATAGTTTACTGAGTGATTTCCTTGATGCTGACTATTTTGATTATTTCTCTGTTGTCTTTTCATTCACACATACACAGCAGCAATGTTAATAACACCCTTGGCATGAAACTATGTCCATATGTAGGTTATTCAAGTGGGGAAATGACCAGAAATGAAAACGATGATGCTAAAATGTGAGCCATCACTTAGTGCTTGGCACAATTTACTTTCCAAAAGGCTTATATTAATTTACACTCTTGCATTGCTTCAAAACCTTGAGTGTTTTCTGTACTATCCTCAAAAAAGGTAAATTGATGTCTGTTCTTAATGCCCAAGAGAATTAGATAGTCTAAGAAACCTTCTGTAATAGAGGCACTACTCTGCTCAGTGTGACTGCTGGATGGTTTGTGTTTTCACAGTCTTTCTGGGTGTGGAATCCACCCATGTGCTGCTCACACTGGAATGCCCTGACACTGCATTTAACTGCATGGTATCTGGAAACCACCAGTCTCAGAACAGGATGTGTCCTCAGTGAGGTGTTGATTCTGAACACCTGTTCCCATGAAAAGTATTCTAAACAAGGATCACATCTTTCCAGCAGCCATGGTGGCTTTATACAAGGACAAGAACATGCCCTAGTACATCCAGTTCACAGGGTTGCATGTACAGACTGAAGGTTAGAGACACAAGGGAGCTTCTTCCAGATTATTCTTAAATCTGTGCTTGTGATTTCTTGCTGCATCCCCCACAGTGATCTCCACATGTTAAGGAATAGGAAGAGAAGGAAAAATTCAACTACACATTTCACAACAGAGCACACTCTTGCATGGACCATAGAGTCTGGGTCAGGGCAATGTCAGTCAAAGAGAAACAGCCTTTACCCAGAGACAGTGCTCTGGGAGAGAGTTGTCCACTGTCTTTTCTGCAAACTGAGTTGATGTTCCCTACATATATGCTAGAGAACATCTTTAGATTGAAAGAGCAGCATGCCTGAGTACTGTGCACAGCTTAATTGAAGGAATATTTCTGGAAGATTGCACCATATGCTTTACATTTGCATCCAGTCTATAAATATCCCAGTAACAACTTGGGTCCATGAATATTATATTCAGAACGCTTTGCTGGAAACATCTTTCACTACTCACAGTCATCTGTTTATCAGCGTGATTGCTCATTGCCTCCTGTTGTGCAGAATTATCTCTATGATGAGGGTCATGTCAGAAAGAAAAAAGTTGCCCTGAGATCCAGGAATGGTCAAGAAACCCATCTTCTGTGCTGTGTGCTCTTCTTCCACTGGCTCTCAGGCTGCTTCAGAACTGAAAATGACAGATGCCACTTCTTTACCAAAGGCCTGGGTAGAAAGACACAGAATCTTTAACAAACCCCAAAGAGTCTGCAAGAAAGTAAGAATTCTGTGCACTCGTGGAGCTAACCAAAGACGATAATGGGAGCTTTATATTTCTCAGCCTCACCACAAATCTATGCTGTTTGGATTATCTTTATTCCACCAATGGGAAACCCAAGGCTTATCAAGTCGGAGACACTTACCCTGGGACCAAGACAGGATTCTAACCTGGAGTTACTAACACCAAACCCCACTGTAACAAGCAGGACAAACAAACAAACAAACAAACCCACCAAAAGCATTCCATCTGCCCACTGAAAAATTAGAAATGCCTACTATTTGTTTTTTGAATGCTAAACACCCATCTTTACAAAATGATCTTGCATGCACACTGTTATTTTCTACTTAGCATTCTTCTGAAAGGTATTTAGGGAAGTTATTTGTGTCTTCATTTTCTAGACAAGGAAAGTGAGGCTCAGAGAGGATATATGACTTGATCAAAGTCACACAGCTAGTAGAGACCAGATTGAGGAGTAGAACTTCAATTGGCCAATTTCTATATTGGTGTCATTTCCACACACTTAGGGTATAAATGTTATTTGGGAAATGTCAAGAATCAAGCCATGAGCCAGAAGCATCAGAATGTGCCCAGGAGTCAAATCATTTTTCAGGTCCCATGCTCTGTAGGCAGAGTCCAGGTCAGAGCTGCTTCAGTGGTAGGCAGAAATTTGTGGCATTGAGTTACATCAGGAGCAGGCAGGCCTGGGAGGAGCCCTGCAGAGGCAACCCATCAAAAACTCTCTGGATTCCGGAAGAGGGGTCCAAGTAGAAGAAAAAAAAAAATGAGGCTCAAATAATCATTTATTTACCTAGCCCTGTAGTATTTCCTTTTCTGCCCAAACTCCAAGCTTCGGGAGGGCAGCACCCAGTGTGCTGCTTGCTACAGTCTTTGCTGAATATGTGAATGAGGGAAGAGCTGTCAGACAGAAATGCCACCCTGACAGGCTACTGGGCACTGTGTCTCACAGGTCTGCAGTGTCAGGGCTAAGGCATTAGCCATGCATGCAGGGCAAGGAAAGGGTGAAATAGAAGGCAATGAGACAAAGCAATGTCAACCCTAGGGATGTTAAGGTCAACACACACTGGGTCAGAAAGAATCTCAGCTGCTTTTGCAAAAGTAAATATAGCCAACAGAACCTGCCCACACTACCATTCCACACGTGAAGATCAACTTTATCGAACTGTGACCAATGGGGACAGGTCTCTACTCACATGACCTGACCTTCTCAGGGGACGTATTAATGAACAAGAAACTGGTAAATCTATTTCACATGGAATTAGTGCCATGAAGAAAATGGTGTTAGAAAAGGAGTGAGAAGTGCTCATGTTAGCTTTGTTGGAGGGGGCTTTTAAAGAAAGAGGATCCAAGAGCCAGCTTGCTCTGTTGAAAACATGAGGAGGTCCCATAAGACCAGAGCAGGGTGAATGAAGTGAGGAAATATGAGGTTGGGCTAGCCTCATAATAAGTACCAGCTATGTGGTAGATCTGAGGGTATATTCTGAAGGTGACAGGAAGCATAGAGGTGGGAATGGCATGACCTGAATTTTGCTTCCCTAAAACCATGCTGACCTCTCCTGAGACATAGGCCCAAGGAAGGCCCAATGGGTTCAAGCAGTGCACAACCCCCCCCCATCACTGAGCATCTTGGGACCTGGCTTACTGTCCTCCTAATCTCTTCCTGCCTTGTCTGACTGTTCTTAGCTGGGATCAGAGACCCCAACTCTTCTCATGTCCCAACCCAACCACGCCTCAGAGTCCAAAATGTCCCAGCTTAGCTAAAAAGGCAATACTGGGAAGCCAACTAGAAGCTAATTTACATCAGTAAAACTCAAGGAAAATGGATTGTCATGGATATAGGCAATGGATCAAAGAGAGAAAATATAGTCCCAGATGTATGGAGTTTTTCCTATGCCCCCCTCCTCTGCTGCATTTTGGTTGCAGTGTGCTGGCCAGTGGCTGGGAGCAGCCTTACTGATTAGCTCAGATGGTCACTTGAACTTCAGGTCAAGGATAGCCCACGCAAAATAAGGCTGAGAAGTCATGAATGTCTTGGAGATTTTAGGAGACAAAAACTGGAAAGTCATGGCTTCTAACTCAAGTACCAGACCCAAGTCCACTGCTTGCCTCCCAGACCTCAGCCTGTTCACCCACACTCCAGACATCAGTTTGCTACCTACCCATACCCCAGAATTGAACCTCTTCTAAATGGACATTTAGAAAACAGTGTGGTAATAACCAAAAGCCAGAGGTGAGTATAAACTATATGCCAATCTCTTCTATTACCCATCTTCAGGGAGTTATCAAGCTGGGTAATGTGCATTCATTTGTTCTATCTTCTGTGTGCTATCACTGCTCTAGTTACTAAAAATATTGAAGAAAACAAGCCAATCCTCTGCCCTTACTGGGTAAAATTCTAGTGGAAAACTGAAAATGTAGGATTATTTGCCATTGATCTTCTCCTGGTATTTCAGAATTTTGGCAAAAGCTTCAAGTGAAACCAGCAGATGATATTCCTATATTCCATAGCTAAGCATCAGATAGTGTTGGCCCTTATACTCTTGACCCACACTCACTTGTAATCGATGTGAGAGAATCTAGAGACACCATATGAGCAAAGGTTTCTTCAAAGATTATAGAAAAGGAGAATTTTGTGGCTTACTTCCTTTCCCAAATAAGACACCCCACCCCCTTCTCCCCGCCCAACCAAAGAACTATTTTTAGAGTTTGGAACTGTCAGGTATGGTGACTCTGCATCCTAGCTGGATAGGAGCTGAGTTTCAAGTCTTCTGGGTCCCATGCTGTCTTAGATGTCCCAATAATCCTTGGGAGAATATGACGGCTGTCCCTGGATTGCAGGGAAAGGCATGACTAGAACCACCTAAAGGCAGAAGGAAGGGTTGGACACTTTTGATGAGATCAAGTGAGACAAGAATATAGAAGTTTTCCTGGCACAGAGGCCATTGGCAAGGTTTATGAATGGTCTGGACTCCAGTCTTATTCTCTATAACCCAAGAGAGCTGCATCCTAAGGAAAGAAGAGTCCTGGGGGAGCAGGTTTCTGATTTATAGCATAGGAAGTACAGAGGACCCTGCCAGGAGTGTCCAAGGAACCCATTCTTAAGTGCCCCAAATGATGAAGGATGCTCTCCCTGTGACTGAAGATTTCAACAAGTAACCACCCAAAGAGTCAGCCAAGTCAAAGAGTCTTTTGGGTCTTTTCTGTTCCCATCCCTAAAGGAACTAGAATGGAAAGGGAATAAGGAAGAGGTGGAAGAAAATAATTAGACAAGTGGCCATACTCTCTGCACTGCTAAACTTCACCCTGCAGGTCAGCCTGTGGGAATAGGAAGTGAAGCTTCAAGTTCACTGTGTGATCACAATGTCAACTTAAACTAGCTAAATGTTTTCCCCCTTGAAAGTCCTAAAAACATTATAGAATGTGAGATGATAGTGAATGGTGAGGAGGAAAAAGGGATGTGTCTGGGGGCCAAGAGAAGAGAATGAAACCCTTCCCTAGTTTTAATCCAACAACTATACACAGTTGAATAAACCAGTGTTGCAGAAAAAAATAATGTGAGGGATATGAAGTAATTGAGATGACAGGATGTCAGGCAGTGCCTGACAATAATGGCTAGGTGCCTAGGAGACAACATAAAATAAGATAAGGAGAGTAGTTTCACCAAGAGAGGGGCCCTCTGTAGACCTGAATGAGGAATGCTCTATCAGGGGACGTAGGGAAGAGTTCCCTGTGATGAGCATCTCTTGAGTCCACACCCTCTCCATTCCTCCTGCACCACTCTTTATCACCAACCAGGACCTCCTAGTGGTCTTCCTGGTTCCCATCTTGCAATCCAGTCCCCATAATGATGTGATCCTTCAGAACCACAATCTGAGCAGGCCATCCCTCTACTTGAACTCTTCAGAAGTTTCTGTTCAATCTTAGACTAAAATCTCTAAATCACTAGGAAGATTTAAGTAGACCCTGAATTCTCTGGCCTGGACTGATCTCTCTGACTTCCCTCTTACTTCTCTCTCAGTCATTCTGTGCCCCAATCTTCCTAAATGTCTTTCAGCTACTTGAAAGACCCAAGCGGTCTCTTACCTTCTGGCCTTTACACAACTTTACTCTATGCATAACATATTTTTTCCTTTTTTTTTAAACCACCTTATTTTTTTGTTCCACTTTGTTTTCTTTTTATTATGTTAAATTTTATTTTTTATTTATTTTTTAAATTATTATTTTTATTATGCTATGTTAGTAACCATACAGTACATCATTAGTTTTTGAGGTAGTGTTTCAAGATTCATTTTTTACATATAATACCCAGTGCTCCATGCAATACATGCCCTCCTTAATACCCATCACTGGGCCAAACCATCCTCCACCTCCTTCTCCATAAAACCCTCAATTTATTTCTCAGAGTCACAGTCATAGTCTCTCATGGTTCATCTCCCCCTCCAATTCCCTCCCTTCATCTTTCCCTTCCTTCTCTTAATGTCCTCCATGCTACTCCTTATGTTCCACAAGTAAGTGAAACCATATGATAACTGACTTTCTCTGCTTGACTTATTTCACTCAGCACAATCTCCTCCAGTCCCATCCATGTTGAGCAAAAGCTGGGCATTCATCCTTTCTGATGGCTGAGTAATATTCCATTATGTATATGGACCACATCTTCTTTATCCATTCATCTGTTGAAGGACACCTCAGTTCCTTCCACAGCTTGGCTATTGTGGACATTGCTGCTATGGACACTGGGGAGCATGTGGCCCTTCTTTTCACTACATCTGTATCTTTGGGGTAAATACCGAGTAGTGCAACTGCCAGGTCATAGGATAGCTCTATTTTTAATTTTTTGAGAAACTTCCACGCTGTTTTCCAAAGTGGCTGCACCAACTTGCATTCCCACTGACAGTGTAAGAGGTTTCCCTTTCTCCACATCCTCTCCAACATTTGCTGTTTCTTCCTTTTTCAATTTTTGCCATTCTAACTGGTGTAAGGCAGTATCTCAAGGTGGTTTTGATTTGAATTTCCCTGATGGCTCATGATGATGAACATTTTTTCATGTGCCTGTTAACCATTTGTATGTCTTCTCTGGAGAAGTGTCTGTTCATTTCTTCTGCCCATTTTTTGACTTGACTATTTGATTTTGGGGTGTTGAGTTTGACAAGTTCTTTCTAGGTCTTTGTCTGCAGTGGCATTTGCAAATATCTTTTCCCATTCCATGGGTTGCCTCTTTGTTTTTTTTTTTTTTTTTTTTTTTTTTTACTGTTTCCTTTGATGTGCAGAAGATTTTGATCTTGATAAAAACCCAAAAGTTCATTTTCACTTTTGTTTCCTTTGCCTTTGGAGACATGTCTCGAAAGGAATTGTTGTGGCCAATGTTGAAGAGGTTACTGCCTATATTCTCCCCTAGGATTTTGATGGATTACTGTCTCACACTGAGGTCTTTCATCCATTTTGTTTATCTTTGTGTATGGTGTAAGACAATGGTCAAGTTTCATTCTTCTATATATAGATGTCCAATATTCCCAGTACAATTTATTGAAGCGACTTTTTTCCACTGGATATTTCATCCTGCTTTGTCAATGATTATTTGACCATAGAGCTGCAGGTCCATATCTGGGCTCTCCAATCTGTTCCATTGGTCTATGTGTCTGTTTTTGTGCCAGTACCATGCTGTCTTGGTGATCACAGGTATGTACTAAAGCTTGAAATCAGGCAACGTGATGCCCCCAGTTTTGTTTTTCTTTTTCAACATATCCTTGGCATGCGGGGTCCTTTCTGGTTCCATACAAATATTAGGATTGTTTGTTCCTGCACTTTGAAAAATTTGTTCCTGCACTTCGATCAGGATGGCATTCAAAGTATAGATTGCTCTGAGCAGCATATACATTTTAACAATGTTTATTGTTCTGATCCATGAGCATGGAATGTTAACCCATCTTTTTGTGTCTTCTTCGATTTCTTTCATGAGTGTTCTGTAGTTACTAGGGTATATATCCTTTAGCTCTTTGGTTAGGTTTATGCCAAGGTACCTTATGGGTTTTGGTGCTATTGTTAATGTAATTTTGGTGCTATTGTTAATGTAATTCTTTGATATCTGTTTCTATAGTTTCATTGTTAGTATATAAGAAAGCAACTGATTTCTGCGCATTGATTTTGTATCCTGCCACATTACTGGATTACTGTATGAGTTCTAGTAATTTAGGGATGGAGTCCTTTTGGTTTTCCACATAAACGGTCATGTCATCTGCAAAGAGAGAGTTCAGCTTCTTCTTTGCCAATCTGAATACCTTTTATTTCTTTTTGTTGTCTGACTGCTGTTGCTAGGAATTCTAGTACTATGTTGAACAAGAGTGGCAAGAGGAGGCATCCTTGTCATGTTCCTGCTTTCAAAGGGAACTCTGCCCAAACAGGATTACCTGAGTAACAGTGCAACAGGTCCCTCCTCCAGAAGACAGGCTGAAAGAATAAGAGGTCGAAAACTCTAAGGTCCATATAGGGACCTATAGGATGTTTATAAAACAGGTGCATCTTGCTTGTTAGACATTCTAACATCTCAAGCTGATTTCATGGGTATTCAGAATGGTCTGGTAGATATCCAGCTCAATTCAGGGGACCAGAAATAGGGTCCCCTATTCCTCCACCATCTTGGCTCCCACCTATAAGTAAAATTTTAAAAGAAATATTTTTCCACCCTCTTCACAAAGTCAGGCCTTTCTCATCCTTCAAAATATCAGTATATCAAAAACATCTTCCTGGGTCTCTGGACAAAGTTTTTTGTTCCTATGCCAGCATGCAAACTGTTCTTACTCCTTACTGCAATTGTGAAAATGTCTAGTACCTGAATACTAGAAGCAATGTCTATATGGTCACCAGTGAATCCTCTGGTGACCAATATATGGCAGATAATGAACATTTGACATACAAATAACTGAATGAATAAATGGGTGAAACTATTTCAGGAAGGAACTCACCCAGGTGAATGCACAGAAGAAAGACAATTTTAACCTAGTCAGCAGAACAACCTCCCCTTTCATTTGGCTAACACAGTCAGTGATGACCAGGGCCTTCCTTGAGGTCTCTGAGCTCTGCCTCAGCATGCCATGGAAAGTGAATGTTATCCCACACTTCTCCTTATAAAGGCCTAAAGCAGAGGGTTAGTGGTAGAGGCATGCTTGTAGCTTTGCCCTGGACCACAATGATGAGTGGTGAGGTTGCTAAGCTACCTACACCTTAAGGTGAAAGTGCGAAGACTGATGCTTTCACTGAAGTGGACTGCTTTTGCAACATTTATGCTTGTTTGAAGACTATTTTTGAGAGTGAGAGGGCGTAATTATCTTTAGTCATGTAATGAACCCATAAGAAATTAAGGGTATGCAAAGATACAAGTGAATCTTAAATACATTTTACTAACTGAAAGAAGCTAATCTAAAAATGATACATTCTGTGTGGTTCTGTTTATATAACATTCTGGAAAAGATAAAACTAATAGACAGTAAACAGATAAGTGTTTGCCAGGAGTTCATCAAGGTGGGGCAGTGGGTAAGTAGGCAAAGTGCAGAGGATTTTTCATGGCAATGAAACTATTCTGTATAATCTAATGGTAGCTACATGACACTGTGCATTCATCCAAACCCAGAGAACTTTAAACATGGAGAGTAAACCATAATCACTGCAAATTTGTAAAAAAAAAAAAAAAAAAAAAATCATTTAGGAGGTCAGGACACAGGATGGAATGCAGACCCTGACAAAAGAATCCAATTGTAATACAAATATACAAAACTACCTCATGAAAGTTGTTTCTCCTGCATGATGAGAAAGTGCTGCTCTAAGTTAATTATGGAAATGAGTGGAGTTTGTAAGATTAAGGGTAATGAAATGTACATATGGACCATACTCTAACTAATGCAGTTGTTTTATTAAAAATTAAGTAAATGAAAAAAAAATTAAGTAAATGGATAGCAGATGGCTGGAGACAGGTTTCTCACTTTTAGAATGGGAGGTTACTAAGAAGGAAGGGGAGACAGCTAGAACGATCCATATGATATCAATATGAACTCATGTTTAGCTTAATATAGATACAGATAGATAACATATATAAAAATATAGACATATGCATATATACAGGAGTTAGGATACACATGTGTATTTCCTTGCACCGTCAGCTGAGAAAGCCTAGAAGCAATGATATCCCAGTAACAGTAGCACACATAGCACCTGGATCTTGGTTTCTAATATTTTCCTCCAATAAAAGGAACCAGGGATCCCTGAAGAAATGACGATTCTAGAACTAGGGCAGAAAACATACAAGATAAGCCTGGAGCCACCATGCCTGGATGGCTCAGTCAGTTAAGCGTATGCCTTCTGCTCAGATCATGATCCCAAGATCCTGGCATCAAGTCCCAGATCAGGCACCCAACTCAACAGGGAGTCTGCTTCTCCCTCTCCCTCTGTCCCCCCACCCATTTGTGCTCTCTCTCTCATGTGCACTCACTCTCTCTAAAATAAATAAATAAAATGTTTTAAAAAACACACACAAGATAAGCCTGGAGAATCTTATAGTGCCAGAAAGCAACAAAATGTTAAAATACACACACATAAGTACACGCACAATGATGGGCTATGTCAAAGGGACACTAGAGCCCATTGAAAGAGCTCCTAATGGCTAAAGTTGGAAAATTTTGAGCAAATAAGTAAATAAATATTGGATTATAACCCAAAATATAACATAAATATCCATGTCTATACTAATACAAGTCAATAAATAAATACACAAACATAAGAATTACAAATAATTTGTGTGATTACTCCACCCTTAAGGGTACGTAACATAATCTCCATTCCTTAAGTATGAGCTGTGCATAGAGACTTCTTTGCAAAAAGTAAAAAAGAAGGGAGGAAAAAACAAGAGTCACCTTACACAGAAGAAACCTTACAAACACGATCCCAGCCCAGTGATCGAGGTTAACCTTAACAGTGATATATTATGTTGACAGTATCTACTCTTGATGTGATGTGGTAAGACTGGCACTTTAGCTCTGTGGTCTTCCTCCTCAAAACCCACAACTCCAGTCTAATCATGATAAAAACATCAGACACATTCCAACTGAGGGATATTATATAAAATGTCTTGCCACTATGCCTCAACACTGTCAAGTTCATACAGAAAAAGTATGAGAAACTGTCACAGTGGAGAGGAGCCTAAGGAGACTCAATGACTAAATGTAATGTGAGATCCTGGAAAAGAAAAGGGATGATAAGGAAAAACCAAGAACTGAAGTGACACATGAACTTCAATTAATATTAATGTAATGACAGTGGTTCATAAATTGTGACAAATGTACCATATTAAGTAAGTTCTTACTTAAAAACTGGGTGTGGTATATATGGTATATATGGTATCTCTACTATCTTTGTGACTTTTTCATAAATCTGAAACCATTGTAAGTATACATAATTCATTTCAAAAAAAAGAAGGACCAAGATCTCTACCTCTCCCCAAAAAAGCAAGCAGTTCACTTTTCCCTCAATTATTTTTCAGTATTAAGACAGCCAAAGGGCACCTGGGTGGCATAGTTAGTTGGGTGCCTGACTCTTGGCTTTAGCTCAGGGTTGTGAGATTGAGCCCTGTGTCAGGTTCAGCGTTGAGTCTGCTGAAGATTCTCTCTCCCTCTCCCTCTGCACCTCCCATTCATTCTCTCTCCTTCTCTCTCTCTCTCTTTCAAATAAATAATCTTTGGAAAAATAAAAAATAATAAAAAAATAAAACAACCAAGACAAGATGAAGGACAGAACTGCTAAGGCGGTCATGGGTTCTTATCTGTGAAATGAGATTTCCTGGGGCCAAGAACCTATTGTCCAGACTTCTTCCACACCAGTCAGTGCTGCATCTGTCCACCATAAAAGACTTACTTTCCCTTTGGCTTAAAGTCAAGTCTGCAATTACAATGCTTCTAATACACAAGCCTCAAACAGCCAATGAAGATCATGGGAGACAGAATGAGGAAGGAAAGTTCTGACCTGAGTCTCTGGGATTCCATAGGATGGTGATACGATCTTTAAGGAGCCACCTAACTTCTTTGAGAGTATAAGAACTACATTGCTGTGTAGTTGTGACAATGAACTAAAAGAACAAGCATTAAAGTAGCCAGCACATCATAGATGCTGAACCCTGTCATTATCAGTAATGAACTCATAACTCATGCTAAGTGGCCAGACCACACACCACTGGGGCCACACAGAGCAGTCATAAAATAGAGATTATCAGGCCAAACATGGATGGTCTTCATGCAGCATGGCCAATATCATAATGAAGAGAAATTTTTACCCTGTATCGTTCTCTATATGCGGTCAGATGGGAAGGGATTAGCTTTGGGCGTCATGTAACAGTGGAGAAGTGACCTTGTTAAATAGGAGTTTGGGGCTAGTATTAGTTTATTCTAGTTCCCACCTTGTAGTAGCCAGTGCTTTCAGTAGAAACAGAACTGATAGGAGACAGAAAGATAGACAAAAAGATTAAGATTTCAAGGAACTGTCTCACAGAATTGTAAATTGACAAGTTCAAAATCTGATAGGGTGGGAAAGGAGCCTGGATACCCAGTGAAGAGTTGGTGTTGAAGTTCAATTTCAAAGGCAGTTTGCTGGAAGAATTCCTTTTTACTCAAAGATCAGTTTTGTTTTGTTTTATTTTCTCTTAATGCCTTCAACTGATTGGTATGGCCCAACCACATTATGGACAGTAATCAGCTTCACTCAAAGTCTACTGATTTAAATGTTAATCTCATCAAAAAACACCCTTCCATATGGGTGAGTGCTGTGAAATATGTAAGCCTGATGATTCACAGACCTGTACTCCTGGAGCAAATAATACATTATATGTTAATAAAAATAATTTTTTAAAAAAATACCTTTCCAGGGAACATCTAGACATAGTAGAGCAAATATCTGGCACTCCAGCCCAGCAAGGTTAACAAATAAAACAAATCTCCACACATTGGCTGAGCCAGCTCTTCTAAGCATCCAGAAGATGACCCACCTGGCCTCCAGATGTCTCTCTCCTCAGGGTAGCTTAGTTTATTTCCTGGGTATGCAACAATAATCATAATGATAATAATAACAATAAAGTTTAAAATAAAAGTTGTGAAATAAGAGTCTGAATTATTAGAGATATCACCACTGGGTTCCAAAGAAAGTCGCTTATAACTGAATGTAGAAGATCCCAGGTCCATGAGGATAGTGGCAGAGGCTGGGAAGAGTCTGGGTCTCTGCCTGCCAGCCCAGAGCAGATCAATGGCCTGCCTGCCCAAGATAAATCTGAGCAAGAAGTAAGCTTCCATTAGATTTCACCTCTCAGATTTCAAGGCGTATCTACTTTAATAATACAAAATATCTAGGTAGGCAGTAAGAAAGTGCCAGATGCACAGAAGGAGAACATTTGTAAAAAGTTAAGAGAGGAGCCTTGAGATTCCCAGGGGGAAAAAAAAAAGTAAAGCTTAAATTCACTCTCCACTCTTCTCTACTCCTTTGCCCACAGGACTACAAGGTCACCTCTTAAGGAGCAGAGTTGCAACATCCTGTAGGCAAGGGGGTAGAACAATGCCTGGCATAGGACAGGGCCTGAGTTCCTGGGCCACATTAGGCTTCAAGGAAAGAACTGTCCTTCTCAAGAAAGGAGATCTGGAGGTCTCTCGTGGATGGCTCTCCAACATCCCCAGAGGTAAACATCCACTCACCTCTGGCACCCTCTCTGGGCAGCATGGGTGGTCAGATAATTCATTCTAAGTATCAGGAACCACCTTCTTGTAGCCATAATCCTACTAAAGTAGGTAAAAGATGTTCCAGAGAGAGACAAATGTAAAGGCCTGGAGGGAGCAGAGGGAATGGATATTCCAAGGTGGCAATAAGCAGGATGGGAAGACACAGAGTCCACACCCTGAGGAGGCAACCTGGACAGGGCATGAACCCCAAGGTGTGCAATGAGTGTAATACAAACACTCTTTCCAGGGCCTCAATTCCTTTTTCTGAAAAGAAAAAAAAATAGAGCTTTCTCATTAATATTAAGAGAATATTTTTTACTGTTATATCCCCAGAGCCTAGAACAGTACCCACCTAGAACATAATAGCTATTAAATATTGGTTAAATGAAAGGAAAAGGGAAGGAAGGTAGGAAGGAAAGTAGGTAGAAAGGAAGGAAAAAAGGAAAGAAGGAAGAGAGGGAGGGAGGGAAGGAAAGAAGGGCAGAGGGGAGGGACAGAGGAATGGATTTGGAAGTCTCTCCCTGGAAACTTTTCCTGACCCCTTCAGCCTCTCCTACACCACTATACTGCCTAGAGTTTGGTATTGAACACCTGTCCGTTTGACTCTAAGAAAGCTATATGGGGCACCCGGGTGGCTCAGTTAGTTAAGTGTCTAACTCTTGATTTTCTTAGGTCTTGATCTTGGGGTCATAAGTTCAAGTCCCACACTGGGCTCCACACTGGGTGTGGAGCCTACTTAAAAAGAAAGAAGAAGGAGGAGGAGGAGGAAAAGAAGAGGAGGAGGAAGAAGAAGAAGGAAGGGAAAGAGGAGGGGGAGGGGGAGGAGAAAAAGGAGAAGGAAAAGGGAAAGAAAGAAAGCTATATACACAGTGGTTACAGGCACCAGCTTTGGTGTGCTTGATCTGCCCGCACTAGTTGCATGGAGAAGTCCACTCAATCTCCCTGAGCCTCAGTTCCTTCCTCTGTAACATGAGAAGGTGACAGAGTTGTAGCAAAGTTAAATAGGATAATGTGTACAAGGCACTAGTACACAATAGCTGACTTAGAAAAGTGCTCAAAAAGCTAATAACTATGACTGCCTCTCTGCTCTTCCCCCCAGACACTGTGAGTACTTCATGACAAGTGCCCAAGTCCTACCCAGCTCTGAGCATCCAGACCTGGCCCAGAGTACATTGTACAAACATAGTGAATTTGCTGAATGAATGACTGAAGAATGCAGCTGGCACAAGGAGGAATTCTACAGCTGACTAACTGACTCCCGCACATGTGTGGAAACCCAGAGATCTTCCATCTCCCTTCCACCAGAGACTCGGTTTCTTTACTGTGTGTCACTGACCTGCAATCAGTCAGCTCAGGCCAATTATCAGACAACCAGAGACACCAGGCCATTAGATGCATCCTCCTTCCTCCACAGGGAGGAGGCTGCTTGCCTGCATGCAGGGTAGCCTGCCTCTCCTGCTGAGATGGGGCATGGTGCCCCAGGGTGGGGGTGGGGAGCTCTGCATAGACCTTAGGGCTATACCAGGTTTAGTCACATGATCTTTCAGAGGCTTTACTAGCCACGAGTCATTAGGAATCTTCCCAGACTTGTGTGATCAGAAAATACTCTCTCCATCATTGTTAGCACCACTTACTAATCAGTATCCACAGGAACACAGGTTGGGAGGAAGCAACACCTGGAGGGTTTCTTTTGTTTATTTATTTTTTAGTTAACATACAGTGCAATATTGGTTTCTGGAGTAGAATTCAGTGATTCATCACTTATATACATACAATACCCAGTGCTCATCACAGCAAATGCCCTCCTTAATACCCATCACCAATCTAGCTCATCCCCCATCCTGGAGGGTTTCTTTAATTTAATACTAAACATAAGACCTAAAACAACGGACAGATGGTTGATAGGGGTGACAGGCATGCTCTGGAACAAGTCCTGTATTGGATTTACATGCACTTCTTTCCCTCATTAAAGCACAGCAATAGCCCTTGGCCAGTGGGACCAAGGCGTCTGCCTCTGTCCTGTCAGTCAGGATTTGCCACTTGTATTGTCTGATTCTGGTGGGTCCCAGTGGTTCTTTCTCTGGCAGAGCTGGCTCTGGCTGACCCTGCCCTGGAGTCCCCTCCCAGAAACCCTCAGTCTCTGTTGATGCACTTGCTCAAAGTTCCCTCTTCACACAATTCTCTTGCTAATGGATCACAGCAGCCTCCTGCTGCACCCAGCAATGCAGCAGTCCAGGCAGGGTGACTAATCACTATTCTTCCTGCAAGGAAAAAACATAAAGAAACTTTCTGGACTGAGAACCATTCCCTGCAAAGGCTAAAAATGAAGATTCCTTGACATTTTGTGTACAATCACAAACATACCAGTAGTTCCCACTTATGAGTGCCTGTACAGTATGTGCTAACAGTGTTCACTATGCCTTGAGGCCTCCCAGTAACCTCAAGACTGATATTCAAAGCTCCATTTTACAGATGAGCAGAGTGAGATTCAGAGAGGTTAACTTGTCCAAGGTCACCCAGCTAGAAAGTAGGGGAGATGAACTCTGAACTGAACTCTTGTCCTGCCCCATTTCACATGGCTCCATACCTCTTCTGGCATCCTTGCTAGTCACCCAATAGTGCCCTAAACACTACAGACACTAGGCACAGGTGAGTCAGGTTTAATTTGTCTGTGAAAGTGCCTAGCAGTAAAAACATTACTTTTTCACAACACACAGGCAAGCAGGACCCAGATGGGGTGATAGATTCTCTTGATACCTGAAGTCCCCAGGGAGCCTCTTCACACTCCCTTGCTGGGAATGGCCTCCCTGTCCTGTCAGGGCTCTAACCCAGGGGCTGAGCACTAGCATCCCTCCAGCGGTGGCAGCAGCTCTATGACCAGAACTATCTGGGTCACAAGGGTTCTGTTATGCCCGCTAGTCCCACCCCACTCGTCCCCAAGCAGCAGACTCTTGCCAACTACCCATACCTGAGCTGGGCCGGGGGCGGGGGGGGGGGGGGTGCTATGAGAGTAGTGGTTGTGGACTAGCCAGGCTGTGGACAGGAGGCTTCCACTCATCTAGAACAGCATCACAGAGCTATATTTGGGGTCAAGGAGGCTGACTGCACATCTACAGGAGGTGGTTACAACATTCTACTTGCCATTTGATACACATTCCAACTACCTACTTCTCTTTTTCCTATTTCACATAGACATTTTCTCTTTTTACAGTCACTAGACTTTTCTAATTATAGCAAAGGGGAAACAAACCACATCCCACAGCTGGAGACACATTTTGTTCATAATTAATTAGAACTAATTGATCAAATACCTTTCCTAATGTGCGGTTTTATGGTCAGATTGAAATATAACCCCAATCCACCCTAGCAGGACTTTCGGTCCAGAGGAGATATTGCTCATAGCAAAGGATCACAGAGGAAGTCGAACACTGCCTTGTTGGAGCAACCAGGCCTGCAGGGATAAACCTCTGCCTTACCTGACCACCCATCCCACCTGCCACATGTGGAGGAGAAGGAACATGGGCATGGAGTCTACATCACTTAGCTCTATGCCCTCATTCAGCAGATGTTTTCTGTCCCAGGTACTCTGTGAGACCAAGGGTTGCAGAAGACAACATAGCCCTCTGAAGGGTCTGATCAAGGAGGCAGCCAAGACAGTAAATAAATAAAAAGCATGCTATGGAGCTGAGTGCAGGTGGGAGACCCAGCCCAAGAATGAATCATCAGGGATTCCCACCTTCCCAGGACTGCCCAGATTTTAGAGTCACTCTTGTGGCTACTTCTGTGCAGCTCTCTCCTCTATAGCATTTTACTGGATAGTCCTTTAACCATTTTCCTTAACTTTATTTTGCAAGAGCAAAAACTACTGTTCATCCTGAGATTGGTTTGGCCTTTGGAGATGAAGCCAGAGGAGACCCACCTGAGCCTGTGGGCTGTACAGAAGAAGGTCCATACAGCTTTGGCTTTCAAACTCCTACTAGGTTGATTTTGTTTGGTTCTTACCAAGTAAGACCATATTATCTTTCACATCATATTCGACTTTTTCTTTCTTTTTTTTTTTTTCATCTTAAAAATGAAAAATCTAAGGCAAAGAAGAGGCTAATGTCCTTGCAGCAAGCCCAGAACTAGCTAGTGTCATGTCCTGGGTCCGTGGTTGTCTGCCTCTGCTCCCTCTTGTCCCCAGTGAGGCTGCTTCTTCCTAAAAGGCTCCTTGCAGAGAGAGGGTGGGAAGGCTTTCTGGACAAGTCAGGCCTTCCCTGTTCTTCACATTCCCCTTAAAGTTAGGAGGCCAGCAGAAGATTCCCTTTTGTCTCTTTAAACGTCAGACCAATTTTGTACTCAAATAGGGTTATTATAGACTCAAAATAAATGAGTATTTATACCAGTTTCACTTAATAGAAAATGCAGTTCGAACTGGCTGAAACAATAAAAGATGTACAGCCTCTTGCAATGGAAGAGCAACAGAGGTGTGTTTTTCATAACAGCTTTCTGCACAATTACAGCAGGGTCCTTCTGCCTCCATTTATTTCCCCACTTCTCAGTGTACAATGTGTCCTCGGAGCCACCAGCATGCAAGGCCACAGAATAGTCCCTCCTTCTGCCACCAAACCCTGATCCTGACCCTGATTTTTCAGACCTACAGAGAGGGAGAACACTATATAAGGATGGGCTCAGGCATGGCAAGGAGGGCCAGAAGAGCTGTTCTACCCCCAGAGATGGACAGAGTTACAGGAAGACAACCACCATGTCCACCATGCCTTCTCTTCACTGATTTTCTATGATTTTAAAAAGATATATTTATTTTTCAGATTATACTGAAAACTATAAAGCAAAAAATTAAGTCAATCAACCTCATTTCAAGCTGTTACTGCCATAAATACTTAAATGTATTTTCTCCTTGTTTAAGGTTTCAATTTGATCCCCATAATTCTTGCTCCCTCTCTCTAACAGCAGTCCTAACTTTTATTAGGAGAGGTCCTCCCCAGCTAGGCCTGCTTGTGAGTGGGCGGGGCTCGCTCCACCAGGCTGGAAGAGCAGCTCAGCAGAGCTCAGCAGGTGGAGGACCGCCCCCTTCTGGCTCAGGATCCTCATGTGACCTCAGCCCATCCAATTAGAAAGAGCATTAGGCCTTGTTCTTAGAATGTGGGAAAGATGAGATTTTCCCTCTTTGCTGCTACACTTGAACCTTGGGAAGGTTCTCAACCATAAGAAATGCTACCTTGGATCAGAATCAAAACACAAGAGGTGACACTGAGAGATAAAAACATAGAAGCGGATTCTGATAACTTCAGAGAAGCTATGCATTAAGCCATTCCTGAGGCCCAACATACCCCTAGACATGAGGTTTTCTTGCCTATGCTAATAAGTGGGTTTGGTTTTCTGTCAAATATCTGAATTCTAGCTGATACAACCTTTTCAGTACGTGGATGTTTGATCCTGTGTTATCAGTATAGGTCTGTGTCCTCATCCTTAATTATTTCCTTAGGCTACGTCCACAGGCATGGAACTAAGTCAAGGGCTTTATTTGTAAGGTTTTCCATACATCTTGTCAAACTGCCCTCTAGAAATGTTGGATCAATTTATTCCCTACCATAGTGCAAGAGTGCTTTTCTCACCACATAATCAATAGATAACTAGGGAGTTTTGAAAGCTTTAATTTGATAAGTGAGCTAATTCTGCATTCAAATATATGCAATTTGTATACTTTACAATGCAAAATTAGACGTGTAGCCCTGCTGTGCACACCGCGGAACGCACTCCCACCAAAAAGCTCTGTGGGGTACGAGAAAAACAAATGGGCCTACAGCCACGCACATGAGACTTCCGCCTCTGCCCGCCATGGATTCACCCGGGGTGGAAAGGTGCCATTTAGGGATGGGTGCTGCCCAGCAGCAGATAAACCTGAGTCTTCAGACTGGGTGAGAAGCAGCGTGCACCTGGGATGCAGAGTTAGAGATCCAGAGATTCGACTTGCTTTGGCTGCCTCAGCCAATCAGAACCCCAAGCGTTTAGACTAGAGAGCCAGACCTCAGGTCATTCTCACGTGGGAAGACTGCAGGGTCAGCAGAGGCATTCAGCTTCCAGGAGGGAAAGATGGCAGGGTGATTCTTGGGTCCCAGTGTCAGTGTGGGGCACTCTGTTGTTTCCAGGTTTAGGGGCAGCAGCTGCACTGGAGGGTCCTCTCTGAGCCGCTCTGCAGTGTGTCCTGCTGCCGGCCTCCCTCATTCCAGCCCTTTTCTTTTCTTTTCTTTTCTTTTTTTTAAGATTTTATTTGACAGAGATCACAAGTAGGCAGAGAGAGAGAGAAAGGGAAGCAGGCTCTCCACTGAGCAGAGAGCTCGAGGCGGGCCTCCTTCCCAGGACCCTGAGATCATGACCTAAGCTGAAGGCAGAGGTTTAACCCACTGAGCCACCCAGGCACCCCCCAGCCCATTTCTTAAATCTGGTTGTGGACTGTCCTGGTGATTTTGAGCCCCTTGGGTCTTTGAAATAAATCTCTTAACTTCCTGAAACAGCCATTCTGTTTCTTTTGCCAACAATCAAGATCCCTGGCTGATAAAGCTACAAAAATTTTCTGACAGTGTGTTTCTGCATCTTGAAGCTACAGGCTACATGCTGTCTGGAGGGCAAGCCAGAAGGAAGATCCTTATGTCCAAAGCCTTGGAAGGGAGGAAAGGCTGAAATGGTGGCGAGAGCCCCCTCCCTCCACCTTCTGCATCAGTGCCACTCCCACATGGAAGCCTTCCCAACCCCAACCAAATCCAAGCCCCAACTTTTTCCTTTCATAACAATTTTCAAAATTTGAATTTAACTATTTGCTGAAGTCTTTGTTCTGTGGCATGTTGGTAATGTTGGTAATGCAGAAATCAGCTTGCCTCTGCTTACTCTTATTTTCCAGTATCTGGAGTGGTGTTGGGCACATAGCAGCACTCAGTAACTGTGTGTGAATGAGTGAATGAATTAATTAATTAATGATAATATTGTGTTCCATATTTCTTTCCTTAAAAAAGCTTTCTGTCATGTATCAATCTGCATGCTGCTGTTGCCGTGACCACACATCTAGGGCTTTCCTCTGAACTTCGACTCCCCCATCCCACCTCCCTGTTTCCTGAAAGGTAGATTTTGTTGTTCCCCCTCAGATCCACTACCTTGAATTTCATTATCACCCTTCTCTGAGCAATCCCGTACTCTACCATCCCACTCCTTCCATTACCACTGTTAAGCCCAAGTCATGCCCTGACACTTGAGTGAAATAAGTATTATGTTCTCTCTGCTCAATGCTCACAGGTGACTCATCACCAGTGCCTCCTGTTTGAAATATCCAGGAGTCCAGGGCACATTTACAGAATTTGGCAAGACTTTAACCAAGAGCCAGAAGAAAGAGCAGGTTGCCACAGATACAGGTGGATGAGGTACAGAAAAGTCCTCAGAGATGGAGACAAGGAAATCACATCTCCAGGACCTGTCTCAGGGGGAGACCCATTAAAGTCAACAGAAAGAATATTCACTACAGGGTCACCACAGGCCTGTTTAACTGAGCAAGGTTTGCATCCAGGGGCCAGAGCAGACTAGGAAGCAGGGACAACCTCCAGGGAAGGGACCCAGGGTATTGACCCCCTTATGGCTTGTTCTTCCATGGATTCATCACATTTGCTGTCTGAGTCCTGGTCTTTCAGAATTTTCAGGCATCAGGTGGCCAGCCTTCCATGCAGACACACACACACACACACACACACACACACACACACACACAGAGTTACGATTACCTGTTGCTGCATAACAAACCATTCCAAAACTTAGCAAATTAAAATAATAATGACATTTGTCCATAAGGACAGCTTATCTCTGCACCACCTAGTATCAGCCTGTGGCCTCAAAGTCTGGGCGGGAACCCCTGACGCCTTCCTGGATCACATATGTAGTGATGGCTGTTGACTGCCAACCAGGGACTGGGGCTGGAGCACTGAGTCTGGCATCCTGTGTGACTGCCTGTCTTCTTCACAGTGTGGTGGCTGGATCCCCAGTGAGCACCTCAGCAGAACAAGGCAAAGACTGTCCTGTATGCCTTGTATGACCAGCCAAGGAAATTAAATACCATCAGTTCCACCATGGCCACAAGTTCAGCAGATCCAAGGGGAAGAGTATCTGTGTCCCTGTAGAGAGCACATGTGAAGAGGAATACATATATAGGTGATATGGTACATAGTGCTCTTCCTAGCACTATGTACCACTATGTCACCTAGGGTGACACCTTAAATGTGGGTGGTAAGTATATCATCTATGTACATATCACCTATGGTACACCTATGGTATCTGTGTACCATAGGTGATAAGGTACATAGATGGTTCATAGATAAAGGGTACATAGATGATATACTTACCACCCACATTTAAGGTGTCACCCTAGGATGGTAAGAGCATAAACAGGGCTGGGAGACAGCAGCGAGTATACACTGGTAGACATGGTTTTTGTCATAGCTTTGCATTTGGCCACTTGACCATAGGTATAATTTTCAGTTGTATTATATAAATGTCTTAAAATCTGTATTAGTTATCTATTGCCTCATAATGAGTTATAACCAAACAGTGAGTTAAGATGACACACATTTATTATCTTGTGGCTCCTGGGGGTCAGGAGTCAGAGCCCAGCTCAGCTGGGTACCTCAGGGTCACTCACAGTCTGCAGTCAAGGGCAGCAGTCTTCCCAAGGCTGGATGGGAAATACTGCCTCAAAGCCCACTCACAAGGCTTAGTCCTCACTGCCTATTGAACTACCTCAGTTTCCTGCTGGCTGCTGGATGTAGGTCACCTTCAGCTTCTTCCCATATGGGTCTTTCTGATGGGGAAGATTTCTTCACCCAAGTGTAAAGGCCTAGAAGGCTTTAGGGAAAGAACCCTAACGAGGTCATAGGCACAACATATCATTTCTTTTATCCAAGGGGTCAGGATTGAGACATAAAAGAAATTGTCATTTCTTTTATCCAAGGGGTCAGCCCACTTGCCAGCAGGAGGTAACTGCCAGGAGGAGGTGGAATGCTGGGGGCCTTGTCAGATACTGCCCATCACAGGGTCTAAGTCAGTTTTTCCCACTCCCAGCCAGGGTTCCTCCTTACACCCTACTCTCCTGATGATGAAGTAGATGTAAATAAATGGTGGGAGCACCACAAATGCTGTTTGGGTTGAGTTATGTTGGTGGCCAATATACAGGGTGAATGATATAGTATGAAATTTTACAAAATTTAGTTTGCAAAGCACCTTAAAAACCATATTCTCATTCAATTGTATTTCAACAATAGTCTCTTTCTAGTCAATATTTTTATTTTACTGAACATATTAAAGGATCCATGGATAGAAATGGGACAGTCAACCTGTTCATGTCCGTTAAGTCTTTTCTTACAAATGTTAAAAACATATGTACATGATAGCATTAGATGTACTTCTTAGAAATTGTCACATCCTTTTATTAAATTAAGTCTACTCCTTACCCAGGCTTTGCTCTTCCCCATCTTTTTTGGTGACTCTGTAGGTCTCTTTAGATCATTTATGTAAGTTGTGTCCTCCCAAGGGCAGAATGAAGCATTCTAAGTATAGCTTATTGTGCAGGCATTTCACCAGTTGGGTCTTTCCTGCCCCTTGTTTCCCTCTGATGGGAGAGGGTTCAGGAGGAGTGAGCTGGGGACTCTCCCTAGCACACAGCACAAGTCAGGTCCTGAGGAATAGGAGAAGACTATTCACAGGATGGACCTGCTCCCAGGAGGCTTCCACTGCTGAAGCATGACCTGCCTGTTGCCCCTGGAGTCCCCTGCATCTTCTATGGCCAGCCAGCATACTTTTACCTCCCAGGGCAAGCTTAAGTTACAGGTATCTCTAAAGTGTCAGCCTTCTTTGGATTTTACCCTTCCCATCTGCTCCTTGGTTGTTTTCTTGGTTCATGTCAAACCTCCAGGACCTTTTCTCCTACCCTTGCTTGGACATCCTTATTACTATGTTTACATCATCCTTTTGTGATTTTCAAGACCCTTCCAATTAAAAGAAAACACCTGGTAATTGTGAGTTCCCACTTTGTATGGCTTTCTCCAGCCTCAATGAACATGATGTTGGAGGAGAAATCCTAGTTGGTTTACTCAGAGCCTTTGTTTTTGTGTGTTTGTTTTTCAACTTTTTATGTTTAAATTAATTACAGATTCACAGGAAGTTTCAAAAACAATACAGAGAAGTCTCCTGTACCCTTCCACTCAGTCTTCTATAAGTTACATTTTCCACACAAAGAGTACAATATCAAAACCAGAAAACTGACCCTGTCATAAAGTGTGAATATAGTTCCATGCCCTCTCATCTCCTGTGTAGATTCAGATGACAACCACCGCAATTGAGATACAGAACTATTCCATAAAGATTTCTTTGGTGGTATAACCTTTATAGTCACACACACACACACACACACACACACACACACACACACTCCCAAATCCCTAACTGGCAATGAGGAATCTGATTTCAATCTCTATAATTTTGTCATTTTGAGAATGCTCTATAAATGGAGTTGCACAGTGTGCAACCTTTTAAGATTGGCTTGTGTCATTCAGTCAAATATCTTTAAAATTAGTCAAAGTTGTTGAATATATCAGTAATTTGTTGCTTAGCATGGCTGAGAGATACTTCCTAGGATGAATGTACCACATTTAACTCTTCACCTATGGAAGGACATTCAGGTTGTCCTCAGTTTTCATCTATCACATGTAAAGATGTTATGAACATTCTGTGCAGACTTCTGTGTGAATATGTTTCTTTATCTAACTTAATGCACAAAATGATTGCTGAATAAGTGCTCTGTAGTTTTTTAAGAAACTGACAAATTATTTTCCAGAGTGGCTAAGCCATTTCACATTCCACCAGCAATTATACAAGATCCAGTTTTTTCACATCCTCATCAGCATTTAGTATTGTCATTACCTTTTTATTTTAGGTGTTCCAAAAATAGAACATAGATTAGAAATTAGATCTCATCATGGTGTGGTCTTAATTTGCATTTCCTACTGGCCGATGGTGCTAAACAGTGTTCCATATGTTTCTTTGCAATCTCTATATCCTCTTCAGTGAAATGTCTCTTCATGTACTTTCTCCATTTTCTGACTGGATTGTTTGTTTAATGTTGAGTTTTAAGAATCCTTTAAGTTTCTAGACGTGAGTCCTTTGTCAGATATGTGGTTTGCAATTTTTTTCTCAGTCTGCAGCTTTCCCTTTCATCTTCCTTAACATGATTTATCACAAAACAATTTAGCAATTTTTTTTTATTTTGGTATGGTCCTATTATCATTTTTTTCTTTTATGAATTATGCTACTGGTGTCACATCTAAGAACTCCTCATCAAGGCAAAAGTCCCAAAGATTTTCTACAGTTATCTTCTTTGACAAGATTTATACTTCTATACTTTACATTTAATCCTATGATCCATTTAGAGCTAATTTTGGCATGAAAGGTTTTTTTTTTTTTTCCTGTCTATAGCTATCCAATTTCTTCAGCAATATTTATTGAAAAGATTATTCTTGTTCTATTGAATACCTTAGGACCTTTGTCAAAAATCATTTTGCTATACTTGTGTGGAGCTATTTCTGGGTTGTCTATTTTGTTCTGTTGATCCATGTGTTTATCCTTCCACCAATAACACATTGCCTTGTTTACTGCAGCATAATAAATATTAAAATCAGGTAAACTAATTCCTCCTACTTTTTTCTTTTTTTAAAAAAATTATTTTATTTATTCTTGTTCCTTTCTCTTTGCATATAAATTTTAGAATAATCTCGTCTATATTTATAAAAATATTTCTTTGGAATTTTGGTATGAACTGTGTTAAATCTATATATGATTTTGGATGGAACTGGCATCTTAACAATGATGAACTTTCCAGTCTATGAAAATGGTATGTCTCCCTTTCACTTATATCTCCTTTGATTTCTTTCCTCAGCATTTTCACAGTTTTCACTACATAAGTTCTACACATATTTTGTTATACCTCAGTATTTCATTTTCTTAGGTAATTATAAATGGTGTTATATTTTTAATTTTAACTACTACTATATTGCTAGTTCATATAAATATATAGATTTTTGTATATTGACCTCATATCCTTCAAGCTTGCTGCACTCACTTATTAGTTCTAAGACTTTTTGGTAAATTCCTTGGGGATTTTTCTATGTAGACCATCATATCACCTGCATTTGGTAATAATTTTTTTCTTCCTTTCTGACTGATAACCTTTATCTCCTTTTCTTGCCATATTGCATTAGCAAAGATTTCCTACAATGATGAATAAGAGGAATGAGGGTGAATATCCATGCTTCGATCTAAGAAGAAAGTATTCAATTCTTCACTATTAGGAATGATATAAGCTATAGAATTTTTGTAGATGCTTTTTATCAAGTATAGGAAGCCCCACCCTATCACTGGTTTTCTGATAGTTTTTACCATTAATATGTGTCAGATGTCTTTTATGCAATAATTGATGTAATTTATGATTTTTCTTCTTTAGTCTGCTAATATAATGGATCTCATTTTCAAACATTGAACCAGTCTTGTATCTTTGAAATATGCCCTACTTGGTATGATATGGATATTTCTTTTTACAACATTGCTGAATTTTACTTGCTAATGTTTTGTTAAATTTTTTTGCATTTATAATCATGAGGGGTATTGAACTTTGTTTTTTTTCTTACTTTTTTTTTTTTTTTTTTTTTTTTTTACTGTTTTTGTCTAGTTCGGGCATCAAAATAAATTAGCTTCATTCTGTAAATTGGGACCTGTTTCCCCTTCTATCTTCAGGAATAAATTGTGAAGAATTGATGTTAATTCTTTTTTAAATGTTTGATAGAATTCTCCAGTGAAATCATCTGGTTATGGAGACTTTCTGGGAACATATTTTTAATTAAAAGTTCAATTTTTTAATAATTATATAGTAAATCAAATTATTACTCTATATTGGATGAGTTATGGAAGTTTGTGCTTTGAGAAAGTGGTCCATATTATCTCAGTTGTCAAATTTATGTCTGCAGAGTTGTTTGCAGTATTCCCATAACATTTTAATATCTTGATGATCTGTAAAGATATCCTCTGTGGCACCCATGGCACTGAAAACTTGTATCTCCTCTCTTTTTTTCCTTGTCAATATTGCTAGAGGTTTGTCTATTTTATTGAATTTTTCAAAGATCCAGCTTTTTATTCCTTTGATTTTCCTAGTTGTTTCCAATTGTGTAGATTCCTGCTCTACTCTTAATTGTTTACCTCTTTATGCTTACTTCAGGTATATTTTGCTCTTTTTTTCTCTAGTTTCTTAAGGTGAGAACTTAGAATATTAAGTTGAGATATTTCCTTTATTCTAGTGTAAATGTTTAGGCTATTTATTTTTCTCTCAGCACTACTTAAGCTTTGCCCCATGAATTTTGAAATGCTGTATTTTTATTTCACTCAGTTTAATGGATTTTTATTTGCTTTAGATCCATGATTTATTTGTAAGTGGGTTTTTTAGTTTCTAAGATTTTAGATATTTTCCTCTTATATTTCTGTTAATCAATAATAGTTTGATCCAATGTGATCAGATAACATACTCTGTATAATTTGTTTGAAATTTGGTAAGGTTCCTTTATGGCTATCCCATAAATTTTCCATGAGTACATGAAGAAAATGTTTATTTTACTCTCATTAGATAAAAATATTCCATAAATGCCCAACTTGATTTTCTTGGCTGATGGTGTTGCCAAAATATTTCAGATTGATTTTCTGTCTAAATAGTCTATTAATTGTTGAGAGAGGAGTGTTGAAGTCTCCAACCATAATTGAGGATTTTCTTCTCAGTTCTATAAATTTTCTTCACATATATTTTACCTCTGTTTCTTGATGTATACACACAGTATTGCTCTTTTTTCTTGACAGAATGACCTTTTTATCATTATGTAATGTAATGTCTGATAATGTTCTTTGCTCCAAAGTTGACTTTATCTTATAGTAATGTAGCCAATCATACTTTCTTTAGATCGATGTTTGCATTGTTTATATTTTTTTCCATTCTTTTAGCTTCGACTCACATATATCATTATATTTGTAGTGACTTTCTTGTAGACTACATTATTTGGGTCATTTTTAAATTCACTCTGTCAATCTCTGTCTCTTAATTGGTGTATTTAGACATTTACATTTAGTGTAGTTATTACTTAACTGTAGGACTTAAATCTAGCTTTTTAATTTTTGTTATCTGTTGTTTTCCTTTTTATTTCCTTTTCTGTTTCCTTTATGCCTTCCTTGTAAGCTATTTATATCTTCTTTAGAATTCTATTTTGATATATCTGTGTAGTGTTTAGAGTGTGTGTATTTGGATAGATTTTAATGGTTCCCCTATGTATTAAATTTTACATACATAACTTATCAATCTACTAGTGAGTATTTTACCAAAACCAAATAAAATGTAGAAATTTTACCTCCATTTAAATCCTTTCACCTGGCAGGAGGAAACAAGATGGCGGACAAGTAGCAGGCTGAGACTACTTCAGATAGCAGGAGATCAGCTAAATAGCTTATCTAAAGATTGCAAACCCCTGCAAATCCATCGGCAGATTGAAGAGAAGAAGAACAGCAATTCTAGAAATAGAAAAACAACCACTTTCTGAAAGATAGGACTGCTGGAGAAGTGAATCCAAAGCGATGGGAAGATAGACCCCAGGGGGAAGGGCCGGCTCCCGGCAAGCAGCGGAGCAACGGAGCACAAAATCAGGATTTTAAAAGTCTGTTCCACTGAGGGACATCACTCCAGAGGCTAAACCGGGGCGAAGCCCACGCAGGGTCAGCGTGGACACAGGTCCCGCAGGGTCACAGAAGGATCGGGGGTGTCTGAGTGTCGCAGAGCTTGTGGGTATTGGAATGGGAAAGCCGGCTACAGAGACAGAGCCGACAGTAAGCTCACAGCTCAGAGTTACCTTGAACCGGTCGCAGGCTCAGTGAGCTCGGAGCACGGCCGGAGGTCAGGCAGACGGGAGTTACTGGGCGCTGTTCTCTGAGGGTGCACTGAGGAGTGGGGCCCCGGGCTCTCGGCTCCTCCAGGCCAGAGACCAGGAGGCCGCCGTTTGTCCCGTCCTCCTCCAGAACTCTATGGAAAGTACTCAGGGAACAAAAGCTCCTGAAAGCAAAGCTGAGTGGATTACTCACCCCGGCCCCTGGTAAGGACGGTGCATTTCCGCCTGGGGCAAACACACTTGAGAATCACTACACCAGGACCCTCCCCCAGAAGATCAACAAGAAATCCAGCCAAGACCAAGTTCACCTACCAAGGAGTGCGGTTTCAATACCAAGGAGAGCAGCAGAATTCCAGAGAAGGAGAAAGCAAAGCACAGAACTCATGGCTTTCTCCCTGTGATTTTTTAGTCTTGCAGTTAATTAAATTTTTTCTATTTTATTTTTTTCTCTTCTTCTGCTAAAATTTTTTTTAACTTTTACCCTTTTCTTTTTTAACGTTTTTTCACTAGTTTAATATATATATATTTTCTGTTTTATACTTTTCTTTATTCGTTATATTTTTTTAATTCTTTTATTTTCTATTTTTTTCTTTCTTTCTTTTTGAACCTCTTTTTATCCCCTTCCCCCCACCACCACCATTCGGGATCTCTTCTGATTTGGTTAAAGCATATTTTCATGTGGTTGTTTCCACCCTTTTAGTATTTTACTTGCTCCTTCATATACTCTTATCTGGACAAAATGACAAGGCGGAAAAATTCACCACAAAAAAAAATAACAAGAAGCAGTACCAAATGCTAGGGACCTAATCAATACAGACATTGGTAATATGTCAGATCTAGAGTTCAGAATGACAATTCTCAAGGTTCTAGCCGGGCTCGAAAAAGGCATGGAAGATATTAGAAAAACCCTCTCGGGAGATATAAAAGCCCTTTCTGGAGAAATATAAGAACTAAAATCTAACCATGTTGAAATCAAAAAAGCTATTAATGAGGTGCAATCAAAAATGGTGGCTCTCACTGCTAGGATAAATGAGGCAGAAGGAAGAATTAGTGATATAGAAGACCAAATGACAGAGAATAAAGAAGCTGAGCAAAAGAGGGACAAACAGCTACTGGACCATGAGGGGAGAATACGAGAGATAAGTGACACCATAAGATGAAACAACATTAGAATAATTGGGATTCCAGAAGAAGAAGAAAGAGAGAGGGGAGAAGAAGGTATACTGGAGAGAATTATTGGTGAGAATTTCCCCAGTATGGCAAAGGGAACGAGCGTCAAAATTCAGGAGGTTCAGAGAACGCCCCTCAAATACAAAAGAATAGGCCCACACCCCGTCACCTAATAGTAAAATTTACAAGTCTCAGTGACAAAGAGAAAATCCTGAAAGCAGCCCGGGAAAAGAAATCTGTAACATACAATGGTAAAAATATTAGATTGGCAGCTGACTTATCCACAGAGACCTGGCAGGCCAGAAAGAGCTGGCATGATATTTTCAGAGCACTAAACGAGAAAAACATGCAGCCAAGAATACTTTATCCAGCTAGGCTATCATTGAAAATAGAAGGAGATTAAAAGCTTCCAGGACAAACAAAAACTGAAAGAATTTGCAAACACCAAAACAGCTCTACAGAAAATATTGAAAGGGGTCCTCTAAGCAAAGAGAGAGCCTACAAGTGGTAGATCAGAAAGGAACGGAGACCATATACAGTAACAGTCACCTTAAAGGCAATACAATGGCACTAAATTCATATCTCTCAATAGTTACCCTGAATGTCAATGGGCTACATGCCACAATCAAAAGACACAGGGTATCAGAATGGATAAAAAAACAAAACCCATCTATATGTTGCCTACAAGAAACTCATCTTAAGTCCGAAGACACCTCCAGATTTAAAGTGACGGGGTGGAAAGAATTTACCATGCTAATGGACATCAGAAGAAAGCAGGAGTGGCAATTCTTATATCAGATCAATTAGATTTTAAGCCAAAGACTATAATAAGAGGTGAGGAAGGACACTATATCATACTCAAAGGGTCTGTCCAACAAGAAGATCTAACAATTTTAAATATCGATGCCCCCAATGTGGGAGCAGCCAACTATATAAACCAATTAATAACAAAATTAAAGAAAAACATCAACAATAATACAATAATAGGAGGGGACTTAAACACTCCCCTCACGGAAATGGACAGATCATCCAAGCAAAAGATCAACAAGGAAATAAAGGCCTTAAACGACACTCTGGACCAGATGGAAATCACAGATATATTCAGAACATTTCATCCCAAAGCAACAGAATACAAATTCTTCTCTAAAAGGTGGAACATGGAACATTCTCCAGAATAGATCACTACCTCAGTCCTAAATCAGGACTCAACCGGTATCAAAAGATTGGGATCATTCCCCGCATATTTTCAGACAACAATGCTCTGAAGCTAGAACACAACCACAAGAGGAAGTTTGGAAAGAACCCAAATACATGGAGACTAAACAGCATCCTTCTAAAGAATGAATGAGTCAACCGGAAAATTAAGGAAGAATTGAAAAAAATCATGGAAACAAATGATAATGAAAATACAATGGTTCAAAATCTGTGGGGACACAACAAAGGCAGTCCTGAGAGGAAAATATATAGCGGTACAAGCCTTTCTCAAGAAACAAGAAAGGTCTCAGGTGCACAACCTAACCCTACACCTAAAGGAGCTGGAGAAAGAACAAGAAAGAAACCCTAAGCCCAGCAGGAGAAGAGAAATCATAAAGATCAGAGCAGAAATCAATGAAATAGAAACCAAAAAAAAAAAAAAAAAAATAGAATAAATCAACGAAACTAGGAGCTGGTTCTTTGAAAGAATTAATAAAATTGATAAACCCCTGGCCCGACTTATCAAAAAGAAAAGAGAAAGGACCCAAATAAATAAAATCATGAATGAAAGAGGAGAGATCACAACTAACATCAAAGAAATACAAACTATTATAAGAACATACTATGAGCAACTCTACGCCAACAAATTTGACAATCTGGAAGAAATGAATGCATTCCTAGAAACATATAAACTACCATAACTGAACCAAGAGGAAATAGAAAGCCTGAACAGACCCATAACCAGGAAGGAGATTGAAACAGTCATTAATAATCTCCAAACAAACAGAAGCCCAGGGCCAGACGGCTTCCTGGGGGAATTCTACCAAACATTTAAAGAAGAACTAATTCCTATTCTCCTGAAACTGTTCCAAAAAATAGAAATGGAAGGAAAACTTCCAAACTCTTTTTATGAGGCCAGCATCACCTTGATCCCTAAACCAGACAAGGATCTCATCAAAACAGAAAGCTATAGACCAATATCCTTGATGAACACAGATGCGAAAATTCTCACCAAAATACTAGCCAATAGGATTCAACAGTACATTAAAAGGATTATTCATCACGACCAAGTGGGATTTATTCCAGGGCTGCAAGGTTGGTTCAACATCCGCAAATCAGTCAATGTGATACAACACATCAATAAAAGAAAGAACAAGAACCATATGATACTCTCAACAGATGCTGAAAAAGCATTTGACAAAGTACAGCATCCCTTCCTGATCAAAACTCTTCAAAGTGTGGGGATAGAGGGCACATACCCCAATATTATCAAAGCCATTTATGAAAAACCCACCGCAAATATCATTCTCAATGGGGAAAAACTGAAAGCTTTTCCGCTAAGGTCAGGACCACGGCAGGGATGTCCATTATCACCACTGCATAGTACTAGAAGTCCTAGCTTCAGCAATCAGACAAACAAAAGGAAATTAAAGGCATCCAAATCAGCAAAGAAGAAGTCAAACTATCACTCTTCACAGATGATATGATACTATATGTGGAAAGCCCAAAAGACTCCACTCCAAAACTGCTAGAACTTGTACAGGAATTCAGTAAACTGTCACGATATAAAATCAATGCACAGAAATCAGTTGCATTTCTCTACACCAACAACAAGACAGATGAAAGAGAAATTAAAGAGTCAATCCCATTTCCAATTGCACCCCAAACCATAAGATACCTAGGAATAAACCTAACCAAAGAGGCTAAGAATCTATACTCAGAAAACTATAAAGTACTCATGAAAGAAATTGAGGAAGACACAAAGAAATGGAAAAATGTTCCATGCTCCTGGATGGAAGAATAAATATTGTGAAAATGTCTATGCTACCTAAAGCAATCTACACATTTAACGCAATTCCTATCAAAGTACCATCCATCTTTTTCAAAGAAATGGAACAAATAATTCTAAAATTTATATGGAACCAGAAAAGACCTCGAATAGCCAAAGGGATATTGAAAAAGAAAGCCAAAGTTGGTGGCATCACAATTCCGGACTACAAAGCTGTCATCATCAAGACAGCATGGTACTGGCACAAAAATAGACACATCGATCAATGGAACAGAATAGAGAGCCCAGAAATAGACCCTCAACTCTATGGTCAACTAATCTTGGACAAAGCAGGAAAGAATGTCCAATGGAAAAAAGACAGCCTCTTCAATAAATGGTGTTGGGAGAATTGGACAGCCACATACAGAAAAATGAAATTGGACCATTTTCTTATACCACACACAAAAATAGACTCAAAATGGATGAAGGACCTCAATGTGAGAAAGGAATCCATCAAAATCCTTGAGGAGAACACAGGCAGCAACCTCTTCGACCTCAGCTGCAGCAACATCTTCCTAAGAACATCGCCAAAGGCAAGGGAAGAAAGGGCAAAAATGAACTATTGGGATTTCATCAAGATCAAAAGCTTTTGCACACTGGGCGCCTGGGTGGCTCAGTGGGTTAAGCCGCTGCCTTCGGCTCAGGTCATGATCTCAGGGTCCTGGGATCGAGTCCCGCATCGGGCTCTCTGCTCAGCAGGGAGCCTGCTTCCTCCTCTCTCTCTGTCTGCCTCTCTGCCTACTTGTGTCTCTGTCAAATAAATAAATAAAATCTTTAAAAAAAAAAAAAAAAAGCTTTTGCACAGCAAAGGAAACAGTTAACAAAACCAAAAGACAACTGACAGAACGGGAGAAGATATTTGCAAATGACATATCAGATAAAGGACTAGTGTCCAAAATCTATAAAGAACTTAGCAAACTCAACACCCAAAGAACAAATAATCCAATCAAGAAATGGGCAGAGGACATGAACAGACATTTCTGCAAAGAAGACATCCAGATAGCCAACAGACACATGAAAAAGTGCTCCATATCACTCGGCATCAGGGAAATACAAATCAAAACCACAATGAGATACCACCTCACACCAGTCAGAATGGCTAAAATCAACAAGTCAGGAAATGACAGATGCTGGCGAGGATGCGGAGAAAGGAGAACCCTCCTACACTGTTGGTGGGAATGCAAGCTGGTGCAACCACTCTGGAAAACAGCATGGAGGTTCCTCAAAATGTTGAAAATAGAACTGCCCTATGACCCAGCTATTGCACTACTAGGTATTTACCCTAAAGATACAAACATAGTGATCCGAAGGGGCACGTGCACCTGAATGTTTATAGCAGCAATGTCCACAATAGCCAAACTATGGAAAGAACCTAGATGTCCATCAACAGATGAATGGATAACGAAGATGTGGTATATATACACAGTGGAATACTATGCAGCCATCAAAAGAAATGAAATCTTGCCATTTGCGACAACGTGGATGGAACAAGAGCGTATCATCCTTAGCGAAATAAGTCAAGCGGAGAAAGACAACTATCATATGATCTCCCTGATATGAGGAAGTGGTGATGCAACATGGGTGCTTAAGTGGGTAGGAGAAGAATCAATGAAACAAGATGGGATTGGGAGGGAGACAAACCAGAAGTGACTCTTAATCTCACAAAACAAACTGAGGGTTGCTGGGGGGAGGGGGGTTGGGAGGAGGGGGGTGGAGTTATGGACATTGGGGAGGGTATGTGCTTTGGTGAGTGCTGTGAAGTGTGTAAACCTGGCGAATCACAGACCCCTGGGGATAAAAATATATGTTTATAAAAAATTAAAAAATTAAAAAAAAATCCTTTCACCTTCCCCCATTTGTAATAGAATTGTCTTAAATATCCCCTCTACATACTTGAGAATTACATCAGATAGTATTATAATTTTATTTCAACCATCAAATATAATTTACAAATGGAAAAATGAAGAAAAGTCTATTATATTTACCAGTATTTATTTTATTTTATTTTTTCAGTGTTCCAAGATTCATCGTGTATGCACCACACCCAGTGCTGCATGCAATACATGCCCTCCTTAATACCTGCCACCAGGCTCACCCATTCCCCCACTGCCCTCCTCTCCAAAACCCTCAGTTTGTTTCTCAGAGTATTTTTGCTTTTCCAGTTGTTCTTTCTTTCTGATGTTTCAGATTGCTTCTTCTATCATTTTTATTTCTGTTTAGATAACTCTTTGGCCATTCTTTTAGAGTAAGCATGCTGGCAATGGATTCTCTTAGTTTTTCCTTCATCTGAGAATGTCTTGATTTCCCCTTCATTCCTGAAGGTCATTTTCACTGGATATAGAATTTTGGATTAACAGTTCTCTTTTACAGCATTTAAAAGATGTCATTCCACTTTCTTCTGGTCTTCATGGCTTCTAATGATAAATATAGCTTTGTTTTAATTGTTTGTCTCCTACAAATAAGGTGTCATTTCTCTCTGGCTGCTTTAAAGATTTTGGTTTTGTCTTTAGTTTTTAAGAGTTTGATGATAATGTATTGTGGCATGAATTTATTTAAGTATTAGGTTTCTACAAAGAAATAGAAGCAATATATAGATATCTAAATATATATTTGATTTATGGAAAGAGAACTCTTATAAGAGATTGTCTCATCCAGTTATGGGGGTTAAGAAGTCCTCTAATCTGCCAAGGCCAAGCTGGAGGCCCAGGAAAACTGATGGTATAGTCCCAACCCAAGACTGAAAGCCTGAGAACCAGGGGTGAAACTGATGGTGAAAGTTCCAGACTAGGATGGCTCAATTGGTTAAGTGTCTGCCTTCAGCTCAGGTCATGATCCTGGTATCCTGGGATCAAGCCCCATTTTCAGCTCCCTGCTCAGCTGAGAGTCTGCTTCTCCCTCTCCCTCTGGCCCTCCCCTACTTAGTCTCTCTCTCTCTCTTTTTCTCTCAAATAAATAAACAAATAAAATCTTAAAAAAAAAATCCCACACCATCCTCAAAAGCCCAAAAGCCACAAAAGCTGATATCTGAGGCTGAGGAGATCAATGTCCTCCCAGCTCAACCAGAGAACACATTGAACCTTCTTCCACATTTTTGTTCTATTTATTCCCTCAAAGAATTAGATGATGCCCATGTGCACGGAAGAAGGTGGTCTTCCTTAAGTCAGTCTACCAATTCAAATACTAATCTTTGCAAGATATGCTCTCACAGACTCACCTAAAAATAATGTTTTACCAACCCTGGTGACCTAAGGGATGACCTAAGTGATCATCCCTTAGCCCAGTCAAGTTGACACATAGAATTGAGCATCACAATCTTGTTTGAATTTTGTCCAACTTCTCAAAATATCTGTTTATGTCTTTTGCCAAATGTGGGGATTTTTCAGGTACTAATTTCTTTAAATACTTTTTCAGCCCTGCTATCTTTTTTCTTTCTTTCTGAAATGCTGAGGACACACAAGTGTTAAATCATTTGTTCAAGTTCATTATCCTTGATTGTTCATTTTTTTCATTTTTTCTCTATTGTTCAAGTTGACCAATTTCTACTGTTCTGTTTTAAAGTTTACCAATTTCTTCCTTTGTAGATTCTATTCTGATATTGAGTCCATTCACTGAGGTTTTCATTTCAGTTACTGTATTTTTCATTCCAAAATATCCATTTGGTTCTGCCTACTATTTCTTTGCTGAGACTTTCTTATTTTTTTTACTTGCCTCAAGCATGTTTGTAATTATTTGCCAAGAATTTTATAATGGCTGCCTTAAAAATTATTGTCCAACATCCAGTAATTCCAATATCTTTGTCCAATAATTCCAACATTTTTGTCATCTCAGCAATGGCATCTGTTGATTGTCTTTTCTCACTTAAGGTGCAATGTTTCTGATTCTTGGTATGAAGAGTGTTTTTAAATTATATCCTGCACATTTCAGAATTTTGCTATAAGACTCTGGAAGTTATTAAATTCTCTGTTTTAATAGCTTTCCTCTGACATTGTGCCAGTGGTTAAGATATGAATACTACCTGATTACCACCAGGTGGAGGTGGAAGTCCAGGTCCCACTGTCTATATTAACACCCCAGGGATGGGAGGACAAGAGGGGCATCTTGTAGCTATTGTGTGCAGAAGTTGAGGCTCCCCATGTGGTCTCTGCTTGGGAGAGAGAGCATAGTTTTTTCATGCACTGTTTCACTGGAATAGACAGTTAATGTCTAAAATTCTTTCTTGCTAGGTTGTTCATTTCTGGTCCTTTAACTCAAAGAGTAGGCTTTTCTTAGAGCCTTTTGTTTGTATCCATCAGTATCTCTGGGCTGCTAGTTTCTCCAGCACCCAGTCCCCACTCCAGGACATATGAAGAGAAAAGAAAACCCAGGAACTCACCACCGTGTTGGTCTTCAAAGACCCTATCAGTCTGCCTTTTCTTCACCTTCAGAACATTCTTATGTTTGTTTTACACATAATATCAGGGGTTTGGGCTATACTTATAAAAGCTCATTCTGAACTCATTTTCAATGTGGACTCCTAAGCCCACCCCTAGAGGTTGATATTCTGTAACTGCTTTTAATCAGCACTCCAGGAGCCTTTTGAGAACTCCAGACAAAGAAGTCACCTGAGTATAAAGGATATTAATGTATTTCACAGATGAGAAAGGGCATTCACTGAGTTCAGTGCATGTTCCCAGAGACCAGCACAGTACCTGGGCAGGGTGAAGGCACCCAGGAAATAGTTGTTGCATGTATTTACAGGCCATGTTATGCCCCAGTTTTCACGTCCGAGAGACCACCAAGGAGCCAACACCGATGCAATCACGTGAAGGTTTATTTAACAAGCTTAAGCTTGGGCCCACGTATACCCGACACAGCAGAGTAGGGACTTGGACCCCGAACCAGATTACAGTCAGAGTTTTTAAAGGCAGAGTAGGGGTTGGCCGGTGGTGGGTGAGGACAAAGGGGATTATGGATGATGTAAGTCTCTAAGGAATTTTGGAAGCAAGGTCTCCAGGACCTTGAGGGGCTAGCTATTGTTGGGAAAAAGGTTATTTATTATCAGTAATAAAAATCTTCTCATGAGACCCTTTAGATGTATATCAGTGGGCCATATCCTTGGGAATGATTGTTGACACTATCTTGGAGGTTTAGAGATGAAGTTTTCTAAAGGAATTATTAAAGTAGACTTACAGGATCCTGTTGGACCTGTTGGAGTAAGGGGTTGGTCAGGCTAAAATTGTCCTTAGCAAAACCTCAAGGTGAGGGCAGTTGAGTCCCCAGGGGAGACCCACTCTGTCTGTTTCAAGGGCTTGTCAGTAGGTAAGAAATTTTAATGATTTTCTTCTGCCTCTGTTTCCCACATCAGGCATGTCTTCTGTCTGCTATTACATGAGCCCAACAACCTTGCACTGTGACAGTCAGTTATACCTGCCAAAAATACAGGAAAGTTAAAGCCACTTTGAATTCAAACCTACACCACTATCAGATGCTATTTCCTAATCCCACACATCAGCAGAATTGACATCCCCCCCACTACCACCACCAAAAGTAGTTTTGAGTTATAATAGAGATACAGGCACCTTGAGTGGACAGAAACCTATAAGACAATAAGTATGAAACCACTTTAACTTGAAAAGGCTATATAAATCTAGGACATTAAGTCAAGGATGATATTTTATAAATATAATTATTATTTTAATTATAAAGATGATTGCTACTAATAGTATTGATGCATGTGTGAGACTCATACAGACAACATTGGAAAGTGCAATCTTTTATTTTGGTCTTACCCGTTATGTCCGTCAACATATTTGTTTCTTCCCCCCACCCCCAATCCCTCTCTAGATTAACCACTAAAACCTAAATTTCCTTACTAAAAATTAGCATGTTGCTTAATACCTGGCCAAATCCTATCCACTTCAAATGGAGATTCTCTAAACTGTATAAATATTTTATTGTAAAATATTTCTCATTAAAAACAACACTAAGGATTTCTCATAGAAAATTCATACTTTAAAATGGTACATTTAGATTGAACAATTAGGATTAAAAATATATATATATATATATGTATAAATATGTATATACTGTGTATTTATTGTGAAGCCAACGCCAGGGAAAATAGAATTGAAATTCATCTTTATAGGACATAACTAACTACATATTATATGTTGTGTCTGATCTTTCTGGTGGCCAAAGAGAAAAGGGGAACAAGTGTTAGTTACAAAGAAGGAAATAGCTCCTCAGACTAGACAAACAATTCTTAATGCTGAACTTTGAGAAAATGTGGATAGATGGATAAATGATTAGATGGATGGGTTAATAGATGGAAGGATGGATGGGTGGATGGATGGATGGATGGATGGATGGATGGGTGGATGGATTTGTTTTGGATTAGTTAACCCACTGAAAGGTTGTTTCCAATAACATCCTTCAGGCTTCAAGGCAGGTACCTGGGAGCCTCACCTACTGTACTCACCACAAGCAATCACACCTACACTCCACTCCACGTCCTCACTCTTTTGGAGTCCTCAGATCTATCTGGTCCTCACACCCAGACTTCCATCAGCCTCTTTTGCTGCTTCATCTGGGCATCCCAGAGGCAACTCAAAGGCACGTGAGCCTTGATCAACAGACCTGATCAGAAACCTGGAGTCACTCCATCTCTTCTCTCTCCTAAACATAAATCTTCTAAATCAGCACCTCCCTGCTGCCTGCCAGCACCTCCATTAACTTCTCTCCCAAGATGGCTTTACCCAGTGCTGGAATCCATTCTCCACACCACAGCCAGGGTGATCCACAAAACTGAACACCTCCCCTTGTCCGTCCCATGCTCAGAGCTGCTCCACAGGGACCTTAGAGAAAACCCAGCTTCTGGACACTGCAATGAGAACAGAAGTAGAAGAAATAGAAAGAGCAGGTGCTGCTGCCATGCCTGAACCTGCCTAGAACTATATACATGCTGTCCCTCTGACAGGAATGCTCTTCCCTAGAGCCATATGGAGCACCCCAATCCCGCAGTTCCCAGGCCTCTATCTAACTTCTGACCACTCTTTCTTTCCCAGTTTGTCCAAAATAACACCAGCCTCATGAATGTCTTCCTTCCATGTTTTCTTTTCTTATGACACCATCCATCCTCATCTGCTATATTTCACATTTATTCATTTATTTAGTCCTATCAACCTCACTGCACCAGAATACGTGCTCCATGGCATCAGCAGCTGTGCTGTTTAACACACAGCCCCACCCACAGGGTCTTAATCAGTGGTTGCCATGCAGGAAGTTCTTAATAACTGCTCTTAAGTGGATGGAAGAAGATGGAGAAGAGGAGTTAGAGGGTGGAGGGAGAGGTGTTAACAGACAGTTGTGGAGGGAAACCCCCATATCACTGCCACCTGGTGGAGATGCTAGCCATCCAAACCAGACAGTTGTGGATGCAGGAAACTGCATGTGGATTAATGAAGCAACTGGCTGAGCACTGGAGCCTCCGCAAGGGCTTGGGAAAAAACACCAGTGTGAGGGCATCTACAACTCTGGGGTTCATTCATCTTGCCAAGCTCCTTAGGCAATTGACAGGTGCCCAGGATTCATAACCTGGACTGAGGAAGGGAAAGGACAGGCTGAGAGGGAAAGGATGGGACTAGGGAATCAAGGGAGGTGAAGGCCAGGGCTCCCACCCACAACACTGCCCTAGGGAGCTGGGTGGTGTCTCCTGGTGTCCTCGCCCTTTAGGCACTTTCCCTTAGCTATAGGCTGGCAGCCTTGGCTGCTCAGCCACTTCTCCATCTAGGAGGGAAGTAACATGTCCAGGGACTAGTGAAATTGGGCCCACTTCCCCCAGTGTCAGAACCCCCAGGACCACCATCTTTCCTGGTCATGTGTCAGTGTAACAAAATTAAGGGACTCCCAGATGTTGTTAAAACATTACTTCTGTGACAGGGTTTCCAGAAAAGATTAGCATTTGAATTGGTGGACAGAGCAGATGGCCTCCCCAGTGTGAGTGGACATCATCCACTCTGTTAGGGCCTGAAGGGACCAAAAGGTGAAGGGCAAACTTGTTTTCTCTCCACTTGAGATGAGACATCCATCTTCTCCAGCCCTCAGACATCTGTGCTCCTGGTTCTCTGGTACTTGAATGCAGACCAGGACTGAAACCATCAGTCCCCCAGTCCTCAGGCCTCCAGACTTGGACTAAATTATACCACTTGCTCCCCTCATTCTCCAACTTGCAGAGGACAGATTGCAGGACTTCTCGGCGCCATAACCACGTGTCAATTCTTATAATTACTAAATAAACACACACATACATACACACATATATACACACATATCCTATTAGTTCTGTTTCTCTGGAGAGCCTGACTAGTACAATCTGCAAAGGCCCTGGAAGAAGGAGGAAGCAGTGGGCATTCATCCGAAGTACTTAGGCAAGGCAGGCTGATGTTAAGGTTGTAGGCATGTCCACCGGTGTTCAGAGCAGAAGCACTCCTCCCTCAGCCTGCTGGCACCATACCAGCTACTCCACCCCCAAGAAAAGGAAAAATGGGCTGGTTTCACTTGTTTTCATCAGTCTCATTAAAGTAAAGACATTCACCTCCAGGAATGAACCTGGTTTGGGCACAGACAGAGGCTGAGGTGATGGCTGGGGAAAAAGAGAACAGTTTGGACCCCTGAAGTCCAGGAGGGCCCCCCTTGAAAGGGGCATTCCAGCTAGGATACGAAGGGACAGAAAGGGTACTTCAGGGGTGACTCCTTGTCTTGTGTTCTTAAACTAAAACCAGGTTTGTGTCCTTAGGCAAGTTGTCCTTTCATTTTCTTCATGTGTGTGGATAAGAAAAGAGAAGGGGGACCCTCTTTCTGTGGGAGAGCATCCCATCCTTCCCACTGCCCAGCTCAGTGCACATCCCACTCTCTGAGGATGGGAGGGTGCTCCCCTCCCTATGGGGCCACTGTTCACAACAGCTCCAACCTTGGGCACTTTATCCAGTCCTGCCCTCTGAAAAGCAAGCAGGTTCTGCTGGCAGGAGGCTCATCCCCATCCAGGCCCTCATCGTCAGAGATTAATGGCCCACCTGTCAATGGTCATGATCCACTTTTTGCCTGATATAATTTGGTCAGATTGGTTTAATGATTTCTAAAAAGAGTAACTATTTGGAGAGAGGGGTGGATGTGACATCTGACCAGCTCAGTCAGAGGAGCATTTGATTACTGATCTCAGGATCATGAGTTTGAGCCCCACATTGGGTGTAGAGATTAGTCAAAAATAGATTAAAAAAAAAAAAAGAAACAACTTTAAAAAATAAAAAATAAATATTTTAAGCAAAAAGCTTTAATTTGAACCCTTCAGGTACATGATTGCCCCCCAAATCCTTGTGCAGCAAAGAGAATAATGCTGAGCAGTCTCAGCATGGATATTCCTGTTCATTGAAATCCACGTGCCAGTGATGGGAGCTCTCTCTTTAAATGGGCTAGGACTGAAGACCCTAATTCCGATGGCAGGCTCTGACCCTAGCCTCAAAGACCACCTAGAACTTGGAAAGCCCCATATCTGTTCTCAGCTTACTTCCTCTAGGGCAGACAATTTCTTCTAAGACAAAAACATGTCTTTGTAGGTATTAATGTACCCAACTAGAAATAACATCACAGCCTAAGAAATGATGCTGCCTTGGTAGCCAGTGAGAAATAGACAAAAGTCCCAGGGGTAGGCAACCCTCCTCAATTAATCAACAGGCACAATAACAGTAAAACCTCCCTATGAAAAAGTCCTTTATCCCTTCTTCCCTCTTTCTTTCTGGAACTCAGAGGCAAAGCCTGGAGGAGCAGCAGCCATTTTATGATCCTGAGGCAACCTGCATGAGGTCAGAGCCACACACAGAGGACAGCTAACAAAAGGAAGGGAAAGCATTCCTCCCTAGTAGATGGCAAGCCCTCATACAGCCACTCTCATTGCTCTCCTAAAACCCATGCCTGAAGCAGGGATCACCAGCATGATTCTCTTGACTTCCTGCTTCAATTAAGGTCCTTAGGGTTCCTTTCCACTGTGATGTTCTCTCCTTACAGCATCTCTCAGGCCCTCATCTCTCTGACTTGTACTTTAAATCAAAATTCTTCAAAATGTCATGTCCTTTCCTACTTTAGAAACTTTGGATGTGTTATTCCCTCTGCCTGGACATTTCTTCCCTCTTCTTTCCAGGTAGCTATGACTTATTCCCCAGATTATTTTAGAGAAACCAGTAAGATGCCCCTTATTAGGCCAGCCCCCCACTGCATACTTCTGGGATGTGTGCATCTCTCCTCTGCAGGCCTCACTGCACTCCCAGATTTCTGCTTAATGTTGCTTCCCAAGGCACTGAAGTTTCCCTGACATGGGGCCTGGGCCTCTGTGTTCTCTGCCATACCCCAGCATCGTGCACAGTTCCTGGCATGTAGTAAGTGCTCAGAAACTTACTGTTGAATAAATGAACAACTGCACCATTACACACTGTAGAAACACTGTGAGCAAATCTCATCACACAAACAGACCCTCACCTGGTGAGTTTAAAAGGGCTCAAGCCTGACAAGGCAACAAGGTGGAGGCAAAGAAAGACTTTCAGGCCAAGAGAATGGAACAGCGCATCCAAAGGCCCTGCAGGGAGGGGAGTTTTTGTTGAAAAATAGCAGACGAATGGAGGATGGTGTGGATGAGGTGGCAGGGCTTTGGACCCGGCAGTTGGCCATTCATTCTGAAAACAGTACAGAGAAGACAAGTATATTATGCTGGAGTGGTGACCTAAGCAGGTTTGAGTTTTGGAAGCCCGACCCTGCTCTCTGGACGAAACATGTGGAAGCAAGGGGGACGGATGTGTGCATGCCTGGATGCCCACTCAGTAGCTGGGAAGAGAATGCACAGATCCTCAGTGTGTCACCATGCATGCTCACCTCTGTGGTCTTCTTTGTTCCATGAGTTTCACATGTGTCAGGTCATTTAATCCCCAGTAAACCTGGGTTGAGGAAACTGAGGTGCAGACTATTTAGAACCTATCCAGTTCACGTGGCTTGTCAGTAGTGGGGCCTGGATGAAACCACATCTTGAGGTGGTTGTGCTACCATGCAGCCTCCACAGCCTGAGTGAAGGTAGAAGGATGAAGGAGAAGCACCAGACTCAAGAGCTTGCAGTGGGAAGCCAGTTAGATGGGACTGAGGGAGGGGAAGCAAGGTCTTAAAAGAAAGTCTGAAGCAGATAAGCAGCAATGTTAAGATTTACTAAAACTGGGGGCACCTGGATGGCTCAGTGAATTAAGCCATTGCCTTCAGCTCAGATCATGATCTCAGGGTCCTGGGATTGAGCCCCACATCGGGCTCTCTGCTCGGCGGGGAGCCTGCTTCCCCCTCTCTCTCTGCCTGCCTCTCTGCCTACTTGTGATCTCTCTGTCAAATAAATAAATAGAATTTTTAAAAAAAAGATTTTAAAAAAAAGGTTTACTAAAACTGGATGATACATTCACTGATTTTCTATGCTTGAAAGTGTGTGTGTGTGTGTGTGAGTGTACACAATGTTTTACTGCTCCCTGGTGGATTAAGTGACCTGGAGGTCATTGGGGGTCTAAGCAACAGCTGTTCCCATGTCTTGCGGGGGGCGAGACACCAGATGAGGGTAGATCAAGGAATGTGTGAGATTTGAGAACAAGGAGACAGAATGTCTAGACTACTGTTTGGAGAAATTCAGTTATAAAGGGGAAGAGAGAGAAAGGTCAGTAGCTAGTGATATGTGGAGTGGAGACTTTCTTTTAATTTTAAGAAATTAGACAGTATAGACACGTTCAAAGTCTTCTGCGTACCTCTTCTCAATCTTCCACCTCTTCCTCCCTCCCCAAAGTCTATCAGGAACTTACTATTTGTTATTGCCATGCATGTTTTGAAGTTTTTACTACATATTTATTCATCCAGAAACATTTTAAATTATCATTTTGTTGGGTTTTCATCTGTATATAACTGGTATCACACTGCCTAAATCTCTCCGGAAATGCTCCTTTTCTCCACAGGATGAATATAAGACTTGCTGAGGTGGGTAAGTGCACATCTATTTTAACTTCTCTGCAAGATCCTACTATATGCACTTGCCCCCATTTATCCATCTGTTACTTGCTGGTGTGCAGGGTGCTGTAGTAATGCTGCATAGTACAGTCCTGTGCCACCTGGGGCCTTTACTGGTGCTTCTGCAGGACAGAGACCTATGGATGGGATACCAGGGCTGCAGGCATCTTTGCCCTTACAGGCTTTACCAGATAGTATGCAAATTTACACTCTACCAGCGGTCTGAAGCTCCTCTGCCCCTATCCCCTCCTACTCTTGTCAGTAGGGAGATGTGAGATTGCTGGATCACCAGCTAAATGGCTTCTGTTGAGAAATTAAATATGAAGAAACAGGAAGTATATGATGAGTGGGAGATGAGAAGACAGAATCCGGGGAAGGGACCTCAGAGGAGACATGTGTCCCTGAAGAATGGTCTATAGGTCAATGCGAGGATCCAGTTTCTCTTGCCACTTGGCATGATGATCTGATCTCAGGCTTGCTCACTGTGCATGGAAACCTCCCTGACCCATCCCAGCAGACCCTCTCCTGTTCCCACTACACTGTGCCCACACCCTTTACAACATCACACAATTGCTGGGTTGTATCTGCTAGTTCATTGTCCCCATAGGACCCCAAAATTATTGAACAAGGGACTATGTTACTCACCTCCACAACCCCCAGAACTTTATGAGGGGCTGGCACATAGTTGGTCTTCTATTAATAATTTTGAATAGCTTTAAAGTGCACTGTTATAGCTTCCTCCTGCACATTTCTCCTAAATGAACTGAAAGAAGGGTGCTCTGGTTTCAGACACACTCACAATTTAAGAAGCCAAATGGAGCCAGGAATAAAGGACCCCAGCAGAGCACTGATTGTCAGAGAGAGAAGTTTCACATTGAGAATCTCCTATCCCTCCCCTGCCCTACTTTCTCCGACCCCCACCCCCAGCTACCTCAGGGATTCTCCTTCCCCCTGTCTCTTGCTTAGTTGTAAAATAAATTAAATATGCTTTAGCCTTTTCATAATAAACTGATCTCAGTTCTCTTCCCCTTGTTAGAAAATTCTTATACTAATTTACTACTTCCAATTTTGGTATATCTTGCTCAGATACAAGAAATTGTCCTGACACCCTCAAGCCAGGCAGGTATGAAACAAGCTCAAAAGTCTAAACTCTAAGGGTAGGTACCAGGGAAGTAATATTTTTCATAGCAACAAGTTCAGAAAAGCCAGAACTAAAGTCAGGTTGATGACATAAAATTGATAGATGAAATGAGAAAAACAAGCTTCCCCAGTTCCTATTATACTTCCTTCTTGTCATTCCAGGAAAATATATCAGAATAAAGGGGTAGAAGGAAAGTCTACAATAAGTAAGGGGACCCAGGACAGTTATGACCTGCTCCAGTCCACTTTTTATAATGGATAACCCATACAGACTGCCTGGGGGGGCTTCTGACAAATGAGTTCAGATCCCATTCTTCATCTTGTCCTTTTAGGCACTGAATCATCACTGGCTTGTATGAAGTTGTGTGAAAGCTGCTTTCAAGAAATATGTGAGGGATGAAGTGGGACATGAGTCAGGGCTGGAGTTTAGGGTATGCAAGGACTGAGGGGGGAGGGTAGTAACCATACATTAAAAAGAGGAACTACTAGACTAGAACTTGGAACTCTGAAGGACAGATGAACTCAAAGTCAGCTGCGCTGGTCCAGGGAGTCATAAGACAACTCAGCAGCAGTCGTAGTGACAGGTCCCCTTTAATCAAGTCTCTCCACCACTTTGGGAGTGGATAACTGGAGGAGAACATCAAGAAAAGTTATGCTAGGAGTTGCTGGGGAAAAGCAAACAGAAAAACCCAAGGAGCATTAACAAGGAGTACGAGGCAAGTAAATTGTCAGCAGCATGAACCTAAAGTGCTGATTATGTCCATGATCCTGGCAAAGAACTGGAGCAGGGGGGAGGGCAGGCTTCCCTGAAACCTTGAAGTGGTCAGTACAGTGAGTGGTTAAAGAAACCCAAGCTGCCTGCCTGTCCTCTGGATCTGACCTATACTAGAGAATGAATGGTTCAGTTAATCTCATCAGGTCCACAGATATAAAGAAGCCATACAGAGGAAAGCATGTGATGAAAGACAGGATGGATACCCAAAATGACTGTGATATGCTGGATAAATAGGCTAAATACAATGAGGATAGCAGTCATCAAAGATAAATATGACTGTTCATGTCTTCTGCCCATTTCTTGATTGGATTATTTGTTCTTGGGTGCTGAGTTTGACAAGTTCTTGATAGATTTGGGGTATGAGCCCTTTATCTTTTTTTTTTTTAATTTATTTATTTATTTATTTATTTATTTATTTATTTCCAGCATAACAGTATTCATTATTTTTGCACCACACCCCGTGCTCCATGCAATCCGTGCCCTCTGTAATACCCACCACCTGGTACACCAACCTCCCACCCCCCGTCCCTTCAAAACCCTCAGATTGTTTTTCAGAGTCCATAGTCTCTCATGGTTCACCTCCCCTTCCAATTTCCCCCAACTCCCTTCTCCACTCTAAGTCCCCATGTCCTCCATGCTATTTGTTATGCTCCACAAATAAGTGAAACCATATGATAGTTGACTCTCTCTGCTTGACTTATTTCACTCAGCATAATCTCTTTCAGTCCCGTCCATGTTGCTACAAAAGTTGGGTATTCATCCTTTCTGATGGAGGCATAATACTCTATCCCCAGGGGTACAGGTCTGTGAATAACCAGGTTTACACACTTCACAGCACTCACCAAAGCACATACCCTCCCCAATGTCCATAATCCACCCCCTTCTCCCAAACCCCCTCCCCCCAGCAACCCTCAGTTTGTTTTGTGAGATTAAGTGTCACTTATGGTTTGTCTCCCTCCCAATCCCATCTTGTTTCATTTATTCTTCTCCTACCCACTTAAGCCCCCATGTTGCATCACCACTTCCTCATATCAAGGAGATCATATGATAGTTGTCTTTCTCTGCTTGACTTATTTCGCTAAGCATGATACGCTCTAGTTCCATCCATGTTGTCGCAAATGGCAAGATTTCATTTCTTTTGATGGCTGCATAGTATTCCATTGTGTATATATACCACATCTTCTTGATCCATTCATCTGTTGATGGACATCTAGGTTCTTTCCATAGTTTGGCTATTGTGGACATTGCTGCTATAAACATTCGGGTGCATGTGCCCCTTTGGATCACTACGTTTGTATCCTTAGGGTAAATACCCAATAGTGCAATTGCACTGTTTCCTTTGCTGTGCAAAAGCTTTTGATCTTGATGAAATCCCAATAGTTCATTTTTGCCCTTGCTTCCCTTGCCTTTTGCGTTGTTCCTAGGAAGATGTTGCTGCGGTTGAGGTCAAAGAGGTTGCTGCCTGTGTTCTCCTCAAGGATTTTGATGGATTCCTTTCGAACATTGAGGTCCTTCATCCATTTTGAGTCTATTTTTGTGTGTGGTGTAAGGAAATGGTCCAATTTCATTTTTCTGCATGTGGCTGTCCAATTTTCCCAGCACCATTTATTGAAGAGGCTGTCTTTTTTCCATTGGACATTCTTTCCTGATTTGTCGAAGATTAGTTGACCATAGAGTTGAGGGTCTATTTCTGGGCTCTCTATTCTGTTCCATTGATCTATGTGTCTGTTTTTGTGCCAGTACCATGCTGTCTTGATGACGACAGCTTTGTAATAGAGCTTGAAGTCCGGAATTGTGATGCCACCAACGTTGGCTTTCTTTTTCAATATCCCTTTGGCTATTCGAGGTCTTTTCTGGTTCCATATAAATTTTAGCATTATTTGTTCCATTTCTTTGAAAAAGATGGATGGTACTTTGATAGGAATTGCATTAAATGTGTAGATTGCTTTACGTAGCATAGACATTTTCACAATATTTATTCTTCCAATCCAGGAGCATGGAACATTTTTCCATTTCTTTGTGTCTTCCTCAATTTCTTTCATGAGTACTTTATAGTTTTCTGAGTATAGATTCTGTGTCTCTTTGGTTAGGTTTATTCCTAGGTATCTTATGGTTTTGGGTGCAATTGTAAACGGGATTGACTCCTTAATTTCTCTTTCTTCTGTCTTGCTGTTGGTGTAGAGAAATGCAACTGATTTCTGTGCATTGATTTTATATCCTGACACTTTACTGAATTCCTGTACAAGTTCTAGCAGTTTTGGAGTGGAGTCTTTTGGGTTTTCCACATATAGTATCATATCATCTGCGAAGAGTGATAATTTGACTTCTTCTTTGCCGATTTGGATGCCTTTAATTTCCTTTTGTTGTCTGATTGCTGAGGCTAGGACCTCTAGTACTATGTTGAATAGCAGTGGTGATAATGGACATCCCTGCCGTGTTCCTGACCTTAGCGGAAAAGCTTTCAGGTTTTCTCCATTGAGAATGATATTTGCGGTGGGTTTTTCATAGATGGCTTTGATGATATTGAGGTATGTGCCCTCTATCCCTACACTTTGAAGAGTTTTGATCAGGAAGGGATGCTGTACTTTGTCAAATGCTTTTTCAGCATCTATTGAGAGTATCATATGGTTCTTGTTCTTTCTTTTATTGATGTGTTGTATCACATTGACTGATTTGCGGATGTTGAACCAACCTTGCAGCCCTGGAATAAATCCCACTTGGTCGTGGTGAATAATCCTTTTAATGTACTGTTGAATCCTATTGGCTAGTATTTTGTTGAGTATTTTCGCATCTGTGTTCATCAAGGATATCGGTCTATAGCTCTCTTTTTTGGTGGGATCCTTGTCTGGTTTTAGGATCAAGGTGATGCTGGCCTCATAAAATGAGTTTGGAAGTTTTCCTTCCATTTCTATTTTTTGGAACAGTTTCAGGAGAATAGGAATTAGTTCTTCTTTAAATGTTTGGTAGAATTCCCCCGGGAAGCCGTCTGGCCCTGGGCTTTTGTTTGTTTGGAGATTTTTAATGACTGTTTCAATCTCCTTCCTGGTTATGGATCTGTTCAGGCTTTCTATTTCTTCCTGGTTCAGTTGTGGTAGTTTATATGTTTCTAGGAATGCATCCATTTCTTCCAGATTGTCAAATTTATTGGCGTAGAGTTGCTCATAGTATGTTCTTATAATAGTTTGTATTTCTTTGGTGTTAGTTGTGATCTCTCCTCTTTCATTCATGATTTTATTGATTTGGGTCCTTTCTCTTTTCTTTTTGAGAAGTCGGGCCAGGGGTTTATCAATTTTATTAATTCTTTCAAAGAACCAGCTCCTAGTTTCGTTGATTTGTTCTATTGTTTTTTTGGTTTCTATTTCATTGATTTCTGCTCTGATCTTTATGATTTCTCTCCTCCTGCTGGGCTTAGGGTTTCTTTCTTGTTCTTTCTCCAGCTCCTTTAGGTGTAGGGTTAGGTTGTGTACCTGAGACCTTTCTTGTTTCTTGAGAAAGGCTTGTACTGCTATATATTTTCCTCTCAGGACTGCCTTTGTTGTGTCCCACAGATTTTGAACCATTGTATTTTCATTATCATTTGTTTCCATGATTTTTTTCAATTCTTCTTTAATTTCCCGGTTGACCCATTCATTCTTTAGAAGGATGCTGTTTAGTCTCCATGTATTTGGGTTCTTTCCAAACTTCCTTTTGTGGTTGAGTTCTAGCTTTAGAGCATTGTGGTCTGAAAATATGCAGGGAATGATCCCAATCTTTTGATACTGGTTGAGTCCTGATTTAGGACCGAGGATGTGATCTATTCTGGAGAATGTTCCATGTGCACTAGAGAAGAATGTGTATTCTGTTGCTTTGGGATGAAATATTCTGAATATATCTGTGATGTCCATCTGGTCCAGTGTGTCGTTTAAGGCCTTTATTTCCTTGCTGATCTTTTGCTTGGATGATCTGTCCATTTCAGTGAGGGGAGTGTTAAAGTCCCCTACTATTATTGTATTATTGTTGATGTGTTTCTTTGATTTTGTTATTAATTGGTTTATATAGTTGGCTGCTCCCACGTTGGGGGCATAGATATTTAAAATTGTTAAATCTTCTTGTTGGACAGACCCTTTGAGTATGATATAGTGTCCTTCCTCATCTCTTATTATAGTCTTTGGCTTAAAATCTAATTGATCTGATATAAGGATTGCCACTCCTGCTTTCTTCTGATGTCCATTAGCATGGTAAATTCTTTTCCACCCCCTCACTTTAAATCTGGAGGTGTCTTCGGGCTTAAAATGAGTTTCTTGGAGGCAACATATAGATGGGTTTTGTTTTTTTTATCCATTCTGATACCCTGTGTCTTTTGATTGTGGCATGTAGCCCATTGACATTCAGGGTAACTATTGAGAGATATGAATTTAGTGCCATTGTATTGCCTGTAAGGTGACTGTTACTGTATATGGTCTCTGTTCCTTTCTGATCTACCACTTGTAGGCTCTCTCTTTGCTTAGAGGACCCCTTTCAATATTTCCTGTAGAGCTGGTTTGGTATTTGCAAATTCTTTCAGTTTTTGTTTGTCCTGGAAGCTTTTAATCTCTCCTTCTATTTTCAATGACAGCCTAGCTGGATATAGTATTCTTGGCTGCATGTTTTTCTCGTTTAGTGCTCTGAAAATATCATGCCAGCTCTTTCTGGCCTGCCAGGTCTCTGTGGATAAGTCAGCTGCCAATCTAATATTTTTACCATTGTATGTTACAGACTTCTTTTCCCGGGCTGCTTTCAGGATTTTCTCTTTGTCACTGAGACTTGTAAATTTTACTATTAGGTGACGGGGTGTGGGCCTATTCCTATTGATTTTGAGGGGCGTTCTCTGAACCTCCTGAATTTTGATGCTCGTTCCCTTTGCCATATTGGGGAAATTCTCCCCAATAATTCTCTCCAGTATACCTTCTGCTCCCCTCTCTCTTTCTTCTTCTTCTGGAATCCCAATTATTCTAATGTTGTTTCGTCTTATGGTGTCACTTATCTCTCGAATTCTCCCCTCGTGGTCCAGTAGCTGTTTGTCCCTCTTTTGCTCAGCTTCTTTATTCTCTGTCATTTGGTCTTCTATATCACTAATTCTTTCTTCTGCCTCATTTATCCTAGCAGTGAGAGCCTCCATTTTTGATTGTACCTCATTAATAGCTTTTTTTATTTCAACTTGGTTAGATTTTAGTTCTTTTATTTCTCCAGAAAGGGCTTTTATATCTCTCGAGAGGGTTTCTCTAATATCTTCCATGCCTTTTTCAAGCCCGGCTAGAACCTTGAGAATTGTCATTCTGAACTCTAGATCTGACATATTACCAATGTCTGTATTGATTAGGTCCCTAGCCTTCGGTACTGCCTCTTGTTCTTTTTTTTGTGTTGAATTTTTCCGTCTTGTCATTTTGTCCAGATAAGAGTATATGAAGGGGCAAGTTAAATACTAAAAGGGTGGCAACAACCCCAGGAAAAAATGCTTTAACCAAATTAGAAGAGATCCAAAATCGTGAGGGGGGAGAAAGGGGATAAAAAGAGGTTCAAAAAGGAAGAAAGAAAAAAAAAGAAAAAAGAAAAGAAAAGAATTAAAAAAAAAAAAGGAAAACACCTAAGAAAAATGTAAAAAAGAAAAAATATATATATTAGATAAACTTTCAGAAAGTGGTTGTTTTTCTGTTTCCAGAATTGCTGTTCTTCTTCTCTTCGATCTGCCGATGGATTTTCAGGTGTTTGCAATCTTTAGATGAGCTATCTAGCTGATCTCCGGCTAGCTGAAGCAGTCTCAGCCTGCTACTTCTCCGCCATCTTGACTCCTCCCCTGAGCCCTTTATCTGATATGTCATTTGCAAATATCTTCTCCCATTCTGTCAGTTGGCTTTTGGTTTTGTTGACTGTTTGACTGCTTTTGATCTTGATGAAGTCCCAATAGTTCATTTTTGCCCTTAATTCTCTTACCTTTGGCAATGTTTCTAGGAAGAAATTGCTGTGGCTGAGGTCGAAGAGGTTGCTACCTGTGTTCTCCTCAAGAATTTTGATGGATCACTGTCTCACATTCAGGTCTTTCATCCATTTTGAGTCTATTTTTGTGATGTAAGGAAATAGTGCAGCTTCATTCTTCTGCATGTGGCTGTCCAATTTTTCCAATACCATTTGTTGGGGATATTGTGCTTTTTCCAATGGAAATTCTTTCCTGCTTTGTTGAAGATTAGCTAACCATAGAGTTGAGGGTCCTTTTCTGGGCTCTCTACTGTTCCATTGATCTATGTGCCCATTTTTTTGCTAGTATCATTCTGTCTTGACTATTACAGCTTTGTAACAGAACTTGAAGTCTGGAATCGTGATGCCACCAACTTTGGTTTTCTTTTTCAACATTCCTCTGGCTATTTGAGGTCTTTCTGGTTCCATACAAATTCTAGGATTATTTGTTCCATATCTGTGAAAAAGTTGATGGTATTTTGATAGGGATTGCATTAAATGTGTAGGTTGCTCAAGGTAGCATAGACATTTCAACAATATTTGTTCTTCCAATCCATAAGCATGGAACATTTTCCCATTTCTTTGTGTGTTCTTCAATTTCTTTCATAAGTATTCTATAGTTTCTGGAGTACAAATTCTTTTCCTCTTTGGCTAGATTTATTCCTAAGTATCTTATGGTTTTGGGTGCAATTGTAAATGGGATTGACTCCTTAATTTCTCTTTCTTCTGTCTTGTTGTTGATGTACAGAAATGCAATTGATTTCTGTGCATTGATTTTATATCCTGATGCTTTGCTGAATTCATATATGAGTTCTAGCAGTTTTGGGGTGGAGTCTTTTGGGTTTTCTACATAAAGTATCATATCATCTACAAAGAGTGAGAGTTTGACTTCTTCATTGCCAATTTGGTTGGCTTTTATTTCTTTTGCTGTCTGATTGCTGAGGCTACAACTTCCAGTATTGTGTTGAATAGCAGTGGTGATAGTGGACATCCCTGCCATGTTCCTGACCTTAGTGGAAAAACTCCCAGTTCCTTCCCATTGAGAATGATATTCACTGTGGGTTTTTCATAGATGGCTTTGATGATATTGAGGTATGTACCCTCTATCCCTACACTGCGAAGAGTTGAAAAAATACAAGAAAGGATGCTTTACTTTGTCAAACGCTTTTGCTGGATCTATTGAAAGTATCATATGGTTCTTGCCCTTTCTTTGATTATTGTAATGTATGGCATTGATTGATTTGCAAATGTTGAACAAACTTGCACCCCAGGAATACATCCCACTTGGTCATGGTGAATAATTCTCTTAATGGATTATTTATGGATTATTAATGAATCCTATTACTTAGTATTTTTATGAGAATTTTTGCATCCATGTTCATCAAGGATATTGGTCTATAATTCTCTTTTTTGATGGGGCCTTTGTCTGGTTTTGGGATTAAGGTAATGCTGGCCTCATAAAATGAGTTTGGAAGTTTTCCTTCCATTTCTATTTTTTGGAACAGTTTCAGGAGAATAGGTATTAATTCTTCTTTAAATGTTTGTTTAAATTCCCCTGAGAAGTCATCTGGCCCTGAGCTCTTATTTTGGGGGAGATTTTTGGTTACTGCTTCAATTTCCTTGCGGGTTATGGATCTGTTCAGGTTTTCTATTTCTTCCTGGTTCAGTTTTGGTAGTTTATACATCTCTAGGAATGCATCCATTTCTTCCAGATTGTCAAATTTGTTGGCATATAGTTGCTCATAGTATGTTGTTATAATTGTTTGTACTTCTTTGATGTTGGTTGTGATCTCTCCTCTTTCATTCATGATTTTATTAATTTGGGACCTTTCTCTTTTCTTTTTGATAAGTCTGGCTGGGGGTTTATCAATCTTATTAATTCTTTCAAAGAACCAGATCCTAGGTTCGTTGATCTGTTCTACTGTTCTTTTGGTTTCTATTTCACTGATTTCTGCTCTGATCTTTATTATTTCTCTTCTCTTGCTAGGTTTAGGCTTTATTTGCTGTTCTTTCTCCAGCTCATTTAGGTGTAGGGTTAGTTTGTATATTTGAGAACTTTCTTGTTTCTTGAGAAAAGCTTGTATTGTTATACTTTCTTTTTAGGACCAACTTTGCAGCATTCCAAAGATTTTGAAGAGTTGTGTTTTCATTTTCATTTGTTTCCATGAATTTTTAAAATACTTTGTTAATTTCCTGGTTGACCCATTCATTCTTTAGTGGGATGCTCTTTAGCCTCCATGTATTTGAGTTCTTTCCAACTTTTCTCTTGTGATTGAGTTCTAGTTTCAAAGCATTGTGGTCTGAAAATATAACCTAATGGCCAATAGACACATGAAAAAAGTGCTCAACATCACTCAGCATCAGGGAAATACAAATCAAAACTACAACAATATACCACCTCACACCAGTCAGAATGGCTAAAATTAACAAGTCAGGAAATGACAGATGTTGACAAGGATGTGGAGAAAGGGGAACCCTCCTACGCTGTTGGTAGGAATGCAAGCTGGTACAACCACTCTGGAAAACAGTATGGAGGTTCCTCAAATGTTGAAAACAGAGGTACCCTATGACCCAGCAATTGAACTACTGGGTATTTACCTTAATGATACAAATGTAGTGATCTGAAGGGACATGTGCACCCCAGTGTTTATAGCAGCAATGTCCACAATAGCCAAACTATGGAAAGAGCATAGATGTCCATAGGCAAATGAATGGATAAGAAGAGGTGGTATATATATATATATATATATATATATATATATATATATATATATATCTACAATGGAATATTATACAGTCATCAAAAATGAAACCTTGCCATTTGTAATGACATGGATAAAACTAGAGGGTATTATGCTAACAAAATAAGTTAGTCAGAGAAAGACAATTATCATATGATCTCACTGACATCTGGAATTTAAGGAACATGAGGAAGAGAGGGAAAAAAGTAAAACAAGATGAAACCAGAGAGATATACAAACTATAAGAAACTCTTAATCACAGGAAACAAACTAAGTGTTGCTAGAGTTGCGGGGGGGGGGGGATGAGGTGATTGGGTGATGGACATTGGGGAGGGTATGTGCTATGCTGAGTGCTTCAAATTGTGTAAGACTGATGAATCACAGACCTGTACCCCCGAAACAAAAAATACACTATATGTTAACAAAAAAATAAATTAAAATGAATTAATAAATAAGTAAATAAATAAAATTGGAGGGGAAAAGATAAATATGAGATATCCTTGGGGCTAAAAACCCAATTGCTTGAGTAAAACATGGGTAAGATATCATATTACAGAAGCATATTTGACACTTTGGGTCTTTACTCCAAGAGTCAGCAGAAATATTGACTCTGCAAAGGTTAGCAGAAACTTTGGCTGCACAATAGTTAGTGTCTGGAACAACAGAGGTATAATCTTGGTCAGCTTGGCTTGGATCAGCCCTCCCCTAGAGTATGAAACTCAGTTCATAGAGTCCCACTTGTAGAGGGACTTGAGCAGAAGAAACTTGGTGGCATATGACTGTGAGTCAGGACATGCTATCATGTGAGTAAAAACTAAAAACTGGGAGGTTTCTTCTGAAGGCAAAAAGACTCGGAGAAGCTGTAAGAGCCATTTTCACATAAATGAAGGATACAATGGCAATAAGGATTTAGAACTAGCATCAGGACCAATAATGGAAGCCAGAGGAGACAGAACTTCAGCTCAAAGAAAAAAAATCCTAGGACCCCTCAGAGCTGCTTGAAAGAGAAGAGCTACCTCAGTAGACAATAGGTTCACCAGAGAAGACAATCTTTCAGGTGATGCTGTAGAGAGAATCAAAGGGGGATGGCTGGGAAAGCAACCAGTTACTTCCAACTCAAACCACAGATTTCAGTCTTCTAAAAAATTCTCTCCAAATTTGTAAGAATGATATTCATTCCTTGATTAAAACAGGCAAATGAGGCTCTGTTGTTTGTACTGTGGATTGATGCAAATGTCACTTAAAAGTATTTCTATTTATAAAACATCCTTAATCTATTTCATTAGGTAACAGAGAGCAGAGGAGATTTAAAATGTACTGATCCATGACAGGTGCTGTGGCCATAAATATATTTTATCTTTAACGTAATTGTAAACAACAGCCTATTACTATTTGCCTTAAATAGATCAGAACAGTATGACCCCTAGAAGTTACATAACTTGAATTAGGCTATAAATGAGAAATCAAAGATTCAAAATGGCTTTTTGAGATTTTAAGCTTCTGATTAGTTTGTTAAAAAAAAATGGAAAGGGTATTGCAATAAAGAATTCTGAATAATTTGTGAAATCATAATTTTACTTCAGTAAAAAAGATATCTGAGATTGCAGGACAAAACAACTAGCCCAAAACCTAAATTATAGCAGATACCTCTAAGGAGAGATAGGACACAAGCACCTGTTTATTTGCAACAGACTATGGACATTATTCAAAATTTTTAATGAATTACTAAATGTTGAGCATGCGACAACCTCATTCTAAAACCAAGATAACACTATAAGAATTTAAAGCCCTTACTGCCCTGAGAGTGACCATGGCAATAAGAAAACCCAAACACAACTCAGCTTAGATTGACTCAAATTCTCATTCTAACAACTCAGGGAAGAAAGGGGAAGGATATCCATTTCCAGGCAGTAATGCTAGTTACATTAGTTTCCACTGTCCTATAAAAAATATCACCTTAAAAATAAAAAGCATAACACATACATACAAGGAAAGGAGGTGGGAAGAAAAGAAGAAAAATATGATCAACTGAGAACAGATTTTAATATAACACAAATATTGAAACTATGAGACAAAAATTTAAAATAACTATAATTATGGGGCACCTGGGTGGCTCAGTGGGTTAAAGCCTCTGCCTTCGGCTTGGGTCTTGATCCCAGGGTCCTGGGATCCAGCCCCGCATCGGGATCTGCTCAGCAGGGAGCCTGCTTCTCCCCTCTCTCTCTCTCTGCCTGCCTCTTTGCCTACTTATGATCTCTGTCTGTCAAATAAATAAATAAATTCTTTAAACAAAAAAAAAACTATAATTAACATGTTAAAAACAGTGGAAAAAGTATTCAGCATGCATGTTCAGATGAGGAACTTCAACAGAGACATAAAAATTATGAGGAAGAAGTCAATGAAATGAAATGTATGAAATAAAATAAAAATGAAGAGTATGATAAAAGAGTTGAAAATGCTTTAATGTGCATGCCTGGGTGGTTCAGTCAGTTAAGCATCTGTCTTCAGCTCAGGTGATTTCAGGGTTCTGGGATAGAGCCCCAAAAAGGGCTCCTTGCTTGGCAGGGAGCCTGCTTCTCCCTCTCTCTGTCATTCCCCCTGCTTGTGCTCTCTCTCTCTGACAAATAAATAAAGAAAATCTTTAAAAATAATAATAATGATGATTTTAAAAAAGAAGAAGAAGAAGAAGAAGAAGAAGAAGAAGAAGAAGAAGAAGAAGAAACAAGCTGAGAGTTTTAGAGGGGAAGGGATGGGGGAATGGGTGAACCTGGTGGTGGGTATTAAGGAGGGCACATATTGCATGGAGCACTGGGTGTGATACATAAATAATGAATCTTGGAACACTGAAAAGATAAAATAAAATTATTTTTTAAAAAGAGCACATAGGAGACAGATACAACCAAAAAAGAAAGAAAGAAAGAGCTTTAATGGCTTCCAAAATAGAATCAATACAGCTGAGGAAATTATCACTAAGCTGAAAGATAGGTCAATATAAATTATGTAAACTAAAACATAAAAAGAAAAAAGTAGTGAAAAAAAAAAAGAGCACCCCAAAGCTGTTGGATAATATAAAACATTCTAAACATACATGCATGTGAAATCCCAGAAGGAAAGAAGAAGAACATGGCTGAAAAATATATTTGAACAGACAAGGGCCAAAAATTAATGACAGACATCAAATCACAGACCCAAATCCACAAAGAATACCAAACAGAATAAATATACTCACTCCTTCAAAAATATCTGAACACATTATATTTAAACTCTTGAAAACCAAAGATAAAGATAAAATCTTGAAGGCAGCCACAGGAATGGGAAAGACACTATATAGAAGGAAACAAATACAAGGATTATAGAAGACTTTCATCAGAAACTACACGAGCCTGAAGACAATACAGTGACATATTTAAAGGGCTGAAAGGAAAAAAAATCAAATACATATTCTATAAAACACCTTTCCAAAATTAAGAAGAGTGCTTGCTTCAGCAGTATATACACTAAAACTGGAATGACACAGAGAAGATTAGCATGGCCTCTGCACAAGGATGGCAAGCAAATTTGTGAAGTGTTCCACATTTTTTAAAAAAGTAAATAAAATAAAGTTAAGGAGAAATAAAAATATTTTTATCAAACAAAATGAAAAGCTCCATTTCCAGTATACCTGCTCTAAATGTAGAAGGAAGTTCTTCAGATAGAATAAATATTATATAAAAGCCTGCATCTATATAAAGAAATGAAAGCACTGCCAATGACATAAGTGAAATGTCATAATACTAATTCTGCTCTGAAAGTTAATGAACTTTTTCAGTGAAGAATCGAATAGTAAATATTTGGGGCTCTGTGAACTACATATGGTCTCTGTCACATATTCTTTGTTTTTTCTGTGTTGTTTTTATCTGCTATATTTTGTTTTGAATTTCTGAGAACACTTCAAAATGTAAAAATCATCATTAGCTTGAAGATAATACCACACAGGCTTCAGGGGTTCCACTTCTGGGGTGATGAAATAAATAAGTGTTTCTCTATTCTTCAAATGTTTTTCTACTAAGTAAAACTAAAGTCCATTGGGCATTATATATAAAATAAATATCAGAAGACTGAACAGTGAGAAGGGAACACAAGATGAGCCACTGACTGAGGGACCCATGGGAAAACAGTGCTACATCTCTTGGGTTTTATTTTTGCTTCATATATCAGAGACTTGTAGTAGAAGGAGGTAACTACCAAAACCATAAACAAGCACAGGTTTTTCAAACTCTCAATAAACACCTACTTTTATTGGGAGTTCAAACTTAATTAAAGACCAGCAAAGGGACTGTCCAAAAAGACAGAGAACTTTTAGACAAAAAACACCAGCCAAACACCACAGAAAAACTGTGGTCCTTCTGCACTCACACTAGCAAGGGCCAGTGGAAAGCCCGGACTTTAACCTAACTCCCATCAGAGAGCTATCAGAGAAGGATGTCTGATTTTCATTGCCCTGAGCAATAAGGTCTCTGCAGAAGAGACCATATGGGAGTCTGAACTTCCACTCTCCACTAACAGAAAAGAGGTGCCCTTGCCCCTCTCCATGGGTGGAATCAGATGCATCCTAGTGGATAGTCATGACTTTTACCACTGCCCAATGATAAGGAGACTAACACCCCTGGCTTCAGTGGAGGCTGTATGGGGAATAGTAATGAGTCATTCTTATCCTCCCAGCCATGGTAGTATTAACAAAGGTCTAGTGAAGGGCCAAAATACCAAACCAAAAATTTCCAGCTTTCAGTTGGAAATCACTTGTCATAACAGGAACCATAAAATGTCAACTTCAATGAAAAGAGACAACAACAGAAGCAAAACTGAGATGACACAGATGTTTGAATAACCTTACAAAGAATTTAAAGCAGTCATCATAATAATGCTTCAATAAATAATTATAAATATGTTTGAAACAAACAAAAAACAGGAAGTCTCAGCAGAGATATAAAAGAAACAAATAAGAACACAAAAGAAATTATAGAACTAAAAAATACAATATCCAGGTGTGCCTGGGTGGCTCAGTGGGTTGAGCTTCTACCTTTGGCTCAGGTCATGATCTCAGGGTCCTGGGATCTAGCCCCACATCAGGCTCTCTGTTCAGCAGGGAGTCTTCTTCCCTCTATCTCTCTGCCTACTTGAGATCTCTGTCTGTCAAATAAATAAATAAAATCTTAAATATATATATATATAATATCTCAAATAATAAAATCAATGGATGGGCTCACAGCAAAATGGAGAGAACAGAGAAAAGAATCAATAAACTTGAAGGTAAAACAATAGTAATTACCCAATTAGTATAGAGAAAAACATAGACTGAAAAAAAAAAGGAACAGAACTTCAGTAATATACAAGATCATAGCAAATGGTCAAATACTAATATCACTGGAGCCCAAAGGGGAAAAAAAAGAGAGAGAGAGAGAATGAGAAAAAGCATTTGAATAAATAATGACTGAAATTTTCCCAAATTTGGCAAAAAACAAGATTTAAAAAGCTTAGAGAATTCCAAACGGGAAAAACCTAAGTAAATTTACTCCAAATGCATCATAATCAAATTTTTGGAAAGTAAAGACAAACAAAAAAATATTGAAAACAGTAAGGGAGCAATTATACCTTACCTGTAAGAGAAAACAATTCAAATGACAGCATTTTTGTCACTACAAACTAGGGAGGATGTAGCATAATAGTTTTCAAGTGCTGAAATAAAAAAACTCAAAACTATACATCCAGAGAAAATATCCTTCAGAATTAAGGGTAAATCAAGATCCTCAGACAAAGGAAAACCAAGAAAATTTATTACCAAAGCTTACCTGAAAGAAATGGCCAAAAGGAGTTCTCTGAACAGAATGAAAATGTTGAAAGAAGTGCCCTTACAACATTAGAGTGGGGAAAAAAAGCAAAGAAAATAATCAAAGAAAAGAATAAAACACAAACACACACACAAAACTCCTTAGGGGCACCTGCATGGCTGAGTCAGTTAAGCGTCTGCCTTTGGCTCAGGTCATGATCTCAGAGTCCTGGGATGGAACCCCACATTGTGCTTACTGCTCAGTGGGAAGTCTGCTTCCCCCTCTCCCTCTGCCTCCCGCTCCCCCACCTGTGCACTCTCTCTCTCTCTCAAATAAATAAATAAAATCTTTTTAAAAAAAAAATCAAAAAATGGGTAAATATAATACATTTTCCTTCTTTTGAATGTTCTAAATTATGTTTGAAAATTGAGCCAAAATTATAACACTGTTGTATGTGGTCCTAAATGTGTATAGAGGAAATATGTAAAACAATTATAAAATAAATTTGGAAAGGTAAAAGAACTTAAAGGGAAAAGTTTTCTATACTTTACTTAATTAGGTAAAGTGTGGACAACTATAAGTTTTGATTTGCATGCATATATATATATATAAATTTGCATGCATATATATAAATATAAATATACATGCATGCATATATATATATAAATTTGCATGCATATATATATAAATATAAATATACAGAAATACCACAAAAATATCTATCCAAAATATATACTATAAATGTGAAGAAAAGGGAATTCCCATGCACAGTTGGTGGGAATGCAAGTTCATTGCAGTCGCTATAGAAAACAGTATGAGGCTTCCTCAAAAAACTAGTAAAACAAGGAGGGGCAAGATAATGGAGAAGTAGGAGACCCTATTTCAACTGAACCCCTAAAGTGAGCTAAATATCTACCAGAACACTCTGAACACCCATGAAATCAGCCTGAGATGTAAGATTATACACTTCTGGATCTCTGCAGTAGCAGAAGACATCAGTGGAGAGGGTGCACATTGCCTGGATCATGGTTGATATATTCAGCTATACATCCCCTCAACCACCTCTCACCAAAATGACTAGGAGGAGGAACAACCAACAGAAGAAAAATTCAGAGACTATGCCATCTGCAACAGAACTGTTGGATATGGATATAAACAGTATGCCAGAAAGGAAATTCAGGGCAGGAGAGAGAGTCAATCTGGCAGAAGTTAAAAATGCTATCAGTGAGATCCAATCTAATCTAAATACTCTAACAGCTAGGGTAACTGAGGCAGAAAATAGAATTAGTGATCTAGAGGACAAGCTGATAGAGAAAAAGGAGGAGGTCTGGAACAAACAGCTTAGAAGCCATGAAAACAGAATTAGGGAAATAAATGATACTATGAAATTTTCCAGCATCAGAATTATCAGGATCCTGGGGGGGGGGGGGTGGAATAGAAAGAAGACTAGAAGATACAGTTGAAAAAATTCTCCATGAAAAATTTCCCAATCTGGGGAATGGAACAAATGTTCATGTCCTAGAGGCAGAAAGGACACCCCCCAAGATCAATGAATCTAGAAAAACCTCCAGACACTTCCTTGTCAAATTCACAAATCATAATTTTAGACAGAGGTCCTAAGGGCAGCTAGGTGGAAGAGATTCCTTACATACAGAAGAAGGTTCATCAGAATAACATCAGACCTGTCCACAGAAACCTGGCAAGCCAGAAAGGGCTAGCAAGACATATTCAGGGCACTAAATGAGAAGAACATGCAGCCAAGAATACTTTATCCAGCAAGGGTGACATACAAAATGGATAGAGAGATAAAGAGCTTCCAAGACCAGCAAGGTTTAAGAGAGTATGTGAACACCAAGCTGGTACTACAAGAAATATTAAGGAGGGGTTCTATAAAAGAAGAACAAACCCAAGAGTGATATAGAACAGAAATATACAGAGACAATCTATAGAAACAAGTACCTCACAGGCAGCATGATGTCAATAAAAACTTATCTTTCAATAATCACTCTCAACATGGACAGCCTAAATGCTCCCATAAAAATGGCACTGGCTTGCAGACTGGATAAAACAACAGGACCCATCCATATGCTGTCTACAAGAGACACATTTAGAAACTAAAGATACATCCAGACTGAAAGTGAAGGAATGGAGAAGCATCTTTCATGCCAATGGGCCTCAAAAGAAAGCTGAGGTAGCAATTCTCATATCTGATATTCTCAGATCTGATATTCTCATATCAGATAAATTATAATTTTAAGCTAAAGACTGCAGTCAGAGATACAGAAGGACACAACATCATTCTTAAAAGGTCTATCCACCAAGAAGATCTAACAATTGTAAATATTTATGTCTCTAATATGGGAGCAGCCAACTACATAAGCCAACTGTTAATCAAAATAAAGAGTCAAATTGATATGAATACATTAATTGTAGGGGATCTGAACACACCACTCTCAGTAATAGATTATCCAAGCAGAAAATCAATAGAAACAAGAGCATTGAATGACACATTGAACCAGATAGAACTCACAGATATATACAGAACATTCTACCCTAAAACAACAAAATACTCATTCTTCTCAAGCAAACATGGAACTTTCTCCAGAATAGACCACATACTGGATTACAAATAAGGACTCAACCAATACCAAAAAATTGAGATTATTCCCTGCATATTCTTATACCACAATGTTTTGAAACTGGAACTCAACCACAAGAAAAAGTTTGGAAGGAATTCAAACACTTGGAAGCTAAAGACCATCTTGCTCAAGAATGTTTGGATCAACCAGGAAATCAAAGAACTTAAACAATTCATGGAAACCTATGAGAATGAAGACATATCCATCCAAAACCTATGGGATACAGCAAAGGCAGTCCTATGATCCAGTACTTCTACTAGTTATTTACCTAAGGAAAACAAAAACTTTTCTTCAAAAGATATATGTATATCTATGTGTACTGCAGCATAATTTACAATAGCCAGGATATGAAAGCAAATGAAGTGTCCATCAATAGTTACCTAAAAAAGAAGTGAGGCACACACACTCACAAAGGAATACTACTCAGCCATAGAAAAGAATGAGATCTTGCCATTTGTGACAATGTGAATGGATTTAAAGGGCATTATGCTAAGTGAAATAAGTCAAAGATAAATACCATATGATTTCATTATAAGTGGAATCTGAAAAAAAAAAAAGCAAATAAACAGAGTCAAATACTGAGAACAAACTTGGTGGTTGCCAAAGGAATGGTGGGGTGGGGGAGGATGGTTTAAATAAGTGAAGGAGAATAAGAGGTACAAACTTTTAGTTATAGAATAAATAAATCATGGAGATGAATGTATAGCACAGGGAATATAGTCAGTAATCCTGTAATAGTGTTGTATGGTGACAGATGGTGACTACACCCATTTTAGTGAGCATTGAGTAATGTATAGAATTACTGAATCAGTATAAGATTGCATATCAACAGTACTTCAATAATAAATAATAAAAACACTATAGATAAATTAAGATTATAAAAAAGAAATAATCCACCAGGAAAAAAATAAAAAGAAAACAGACATAAAAAACAGAACAGAAACAAAAATTAAAACACCAGACTTAAACCCTGAAAGTTCAATAATTATATTAAATGTGTATGTTCTAATTTCAGAGGGAATAAAACGTTTATGCTGGAAACCAGTAATTTTCTTCAATTATAATGGTATAGAAAGGTTGATGTTAAAAGGACATAAAAAGATATACCACACAGATATTAATCCAAAGAGAGCATGAGTGACTATATCAGCCACATAAAGTAAACTTCAGAACAAAGAAAATTAGCAGAGACAGAGAGTGGGGTCACTCCACCAAGAAGACACAGGAATCCTAAATGCATCCTCATAAAACAATATAGCTACAAAATAGAGGCAAAATTGATGAAATTTTAAAAATAAATAGTCAAATCCTTATTTTAAGAAGTCGGGACTTCAGTATCCATCTCCCAACAATGGATAGAGCAAAAGACAAAACCAGTAAGGAATAGAACATGACAAAATCATCAAGTGAAAGTTCTAATCAAAACCTATGAAAGCTTCATCCAGCAAAAACAGAATACACATTCTTTTCAAGCACCATAGAACATACACCAAGCTAAACCATATCTCTTGAGTCATAAAACAAACCTTAAAGATTAAAATCTTATATTATGTATTCTCTGACTACAATAGTATCAAAAGAACAGAAATAAAAGAACATAATGATAACAAAAAAGTCCTCAAACACTTGGAAACTAAGAGACACCTAAATAAGCTATGGGTAAAACAGAATTCTCAATAGAACTTTTAAAAACAGAACTGAAAGAAAATAAAAATACAGCATATCAAAATTTGTGGGAAAAAGCTAAAGAAGCATATATATAAGTCTGCTTGGGCTACCATAACAAAATACTGCAAAAACTTATGAAAAGTTCAATAAAATTGACAAACCTCTAGCAAGAAAAAAGAGAAAAAACACAAATTACCCATATAAGGAATGACAGATGTCACTAAAGACCTAGAAGACATCAAAAGATAATGAGAATATTACAAACAATTCTCTATACATAAATTTGACAATTTGATGAAATGGGTCAATTTTTCAAAAAGTATAATCTATCATAACTCATGCAATATGAAATAGTTAATTTGAAAGTTCTATGACTACTAAAGAAATTGAATTCATAGTTAAAGTCTGCCCCTAAAAAAATTCTAAGCCAATATAATTTCATTGGAGAGTTCTACCAAATATTAGAATACTACTAATAATAGAACACTAATTCTACACAATATTTTCTGAAAATAGAAGAGGAACAATTTCCAATTAATTTTATGAGGTTAATGTTACCTCAATACTAAAAGTAATAATAAAAAACAGTACAATAAAGGAAAACTACAGACTGAATATGGACAAAAATCATTAACAAAATATTAGCAAATATAATTCAGCAATGTATGAAATATAGCCTATACAAATAGAATATATTCCAGGATTCAAAGGTAGTTCAAATACTGAAAAGCAATCAACATCATCCATCATATTAACAGCATAAAGAAAAAAAAAATCACATTAGCATTTTAATCAGTGAAAAAAACTCATTCAAGAAAATTTAACCTCAATTCATGATAGTAATTCTCAGATCTAGGAATAGAAGAAAACTTCCTCAACATGATAACGAGCACCTACCAAAAAAAAAAAAAAAATCTACAACTACCACTGTACTTGATTGTCAAGGGCTGAGGCTTTCTCCCTAAGACTGGAAACAAAGGAAGTATAGCCCCTGTCACCATTCTTACTCAACACAGGGCTGGAAGTCCTGCCCATCGAAATATGGTAAGAAAGAAAAGGAACACAGAACAAAAAGGAAGCACTAAAACTGTCACTATATGCAGGTGACATTATAATCTTTGTAGAAATTCCTGAGGAATCTGCAAAAATAGAATCCTAGAACTAATAAATGAGCTTATTAGGCTTACAGGAATAAACATCAACAAACAAAAATCAGCTATATTTCTATAGTCTAACAATGAACATTTGAACAACAAAATTTTAAAATATAATATTATTATAAGTGACTCAAAAATGAAATGCTTAGGTGTAAATCTAACAAAATATGTACAGATGTTGTATTCTAAAAAATAAAAAATACTGATGAAAGAAATCAAAGATCTAAATAAATGGAAAGATAGGCCATTTTCATGTATTAGAGATCTTAATATAAGTGAAGATGTCAATACTCCGTTACACATGTTTGATACAATTCCTATCAAAATCCCAGCATGGTTTTTTACTGATTTTTATGTATAAATTTATATGAAAATGAAAAGGAACAAGCGAGTTAAACACTTTTGAAAAAAAGAGAGAGAGAGAATAAAGTTGGGAGTTTTCAGTCTATCTGATTTCAAAACTTATATAACCCTAGTAATCAAGACTGCATGGCACTGCTGAGGAACAGACCCATAACAACAGAACAGAATAGAGAATCCAGAACAGACAGACATATATATGCCCAACTGAACTTTTTACAAATGTTCAAAAGCAGTGTGATCAAGGAAGCCCTTCAGTAAATAATCAGACACACCTAAGACAAAACAAAACAAAAAAATTTGACCTAAGCCTCACACTTTGAGCAATAATTAACACAAACTAGAAAGGGGCTTTAGCATGTAAAACACAAGATTATAAAACACTCCCCCCCACCAAAAAAAAAAAAAAAAAATCTTTAGGCTATAGGGCTAGCCAGAGTAGTTAGACTTAGTACCAAAAAGCATGATCCATAAAAGAAGAAAATTAAAATTAAAAACTTTTGTTCTCCTGGATAGCCTGGGTGGTTCAGTCGTTAAGAGTCTGCCTTCTACTCAGGCCATGATCCCAGGGTGCTGGGATTGAGCCCTACATGGAGCTCCCTGCTCTGCAGGAAGCCTGCTTCTCCCTCTCCCATGCCCCCTGCTTGTGTTCCCTCTCTTGCTGTGTCTCTCTCTGTCAAATAAATAAATAATTTTTTTTTTAAATTTTAAAAACTTTTGTTCTCCTGAGTGGTTCAGTGGGTTAAGTGTCTAACTCTTGATTTCACCTCAGGTCATGATCTCAGGGTCATGACAATAAGCCCCACATCATGCTCCACACTGGGCATGATGTCTGCTTAAGATTCTTTCTCTCCCTCTCCCTCTGCTCTACTCCCAGCCCTGCTCACTCTCTCTCTCTCTCTAAACAACAACAACAAGGGTGCCTGGGTGGCTAAGTCGGTTGAGCATCTGCCTTCAGCTCAGGTCATGATCACAGGGTCCTGGAATCAGGTCCTGTGTTGGGCTCCCTGATCAGTGGGGAGTCTGCTTCTCCCTCTTCTTCTGCACCTCCCCCTCAGTTCATGCTCTCTCTCTCTCTCTCACTCTCTCTCTGTCTCAAATAAATAAAATCTTTAAAAATATATCTAACATCAACAACAACAAAACCCTTTTGTTCTGAGAAAGAATTTTTTGAGGGAATAAAAGGACAAGTTATGGAGTAGTGGAAAATATTTGCAACCAACATACTTGACTAGGACTATTATCTAGAATATATAAAGAAGTCTCTAAAACACAACAGTAAAAATGAAACAATCCATTTAGAATATGGACAAGGGTCTGAGTGGACATTTTACTGAAAAGGATATAGAGATGACTAGGAAGCCCATGAGAAGATGTTCAGAGTCACCAACCATTGGAGAAACGCAAAACAAAACCACAATGAGCTATCACTATATGGCTATCAAAATGCCAAAATTTAAAAATAGTAACAACACCAAAAGCTTGTGAGAATACATGGAAACTTGATCAAAATATGTATTATGGTAGGAATATAAACGGCAATTCTGTTTGATAATTTATTTTAAAAAGAACATATGGAGAGGAGACTACATGGGGTAAAGCAGAGGGACCAGTATGGCCCCAAGCTTGAGGTATACAGAGGTTTGCTTGCTTATAGGATGGCGCTGTCTGGGCAAATGGCCACTAGCCTATTGCATGACTGCATTTCTGTGAGATGTCCAGAAAAGGCAAATCTGAAGAGACAGAGTAGGTGGGTGGTTGAGATTGGCAGCAGAGGTCCCAACCATAAAGGAGCCAGGGATGACATAAAAATTAAGAGTGCCTCATGGCCATGTTTGCACAACTCTGTGGATTTCCTAAAAATCTGATTTTACATGTAGGACGAGTGAATTTGGGGGGGGGGGGGGGATATGTCAAGTAGACCTTGATACAGCCGTTTAAAGCAGAGAGGGATATCCTGATCGGAGAGAGACATACAAGTTAAACTAAGCATGATTTTTTTGATCTAATATCTTGGCCAAAAAAAAAAAATTGTTTTGAATATTAGTAAGTCACACTGTTGACATTGATGGAAGGAAACTCTAACCAACAGCAAGAGGATTTCCTTGAGTACATCTCTCAGCCTTGGGATCTCACCCAGGAAATAATGGGGTTCTGGGTTCAATTCCTACCATGTCAGCTCTTCGTGCATCTGACAAGTTTTTAATCCATTTGCTCTTTGGCCTCCTGGTGTGTGAAGTGGGAAGGACAGGACTTACATAGGAAGCATATGCTGTGTTTAAGACACGAGACAACAGTGGTGCTCTGAGGCTCAGCCCTGTCCTGGCAGTTTGCCCACAGCACACTCTGTCCTTGGCCTCCCTCTCCCCTTTGCAAAAAATAAAAGTAGATGTCTCTTTGAGTCAAAGGTAAACCATGCTAAAGAAAACCAAGCAAAAGAAAACACACCACATACACCTGCGTTCTTAGCAACATTATTCACAATAGCTCAGAGCTGGAAACAGCCCAGAGGTTCCTCAGCAAGTGCAAGGTGGCCACAGAAGTAACTACTGCAAGTTTCAACACTTGGACGCTTCCCATGGAGGGATGCTTCATAGTATAAGATTCAGTAAAGTGTTGTCCCACTGAGTCCCACAGTTGAGGAAAGCCTGCCTGGTCATGTGGTTCCAGACACCAAGAATTCCAGTCTCATGGGCCTTGGAGGAAGACTCAGCCAAACCCTCCCTACCCTGCCCACCTTCTCCAGCCAGAGGAGACTCCCCATGCAAACATTCCCCAGCCTTTGGCTCTGAGCTGAGCAAGAACAGAGGTTTTCTTACAGTTCCCTGGACTACACCCTAGGTGCCCAGTGTACCATTGACCAAGAACAGTAGGAAGCCTCCATGCACCATGACCTTGAGCAAATGGCTTTACTTCTCTGGGATCTCAAATACATCATGCCCTCTTCATGGGGTGGTGGGGGAGAGACAAATACAGGAAAGACTATGCCTCGGGCACTGGGCATGCCAATTAGCAAACACACCCCATGCAGCAAATGAAGCCTTCATTGACTGAGCCACCTAGATCCTAGGTCCTTGTGGCTGGTGGCTTCTCCCTGGGTTCTGCGGTATTGAGGCTCCTTGACTCACCCATCAGTCCGTTTGTCCATCTATCCATCCGTCTGTCTACTTTCCAGTCAGCTTTCTGCCAGCCAGCACCAAAGCTAAATGACACCAGGGATCCGTCCAAGACCCTCCCCGGCTGAGGGGAAGGCAGCTACAGCCCAGGGCAGCCCGAGCAGTGGAGTACTTGGCAAGTCACAAATGACACTTCTGAACGCAAGTCCTCACCCTGAGAGGAACGGTCTTGGCAGATATGCATCTTTCTGGGGACTTATGTCTCGTCTCCACCGGTCTCTGCCCCATGTGCCCCCAGATGTGTTCCCTGGTCCCTTAGTTGAGATGGCAGCTGGGACCTCACACCCTCCCTGCTGGGATCTCCATGCACCCATCTGCAAAATGGGGACGGTGACAGTCTAAACAACATCATTTGTTGAATTTGTCATTTGTTGAAACACATTATTTAAAAAAATAAATAAATAAAAGAAAATCTTAGGATAATATTCATAAATGACTCATCAGGTACTGACCACAGATGGAGCTCTTCTGGGAAGACACTGTTAATTCCTTCAGGGCTGACCTCTGCTCTCATGGGGCTTCTTGTTTCAGAGACCAGGTTCCTGTTTGTGAGGCTTCAGCCCTGCTCACAGGCCTCATGACTCATCCCCAGCCTCAGGAATTTCCCCTACAGAATTCACATTCATTGCTATCTACATTGTCATGTTGTTTTCCTTGTGATAAGGACCTTGAAATATACAGTTGAGTGTTAGTTACCATAGTCCCGGTGCTGTACATGACATCCCCATGACTGACTGGGACTTTGTAGTTGTTAACCCCTTTGCCCATTCCCTACCACATAGTCTCAAATCTGTTCTCCATATTGATGAGTTTGCGTTATTCCTAATTTTAATTTTTCTTTTTTTTTAAGATTCCGCATGTAAGTGAGACCTTATAGTATCTGTCTTTCTATGCTATACTTATTTTACTTAGCACACTGCCCTGAGAAAACACACCGGTCTTTCTGAACCAGCTCCTTATCCCGCTTGTGCAAATGTAGCAGGTCTGCAGATCTGCTATCCACCCACACAAACTTTGAGCCCGATTCTTCGTGTTCAGAAGCAGGGACCCACGTGGAGCCCAGGGCTGCCATCAAGATTACTGTATCTTTGCCCCAAAGTGAGAACATCAGAGCTAGAGAAGATGCAGAAAGAAATCTTAGATGAACTTCCCTTGGGTGTGGGGGGGGGGGAGGGAGCAGGGGAGGCAGCTGCCCTCAGCCTCCCTCTGGGGGAGTTTCTGGGAAAATTGGCTGCCAGGATAGACTCCTCTGCCCATTTCTCTTAGCATCAAAAAGCCCCACAAAGAATCTTCCATCCTCTCCCACTGAAGCCCTAAGGATCTTCCTTTTGTTAAGTTGATATATATCAATGTATCTTCAGGCCCTTCCTCCAGTTTGCTGGGAGGTCCCTCATTCACCTGTAAATAAACCTTTCTCCTGTTTAAAAAAAAAAAAAAAAAAATGAACACATGGCTACCCAACCAACCAGCAACTGCACATTTGGACATATATCCCAGAAAACTGAAAACTTAGGATCACATAAAAGCTGATACAAATGTTTTTATCAGCTTTATTCATAAGAGCTCAAAATGGGAAACAATCCAGATGTTTTTCAATGGATAACCAGTTAAGCAAACTGGTACAGTACGGCTATACCATAGGATACTACCAGGCAATAAAAAGGAAGAAATTTACTGATACATACAGTAGAGATTATGCTGAGTGAAAATACCCAAACCCAAAATATCACTCGCTGTTTGATTCCACTTGTTTAACATTCTTGAAATGACAAAATTACAGAAATGGAAAATAGGGGTTATGAGGGGTTAAGAATAGAGGTGGGGGTCTCATAAGAGAAGAAGTTCTGCCCTGATCTGCACCTCCTTTCTCTGTACTGTTCCCTTCAGTATCATGGTGGGTATAGGAGAGACAAGAGCTACTCTCAACAGAACCAGAACTTGCCTCTGGCCAAAGAAAATCTCCAAAGATGTGCCTATAGAAGCAGAATAGAGAGAAATTTGATTCAAGCTTATGAGCATTTCAATAAATTACTCTCAATGAAAGTGATAAAAGTTAGAATTTTTTCAAATCACCAAGTGTGTCCTGAAATGTAGATTGGTTTCAGTAGACCATGTCCACCAGGAAATTGCTAAAGTCAGATTCTTAAAAATGCATAGGTCCCTCCAAGGAACACTGAGGGAAGGGACTACAGGCCCAGATACTGAGACAGGTACCAATTCTTTTTTGACAGGAATAGCAGTGCCATTGTGCTAGATCTATTTCTCAAAAACAATGTTTAAGTTTTCTGTAAAACATATTTCCTAACTTGTGTGTGGGTTTTAAATTGGAGGACTGCCTTTGCTCTTGGTTGAGCTGCTCCGGGAATCAGAAAAGCAAATTCTATACCCTGAAAGGGAATACTAGTCATGCCTGGAGGTAGGGTACAGGAACTTACCCCTGGATGGCTGTTCACATCATGGAGCCTTAGAAATACAGTTTAGGGCAGCTTTCAGGGTCTCAAGAGTCCATCTTGCCCACTCAGCTGTCCTTGTAAGGACCTATTTTACTGTCCCTGCTCCCCTCCCCCAGGGGACTTAAAAACAAGTCCCAGAAACCAGCTCCAGGTGTGAAGGCCAAGAAAAACAAGGCTGTACCCACCTCGAGTCTAGCCCTGACATAAGTACAGCCATCTTGGCAAAGCTAAAGCCAGCACCTTGCACTGTAAGAGTGGGTTAGCATAAGAATAGCCATCCTGAAGGCCGGGAAGCCATTTTACTGAGCATCCCTAACCAGCCCACACAGAGTACTGGGCTGGAGATAAGAGAAAGTAGCTAAAACCTAGGAAACAACTTAGTCATATACCACCAGGGCCATTAGGCAATGGCTCCACAGGGACCAGATGTTAAAGAAAAACAAATAGTTAACTTGCAGAGATCACAATCCTGCAAGTCAGGAATCTCCCTTGGTTTGCAAATGTCCTGGTGATTTAAAACAAAAAGGGCTATCTCTTCAATGGCCCAATTTCCAGAGACAGAGGGCTTAGTTCCTCAAGGCCTAAGGTCGCCCTCCCCACTATAAAACTGAAGGAGGCAGAGGCAGAAGGAAATGTAAATAAAGCTCAATTTCTTCTATACCTAAATCTCACTTAACCGCCAGGATGGCGCCAGGGTGATGCTAGGGTGGCAAAAGTTTAAACAAAGTTAAACTGTCAAAGTGGGCCGCAAGATATGTATGTAGCTATGCAAAAGTGTCGTGAAAAGGCTATATAAACCCTTGGCTTTGAGTCCTCAGGGTCCTTGTTGAAACCCGCTGCGCAGGGCGGATACTTGGACCCCAGCTAGCTGGAAATAAACCTCGCTGTGTGACTTGCATTATCCAGAGTGTTGTCTGTCTAATTGAGGGGTGGTCGACTCCATACCCTAACAGTCCTCTGTTATGCTGGACATCTCCAGCCCCAAGGGATGCATAAGGTTAGGACCTGACCAGACTGTAGGAGACAAAGAGGAGGAAGCAAGCCTGAGCCTTATGTTCACAGAGATGGCCTCTGAGATGTAGAGAGGAGCTCTAAACACAACAGAGAAAAACCTATGAAGTTATCCACCTGCAATAGAATCAGGTGCTAGAGTTGACCTCCAACAGCAGGGGCTCTGAGTAAACAGTCCAGCGGAGCCCACAGTGATGGCTGCTCAGGTGTGGGCAGGGTCTGTACCAGCCATAAGCACAGGGAGGGTCGACTGATCCATTATGAGCTGCCTGAATCCCAGCACCATCATTTAATAGCTGGTGATGCTGGCTGTATATCACTTCTCTTTACCTCAGTTTCCTCATCTGTAAAATAGGGCTTATTGTGGTAAGACTCAGGATAGTATTGCCCATATCAGCACCATATAATGAGCAGAAAAGCAGACAGAGACAGAAGACCGACCTGCCCTGTGGTCCCACACCCAACCCAAGGTATGCAATTTTTTGTTAGCTTTATTCCTCAAGGTACTTCTGGAACCACAGGCATTTTAACCCTTGGGAAGAGAAGCAAATGTTCCCACAGCTTTTCCCACATTTGATGAAGCCCACAACTCCCAAAGACGCTGTTGAAATCAAAGGTCCCCAGGTAAGCCCAGCTCAGACACTAGGGCTGAGCAGCCAGGAGTCTGTGGGGTTCAGCAGGAGAGGAGGAGTTAATTTGCTTGTTCCAGATCTCCAGCAAACACTTAACTGAGAATGGGAAGCAGTACCATGGAAAGTTCCAGTTTCCATGCAGCCCATAGGCTTTGAGGGAGTAAAGCTTACCTAGATTTCCATTGTTATTCTGCCATTCGTGAGTTTCTCAGTCTCTACAAGGCTCAGTTAAAAAGGTGAAAAACCTTTAAAATAAGGAGAGGCATCTTCACCATCTCTCAGGTATTGAAAGGGTTAAAAGGTATACTTTTAGAGTGTGGGGTCCAGTGCGGACATCATACAGAACAGAAGCTTGTTGTTTCTTGGATATAGGAGCAGAGGGAGAAGGAGGAAACACTCCATCCATCCTGGTGCCCAGCCACTACTGTCCTCCTTGTCATGTCCTCCCTGGAGCTTTGGTCCACCCAGCTCACCTCTGGTTCCCAACTATGGGCTTTCTGGGTTTCCCTTCCACATGGTCACCATATCTAATCACAGCTCTCCTCTGCTCAAACTCCTTCAGTGGTTCCCAAGTATCAGGAGATAGCACCCCAGATGCCTCATGCTGAACTGTCAGGCCTCTGGCAGTCAGATCCTGCCAAACTACCCAGCCTTACTCTATACCCTCCCAACCTGCCTTCCTAAAGCCCCCACTTCCCAAATCTTGGGCACTCCCTGCTTCCCCAAACACTCCCGTTCAGACTCATCTCATAACTCCTTGCAAGTGTGCCTCAGGTGTCCTTGATCCTTCTCACTTTGGGCTTCCACAGCAGCCAGGCAAATACCTGCCTCCCTCATAGCACTTAGAGGCTTCTTATCCTAAGTGCATCTTTTCATGTCTATGTCACATGCAGGTGATGAACAGTTTCAGATTAAGTCTTAGGGTCTTATTTACCTTTCTAACCTCAGCCATAGTAGGGCTCGGCATGAAAGTGTTCAGTGGATGTTCTTAGAAGGAAGGAAGGGAGAGAGGAAGGGAGGGAAGGGGGTAGGAAGAAAAGTGGGAGAACAGAAAGGGTAGGGTGGGAGGGAAGGGACAAGGGGAGAGGGAAGGAGAAAGTTAGCCAATTAGTTAGTTAGTTTAGTTAGTTGCAAAAATGAAACCAAAGAGAGCCATTTGACCCACAGGAGCAGAATCAAACTTGACTTTCTGAACCTACACTTGAGCAAATTAATCAAAGCCTGAGAAGCAAGTTCATGCTCAGGCCATGATGCCAAGAAATGAAATGGCTCCCATCCATCTTGTGCCTCTCTTTTGTTATCCAAATTATACCATGAAAGGCAGAAGCAGAATAATGAGGCCTTATGCATTCTTGGAGGGGGAGGGGAAGCAGGGAACAAAGGCCCCAACCCTTCAAGAAGGAGCCTTCCTCATTTTCTTGGGCAGCCCAACTTCCTTTGAAAGCAAGAAAGTAACACAAATCTACTGTCATGGCAACCACTCCTAAGCCATCCTGGGAAGTGGCAACTTACTATAAGTGCTTCAGTGACCAGGTTTCCCCAATTTCCAGGCTGCCTGGGAATAGGAGCCCTTTGAAAGGAGTGATAGATCGCATCTTTTAAGCCCCAGTTCATCCCCAGTGATGGATGGGGAACGCCCCCATCCTCACCCACCACTTGCTCCATCATAGGAAGTAATTTCCTTGTCCTGAACTCCAGTTTGAAAGCAGACTATAACTACAAACCCGAAGAGCGGCTAAAAAAGGCTCATGCATAAACAGACAAAAGGAGACACCACCTCTTGGCTCACATTGAACACTGAACCTGTGACTATCTGTGACACCAGATGCAGGCACATCTCGGTCTTCCCCCCTAGAGCTGACATTCATTAGATCCAATGGGCCCAGATCGAGTGTAGACATGGATCATATGACCTTGGGTGAGGGCTCCTAGGGACCAAGCACTGCAGTAAGAACCTTATGCATATTCTCACTTACTCATGGTCACAACCCTACAAAGAAAGAATTATAAGTGAGTTGTGCACATCACAAAGCTTGTATGGAAGAAGTGGCTATGGGTCCACCAAAATTCATTCTCCCTTTCCTCTTCAATAATAGAACTGCACCTGCCACCCGGCTGCACAGTGACACTACACACCCCAGCCTCCCTTACACTCAGGCAGGGCCCAGTAGGAGAAAAGTAGGGTCACATATAGACTGAAGACCTTATAACTGGATGCTTGCCTCCACAATCCCAACCCTCTTACTATTAACCTGATCCTGGAAGGATTTAACCCAGTCCTCATCATGTGAATAAGAACAATACCTAAGGAGGTGAAGAGAAACAAAAATGGAAGGAACCTGTGTCCCTGAATTAGCATACAGAGCAGAGCTGTCTGCAGTCCTGGAACTTGGGCAGTTATGGGAGACAAAAATGAGCTCTGTCTTATTTGAGCCTTTAGCTTCTAGGTGTTACAACCAGCAAGGAGCAGAGTCCAAACTTACCAGCAAATCTGCTTAACTTCTAAGCCTATGGTTTATACTGATTATATCACTCAGCATCCAGTCATATTCACAGAGCAGGAATGTAATATGGAACACCAGTCAGGAAAGTGTTGGATACCTGCAGAATTAAGAGGAGAAGGTGAGGTTACCCAGAGGCTAGTAACCTCAAGGAGTTGTTTATACTCCTAGAGCTGGAGAAGCAAAAGAAGAAACAGTGTAGCCAGAGTCCTAATGATGATTACCAAGCTTCCCAGGCTCAGCGCCCACACTACCCCTGCTGGTGTTACTGGAACCACTCTCCCCACCACTTAGCAGTGAGGCACCCTCACTCCTGTGGACAGTGTGTAAGCCAGAACCCATAAGTGAAGTGCAACCAAGGCTCACTGGACCCTCCTCCTACTGCTGCTGGTCAGTCAGCAGGTCAGCCATAATGACAGGGGTAGACAACGAACCTCTTATAGCTGCCAGAGGCCTCAGCAGATAAAGGGGGAAAAAAGATGGCTTCTCTCTTCCTCTGTCCTCCTGTCTCCTGCCAGGGCCTTCCATCAGTAGGACTGAACTGGAAGGCAGCCAAGAAGTTGTCTGGGAAATGTAGCTTGCAGGCTTCCAGTCCCAAACCCCATGGCATAGAGGAGAGCATAAAAGGATGGAGATAGGTCCAGGAACCAGAGACAAGTACCAAGTACACAGATCCACCAAAGGTCTGGTTCTGGGTTGGCAAATGTCCCAGGTTCCAGATCTCAGGTCTGATTGACTGACCATGGTTTTCTAGGATGCTTCAGGATAAGGTGTCTGTCCAGGCCTGGGCTCAGTAGGAAATAGGGCATTAGTTGGTTAACAATATCTGGGAGGTGAGAGGGAGAGTGGTAGTATATTCATCTTGTATTTATCATCTTCACTCCAGTGAGAAAAACTTCCAGTGCATGGACCATCACCTCCAAGATGAAATCTGATAAAGACCCATGTTGAATCAATGAACTAACACAAGCCTCCATCTGCTGAACAGCTCCTGAATGCCAGGCACCATGCTGCGCCCTTTAAACACATTTTTCTCATTCAATCCTCACAAAGTCCCATCAAATAGACATTTGATCCCCATTTTATAATTGATGATACTGAGGTTTAGAAGGTAATGTAAATTAATTCATGAATGAAGAAATAACAGAGGTGATATTAGGCTCCAGATCTGGGTCCAAGCTTGTACATGTTTTCTCCAAACATCCTATCATCAATTCCTATGGCAGCATCCCCTGTTCTGTCCTTGTCTACACTCAGGAAGACTGCGTGGCTGGGCCCTGCTCTCTCTTCCTGTCTGTAACCACAGGAATCCCCAGGTTAGGCTCACACTTGTCGAGATGATCCCTATGACCAATCTCCCCATGTCATCCCTCACTTAACACAGATATATCCACCACCACTCAAAGCCTTCCCAGGCACTTGATGGTTGCTCCATAGATTCCCATCAAGCTGGTCTCAGAGGCAACATGTACATTTGTCATTTTGAAAGTTCCCAAGGGATTCTGATAGTCTTCCCACTCTAAAAAGCCTGGGCATCAAAAGTCCTCTGGTCCTGCTTCTACCTGTAGCCTCATGACTCAGCTTTCTATCCTAGAATGTCAGACCCACATGATCCTTTCTTTTTTTTTTTCCCCAGTTTTCTTTTTTAATTTTTTATTTTTTATAAACATATAATATATTTTTATCCCCAGGGGTACAGGTCTGTAAATCACCAGGTTTACACACTTCACAGCACTCACCATAGCACATACCCTCCCCAATGTCCATAACCCCACCCCCCTTCTGCCGACCCCCCTCCCTTCAGCAATCCTCAGTTTGTTTTGTGAGATTAAGAGTCACTTATGGTTTGTCTCACTCTCAATCCCATCTTGTTTCATTGATTCTTCTCCTACCCACTTAAGCACCCATGTTGCATCACCATTTCCTCATATCAGGGAGATCATATGATAGTTGTCTTTCTCCGCTTGACTTATTTCGCTAAGCATGATACGCTATAGTTGCATCCATGTTGTCGCAAATGGCAAGATTTCATTTCTTTTGATGGCTGCATAGTATTCCATTGTGTATATATACCACATCTTCGTTATCCATTCATCTGTTGATGGACATCTAGGTTCTTTCCATAGTTTGGCAATTGTGGACATTGCTACTACAAACATTCGGGTGCACGTGCCCCTTCAAATCACTACGTTTGTATCTTTAGGGTAAATACCCAGTAGTGCAATTGCTGGGTCATAGGGCAGTTCTATTTTCAAAATTTTGAAGAACCTCCATGCTGTTTTCCAGAGTGGCTGCACCAGCTTGCATTCCCACCAACAGCGTAGGAGGGTTCCCCTTTCTCTGCATCCTCGCCAGCATCTGTCATTTCCTGACTTGTTGATTTTAGCCATTCTGACTGGTGTGAGGTGATATCTCATTGTGGTTTTGATTTGTATTTCCCTGATGCCGAGTGATATGGAGCACTTTTTCATGTGTCTGTTGGCCATCTGGATGTCTTCTTTGCAGAAATGTCTGTTCATGTCCTCTGCCCATTTCTTGATTGGATTATATGTTCTTTGGGTGTTGAGTTTGCTAAGTTCCTTATAGAATTTGAACACTAGTCCTTTATCTGATATGACATTTGCAAATATCTTCTCCCATTCTGTCAGTTGTCTTTTGGTTTTGTTAACTATTTCCTTTGCTGTGCAAAAGCTTTTGATCTTGATGAAATCCCAATAGTTCATTTTTGCCCTTGCTTCGATTGCTTTTGGTGATGTTCCTAGTGAGATGTTGCTGCAGCTGAGGTCGAAGAGGTTGTTGTCTGTGTTCTCCTCAAGGATTTTGATGGATTCCTTTCTCACATTGAGGTCCTTCATCCATTTTGAGTCTATTTTTGTGTCCGGTGTAAGGAAATTGTCCAATTTCATTTTTCTGCATGTGGCTGTCCAATTTTCCCAACACCATTTATTGAAGAGGCTGCCTTTTGTCCATTGTATATTCTTTCCTGCTTTGTCCAAGATTAGTTGACCATAGAGTTGAGGGTCTATTTCTGGGCTCTCTATTCTGTTCCAATGATCTATGTGTCTGTTTTTGTGCCAGTACCATGCTGTCTTGATGATGACGGCTTTGTAATAGAGCTTGGAGTCCGGAATTGTGATGCCACCTACTTTGGCTTTCTTTTTCAATATCCCTTTGGCTATTCGAGGTCTTTTCTGGTTCCATATAAATTTTAGAATTATTTGTTCCATTTCTTAGAAAAAGATGGATGGTACTTTGATAGGAATTGCATTAAATGTGTAGATTGCTTTAGGTAGCATAGACATTTTCACAATATTTATTCTTCCAATCCAGGAGCATGGAACATTTTTCCATTTCTTTGTGTCTTCCTCAATATCTTTCTTGAGTACTTTATAGTTTTCTGAGTATAGATTCTTAGCCTCTTTGGTTAGGTTTATTCCTAGGTAGCTTATGGTTTGGGGTGCAATTGTAAATGGGATTGACTCCTTGATTTCTCTTTCTTCTGTCTTGTTGTTGGTGTAGAGAAATGCAACTGATTTCTGTGCATTGATTTTATATCCTGACAGTTTACTGAATTCCTGTACAAGTTCTAGCAGTTTTGGAGTGGAGTCTTTTGGGTTTTCCACATATAGTATCATATCATCTGCGAAGAGTGATAATTTGACTTCTTCTTTGCTGATTTGGATGCCTTTAATTTCCTTTTGTTGTCTGATTGCTGAGGCTAGGACCTCTAGTACTATTTGAATAGCAGTGGTGATAATGGACATCCCTGTCATGTTCCTGACCTTAGCGGAAAAGCTTTCAGTTTTTCCCCATTGAGAATGATATTTGTGGTTGGTTTTTCATAAATGGCTTTGATAATATTGGGGTATGTGCCCTCTATCCCCACACTTTGAAGAGTTTTGATCAGGAAGGGATGCTGTACTTTGTCAAATGCTTTTTCAGCATCTGTTGAGAGTATCATATGGTTCTTGTTCTTTCTTTTATTGATGTGTTGTATCACATTGACTGATTTGCGGATGTTGAACCAACCTTGCAGCGCTGGAATAAATCCCACTTGGTCGTGGTGAATAATCCTTTTAATGTACTGTTGAATCCTATTGGCTAGTATTTTGGTGAGAATTTTCGCATCTGTGTTCATAAAGGGTATTGCTCTATAGCTCTCTTTTTTGGTGGGATCCTTGTCTGGTCTAGGGATCAAGGTGATGCTGGCCTCATAAAATGAGTTTGGAAGTTTTCCTTCCATTTCTATTTTTTGGAAGAGTTTCAGGAGAATAGGAATTAGTTCTTCTTTAAATGTCTGGTAGAATTCCCCCGGGAAGCCGTCTGGCCCTGGGCTTTTGTTTGTTTGGAGATTTTTAATGACTGTTTCAATCTCCTTCCAGGTTATGGGTCTGTTCAGGCTTTCTATTTCCTCTTGGTTCAGTTGTGGGAGTTTATATGTTTCTAGGAATGCATCCATTTCTTCCAGATTGTCAAATTTGTTGGCGTAGACTTGCTCATAGTATGTTCTTATTATAGTTTGTAATTCTTTGGTGTTAGTTGTGATCTCTCCTCTTTCATTCATGATTTTATTTATTTGGGTATTTTCTCTTTTCTTTTTGATAAGTCTGGCCAGGGGTTTATCAATTTTATTAACTTTTTCAAAGAACCAGCTCCTAGTTTTGTTGATTTGTTCTATTGTTTTTTTGGTTTCTATTTCATTGATTTCTGCTCTGATCTTTATGATTTCTCTTCTCCTGCTGGGCTTAGGGTTTCTTTCTTGTTCTTTCTCCAGCTCCTTTAGGTGTACGGTTAGGTTGTGTACCTGAGACCTTTCTTGTTTCTTGAGAAAGGCTTGTACCACTATATATTTTCCACTCAGGACTGCCTTTGTTGTGTCCCCACAGATTTTGAACCGTTGTATCTTGATTATCATTTGTTTCCATGATTTTTTTCAATTCTTCTTTAATTTGCCGGTTTGCGATTCATTCTTTAGAAGGATGCTGTTTAGTCTCTATGTATTTGGGTTCCTTCCTAACTTCCTCTTGTGGTTGAGTTCTAGCTTCAGAGCATTGTGGTCTGAAAATATGCAGGGAATGGTCCCAATCCTTTGATACTGGTTGAGTCCTGATTTAGGACCGAGGATGTGATCTATTCTGGAGAATGTTCCATGTGCACTAGAGAAGAATGTGTATTCTGTTGCTTTGGGATGAAATGTTCTGAATATATCTGTGATGTCCATCTGGTCCAGTGTGTCGTTTAAGGCCTTTATTTCCTTGTTGATCTTTTGCTTGGATGATCTGTCCATTTCAGTGAGAGGAGTGTTAAAGTCCCCTACTATTATTGTATTATTGTTGATGTGTTTCTTTGATTTTGTTATTAATTGGTTTATATAGTTGGCTGCTCCCACGTTGGGGGCATCGATATTTAAAATTGTTAGATCCTCTTGTTGGACAGACCCTTTGAGTATGATATAGTGTCCTTCCTCATCTCTTATTATAGTCTTTGGCTTAAAATCTAATTGATCTGATATAAGGATTGCCACTCCTGCTTTCTTCTGATGTCCATTAGCATGGTAAATTCTTTTCCACACCCTCACTTTAAATCTGGAGGTGGCTTCGGGCTTAAAATGAGTTTCTTGGAGGCAACATATAGATGGGTTTTGTTTTTTTATCCATTCTGATACCCTGTGTCTTTTGACAGGGGCATTTAGCCCATTAACATTCAGGGTAACTATTGAGAGATATGAATTTAGTGCCATTGTATTGCCTGTAAGATGACTGTTACTGTATACTGTCTCTGTTCCTTTCTGATCTACCACTTGTAGGCTCTTTCTATGCTTAGAGGACCCCTTTCAATATTTCGTGCAGAGCTGGTTTGGTGTTTGCAAATTCTTTCAGTTTTTGTTTGTCCTGGAAGCATTGTATCTCTCCTTCTATTTTCAATGATAGCCTAGCTGGATATAGTATTTTGGCTGCATGTTTTTCTCGTTTAGTGCTCTGAATATATCTGAATATATCATGCCAGCTCTTTCTGGCCTGCCAGGTCTCTGTGGATAAGTCAGCTGCCAATCTAATATTTTTACCATTGTATGTTACAGACTCCTTTTCCCGGGCTGCTTTCAGGATTTTCTCTTTGTCACTAAGACTTGTATTTTACTATTAGATGACGGGGCGTGGGCCTATTCTTATTGATTTTGAGGGGCGTTCTCTGAACCTCCTGAATTTTGACGATCATTCCCTTTGCCATATTGGGGAAATTCTCCCCAATAATTCTCTCCAGTATACCTTCTGCTCCCCTCTCTCTTTCTTCTTCTTCTGGAATCCCAATTGTTCTAATGTTGTTTCATCTTATGGTGTCACTTATCTCTCAAATTCTCCCCTCGTGGTCCAGTAACTGTTTGTCCCTCTTTTGCTCAGCTTCTTTATTCTCTGTCATTTGGTCTTCTATATCGCTAATTCTTTCTTCTGCCTCATTTATCCTAGCAGTGAAAACCTCCATTTTTTATTGCACCTCATTAATAGCTTTTTTGATTTCAACTTGGTTAGATTTTAGTTCTTTTATTTCTCCAGAAAGGGCTTTTATATCTCCCGAGAGGGTTTCTCTAATATCTTCCATGCCTTTTTCGAGCCCGGCTAGAACCTTGAGAATTGTCATGCTGAATTCTAGATCTGACATATTACCAATGTCTGTATTGATTAGGTCCCTAGCTTTCAGTACTGCCTTTTGTTCTTTTTTTTTTTGTGTGTTGAATTTTTCCGTCTTGTCATTTTGTCCAGATAAGAGTATATGAAGGAGCAAGGAAAATACTAAAAGGGTAGCAACAACCCCATGAAAATATGTTTTAACCAAATCAGAAGAGATCCCAAATTGTGAGGGGGGAGAAAGGGGATAAAAAAGAGGTTCAGAAAGAAAGAAAGAAAAATGAAAAGAAAAAGAAAAAAGAAAAGAAAAGAATTTAAAAAAGAAAATGAATAAAGAAAAATATAAAAAAGAAAAAATATATATATTAGATAAACTAGTTTAAAAACGTTTAAAAAAGAAAAGGGTAAAAGTTAAAAAAAATGTAGCAGAAGAAGAGAAAAAAAATGAAAAAGAAAAAGAAATTAAATTAATTGCAAGACTAAAAAATCACAGGGAGAAAGCCATGAGTTCCATGCTTCCATGCTTTGCTTTCTCCTCCTCTGGAATTCTGCTGCTCTCCTTGGTATTGAAACCGCACTCCTTGGTAGGTGAACTTGGTCTTGGCTGGATTTCTTGTTGATCTTCTGGGGGAGGGGCCTGTTATAGTGATTCTCAAGTGTCTTTGCCCCAGGCGGAATTGCACCACCCTTATCAGGGGCCTGGCTGAGTAATCTGCTAGGGTTTGCTTTCAGGAACTTTTGTGCCCTGAGCGCTTTCCATAGAGTTCTGGAGGACGGGAATACAAATGGCGGCCTCCTGGTCTCTGGCCTGGAGGAGCCGAGAGCCCAGGGCCCCACTTCTCAGTGTGCCCTCAGAGAATAGCGCCCAGTAACTCCCGTCTGCCTGACCTCTGGCCGCGCTCCGAGCTCACCGAGCCTGCAACCGGTTCAAGGTAACCCCGAGCTGTGAGCCTACTGTCAGCTCTGTCTCTGCAGCTGACTTTCCCGCTCCAATACCTGCAAGCTCTGCGACACTCAGACACCCCGATCCTTCTGTGACCCTGCGGGACTTGAGGCCACGCTGACCCCGTGTGGGCTTCGCCCCGGTTTAGCCTCTGGAAATGTCCCTCAGCGGAACAGACTTTTAAAAGTCCTGATTTTGTACTCCGTTGCTCCGCTGCTTGCCGGGAGCCTGCCCCTCCCCCCAGGGTCTATCTTCCCGTCACTTTGGATTCACTTCTCCGCCAGTCCTACCTTTCAGAAAGTGGTTGTTTTACTGTTTCTAGAATTGCTGTTTTTCTTCTCTTTGATCTGCCGATGGATTTGCAGGTGTTTGCAATCTTTAGATAAGCTATCTAGCTGATCTCCTGGTAGCTGAAGTAGTCTCAGCCTGCTACTTCTCCACCATCTTGACTCCTCTTTTTTTCCAGTTTTTTGACTTCTGTATTATATCTCTTTTTATTTAAGTTCCCTTCCAGTGTAACAGAATCCATTGTTTATGCACCACACCCAGTGCTCCATGCAATATGTGCCCTCCATAATACCCACTACCAGGCTCCCCCTACCTCCCACCCTCTGCCCCTTCAAAACCCTCAGATTATTTTTCAGAGACTATCCACCATGACCAGGTGGGATTCATCCCTGGGTTACAAGGATGGTTCAGCATTTGCAAATCAATCAATGTGATAGAAAAAATCAATAAGAGAAGAGAGAAGAACCACATGGTCCTCTCAAGATGCAGAAAAAGCATTTGACAAAATCCAGCAACCGTACCTGATAAAAATGCTTCAAAGTATAGGGATAGAGGGAACATTCCTCAACTTCATTAAATCTATCTATGAAAGACCCACAGCAAATATCATCCTCAATGTGAAAAAGCTTGCAGCCTTCCCAGTGAGATCAGGAACACGACAAGGATGCCCACTCTTACCACTCTTGTTCAACATTGTATTAGAAGTCCTAGCAAGAGCAATCAGACAACAAAGAGAAATAAAAGGTATCCAAATTGGTAATGAAGAAGTCAAACTATCTCTCTTTGCAGATGACATGATTCTTTATATGGAAAACCCAAAAGACTCTACCCCCAAACTACTAAAACTCATACAACAATTCAGTAATGTGGCAGGATACAAAGTCAATGTACAGAAACCAGTGGCTTTCTTCTATACTAACAATGAAAATACTGAAAGGGAAATTGGAGAATCGATTCCATTTACTAGAGCATCAAGAACCATAAGATACCTGGGAATAAACCTAACCAAAGAGGTAAAGGATCTGTACTCGAGGAACTTCAGAACACTCATGAAAGAAATCGAAGAAGACACAAAAAGATGGAAGACCGTTCCATGCTCTTGGATCGGAAGAATAAACATTGTTAAAATGTCTATACTGCCTAGAGCAATCTATACTTTTAATGCCATTCTGATCAAAATTCCACCGGTATTTTTCAAAGAGCTAGAGCAAATAATCCTAAAATTTGTGTGGAATCAGAAGAGACCCCGAATTGCTAAAGAAATGTTGAAAAAGAAAAGCAAAACTGGAAGCATCACATTACCCGATTTCAAGCTCTACTACAAAGCTGTGATCACCAAGACAGCATGCTACTGGCATAAAAACAGACACATAGACCAGTGGAACAGAGTAGAGAGCCCAGATATGGACCTTCAACACTATGGTCAAATAATCTTCGACCCACATGATCCTTGACAACCTATGTCTGCCTCCCAATGCACGTTGCTTCTCTCTGGGTCCTTTACCCTCCTCACTCCTTTCCCTCCTCTGGCCCCTTCTTCCTCAAGTCTTGTCCTGCCAGCCCCTTTGTGGGACCAGCAGTCCTACTCAATACTCTCAAGGTCCACTGCCACTCCTTCTTGTAGCAATTTCTTGATTGTCTCCCTTCACCCCAGCATGCCATGAGCTCTTCAGACAGAGATCAGAGCTTGCAAGTCTGTGTTCTCAGGACCAAGTACAGCATCTGCCACCAAGATAAGCTTAAAAAATGTGGGAGGAGCTGAGTCTCCTTCCAACTACCCAGACTCTGCTATTCCCACCTCAAACTAGCACAGGTTTTTCAAAGCTGCCTGGGGAGGACTCTCACTTCTAGTAAAGCCCACCTAGATGGCATGAGACAGAGAAGTCATGAGCATCATTCTGAGACTGAAAGAAGCCTGGGCTTGAATTCCCAGCTTTGCCATTCATTTGCTGTGTGTCCCAGGGCAAACCTCTGCTATTCTCTGAGCCTTACCAAGGAATGGAGCACATTATGCTCAAGGGCACAGGAAAAGTAGTAAGAATTGAACATGGTAGCCAATATAAAGTACCAGGCACTCAGGGACCTTATGTAAATGGAAGACTTTTCACAAGCTGTGGCTCTGACCCTAAAGATCACCTGATTCCCTTCCTTGTTTCTCCTCCTTCCCCTTTCTGACTCCTTGGCATTTTCCCAAAGTGACACATGACTCATAGGGATTCTGTGCATGAGATGGAGCAGAACCTGTAGGCCCTGTGAGCAGATGAAAAGAACATGGAAGAGGAGGGCCCAGAGCTGCCTTCTGATGTGACAGCTCAAGCAGGAAGAGATCCCATTTCTCCTGAATCTTTGCCACATGCCATTTACCAAGGACTTTTCAAGTCCAGGGGTGACTCGGTGCTAGCCTTTACAAACCTTAGTAAACCCCATAAAGCAGATACAGAGAAGAGAGGCTTTCTCTGTCCCCAGAAAGTCTTGGTAAATTGTCACCACTTCACACAGGCACCAGTGCTTTCCACATAGCTGGACATATGGCAAGATGCAGACAAGCCTCAGGCTTCCTGTCACTGTTGGGCATTTAGATCCTGGGGAATAGTGGACTTTGTGTGATGATACAACTGCATTTACCCACCAGGACAGTGAAAGAGACCTCAATGGCACTAGATACAGCTGAGACATTCTGGCCAGACCATCCATTGTTCAGCGGGGAGAGCAGGTCTGGAGACCTCCTGGCTCTGACATGGTGCCAGGACCAGGGAAGCTCTTCTTCAGGCCTAGCCTCTTGTCCCAGTCCCAAGTAGACCTGTCTACCCCGCTGGCATGGGGAACAGCTTTGCCTGTGGCATAGACTCTGTCCTTGGCCAAGCTCTGCCCAGGCTCATCTGACCTTTTCAACTAGGCCTACTTCCGTGATCCTCTCTGCACTGTCCAGTTTTAGCAAGGATCCTGCTAGGTCAGCTTAACCAGAATCCCCTCCCTTAGTACCTGACCACCCTCAATACCTAATCAGGTTTCTTATCCCCCACAGTCCCCTGGTGAGATCCAATCACCCTGGCCTGCTTTCAGCAAGAGTCCTCTTGGGTTGGTTTAGCCAGAAAAATCCCAACCCCCACCCCAGTGCTACTTCTTAGTAATTTCCCAACCACTGCCTCCCACTCTGCTTCTTGGCTATACATTCCCACTTGCCCAGACTGTAGTCAGGGCTGAGTCCAATGTCTGTCTCCGATGCAACACTCCATGGTAGTGGTCCCTACACCCATCATCTAACCCCCACCCTCCCTTTAATGAAGTCTGCCATACTGTCCTCAGTAAGTGTCACAGATTTCCTTTTTCCTTTAACAGTTGCACAGGGCAGGAGAACAGGGCCATGGTTTAAGGCAATTACCACTCTTGCTGTATGACCCAGGCCCTGACAAAGCACTCTAGATGCAGTACACCATGTATATGTCTGCAGAGACCACAGGAGAGAGGGGCAATCATTACCAGGCCCTGAAATGTTTGTAACATGCCCAGCGTGCCCCACAAGGACATGGCAGATCTGACATTCGAGCAGTTGTCTAAAATGATGCATTCCAGGGATCCTGTTATGAGCTGCCAGGCCTAGCTCATGAACTATCCATCATTCTATACACAAGATCCAATACTTTTGTTATTGTATTATTTGTTAAACCATTTCCGAAGCTTAGCAATAGAGCACTTTGAATTGCCTCAGACCTACCAATGATAGAGCTGCCTTTCTCAGACCTCCATGCTCGGGCCATGGCCCTTGTCTCCTGTCAAATTACGATTACTGGTTTTTACTTACCCAGCCATCTGGAAATGCCTATCACAGCTGTAGATTTTGAAGGAGTTGCTATTTTCCCATTATAACCAAAATTCTCACTAAACAGGAATGAAATTGTTTTTGTCTCCTACTGCATCTGTAATAAAATACCATAAACTCGGTGGCTTCAAACAGCATGAGTTTATCATCTTATAGTTGCAGAGACCAGAAACCTGAAATGAGTCCCACTGGGCTGAAGTCAAGGTGTTGCCAAGATTGTGTTCCTTTCTGAAAGCTGTAGGATAGGGTCTGTGTCCTTGCCCCTTCCACTTCTTGAGCCTGCCCACATTCCCTGGTCCACAGTCCCCCTTCTATCTTCAAAGCCAACAGAGGTGGGTGAACTCTTCCTCACACTACATCTGTCTGACTCTTATTTTCTGTCTCCCAATCCCACTGTGAGTTGACTAAACCCAATAGTCCCTAAAAGCCTTCCCAGAACAAGCATTTTTTTAAAAAGATTTTATTTATTTATTTGACAGAGAGAGACCACAAGTAGGCAGAGAGGCAGGCAGATAGAGAGGAAGGGAAGCAGTCTCCCCACTGAGCAGAGAGCTCAGAGAGCTCCTTCTCCCACTGTGAGAACCTGGTGAACCCTTGAGCCCACCTGGATAATCCAGGAATCTCCCTAATTTAAAGACAGCTGATTAGCAGACTTCCTTCCCCCTTGTCATTAACATGACCCATTCACAGCTCAGAAGATTAGGATGTGGCCATCTGTGGGTACCATTGTTCAGCTTACCACAGAAATGAATAAAAATGCTTGGTCTGGGGGCGCCTGGGTGGCTCAGTGAGTTAAGGCACTGCCTTTGGCTTGGGTCATGATTTCAGGGTCCTGGGATCGAGTCCTGTGTTGGGGGTCTCTGCTCAGCGGGGAGCCTGCTTCCCTTCCTCTCTCTCTGCCTCCTTGTGATCTCTCTCTGTCAAATAAATAAATATAATCTTTTTTTAAAAATGCTTGGTCTGGGAAGGCTTTTAGGGACTATTGGGTTTAGTCAACTCACAAACCCCAAAACTCCCTCCCCAACATTCCCAGTGAGTGTTCATGAAACCTCTGCTTGAGCACATCCATAGACAGCACACTCACTACCAAAAGCCAACTCTACAGCCCTCTGGGTGCTCCTGAACACAATCCAGACCCCTGAAACCAGATCCAAGCTCTGAACTTTGCAAGGATGCAGGTGCATTTGCATGTGTCACTCCTCATCTGCTCTCTGCAGGTGCACACAGTAGAGTCTGGCCTTCCCACCTGCCACAATTCCAGGCATCCTTCTGGAGCACTGTACCCATAGGCAATGTCCCTTCTTAAACATGGCAGCCAGAGTAAACAAAAAAGTATAGATGTTATTGATCTCCAACTATGTCCTATGTGAAACCTCCAAGTGACACATATTTGAGTTTATTAGATGGACACCATTATACCTTTGATGCAGATGGAGAGACTGAGATGTAGAAAGGTGAAGTCACTCACCCACAGTCACTCAGCTAGGTGACTGAGCTGGGGATGCATCTAGATTTGCTGACCAAGGAAACTGTCTGTTCACTCTGCCACATTGCCCCATCTCTAGCCCCTGCTTGCTGCTAGAAAGAGCACTGAAAAATGAGGCTGGAGACATGGGTTTCATTCCCAGTGATCAAATTTGTAGCCTCGTGATGTGAATTCCAATTTCTTTATTTTGAATGGGGCTGCCTATAATGTGCCAGGGCTGGTGGAAGATCAGATAGACCAGCAGTGAGAGAGCTTGGGAACATGTAAGCGGCCCCAGGAGGAAGACAGGCCCTCCTCACCATGTTTGTGCTGCATAGTAGGCTCCATTTACATGAGTTCTCTGCAACCCCATCCCTGAAAATTCCAGAGCTGTCAAGCTAGTATTTGTCCATCCAGCACCTAGAAGGTCCAGAAGAATACTTGTCACAGGAAGGTGTTCAGAGTCTAGAAATCCAGTCCAACCAAGTCTCCAAAATGCTTGGCCTTCTAACGTCCTATTTCTATCTGTTGAACATGACTCATGCTCGTCACTGTGGAGGCATCAGAAACCCTGTGGTGATGGATGCCAGTACTTCATCCAAGGAGAGAGACAGATGTGTGAGCCTCTTCCAACAGAGTACTGATCACCAGGAAATCCAGGAGCAGAAAGGAGACCACTTCATCCTGCCCACTGGGCCCACCAGGATGCAGAGAAGAAATTTCTGAGTCAGCTGAGAAGGATCAGAAGGTGGTCTTTCATCTGGAAGAATGACAGCAGACATGTACTCCAAAGAGCAGAAACAGTCTGCCGATGAGCTCTGCCTGCCTGAGGCCCAGGCAAAGGAGGAATACAGGCATGAGAAAGAGATTTTGCTTTTGATGAAGAAGATTTGCCATCAAAAAGCCTTCTTCTCAGGGCCACCATTTATGTAAGTGTTTTGGCTATTATTTATTCCTACAGATGTTGCATTTTATTGCAAATCTCAGAATACCTTTGTCTCCATAATAAACTTACCTAAAAAATCTGCCTCAAAATAGAATTTCCTTTTGTCCCAAGCCAAGTAAAATAAATCATTTCATCAACAGCTCAATGTACCTCTTCTCCGCAGTGTCTTTAGAAAGCTCTCTGGGTTCAGGCTTGCATTCTTGGTGAGCTGATGCTATCACTGCAGTCTTTTCTTCTGACACTCTGCATCAGTGGAACTAAGTCTGGGAGGTGACACTATGACCCTATGTAGGGAAGAGCTGGACAAGGACAGGAAAGACACTGGTTTGGGGGGCTCTGCCTTTCCTTCACATCTAGCCACTGTGAGCAAGACCTCATCAAAGCCTTTAAAAGAGAATTTTGAAAGAAAAAAAAAGATAAGTAACACACACCAGTATCAGAAGGGTGTTCTAATCCCTGACCCCTCTCCCACAAGGAATAAAAACTAGGTGTCCTGTCCACCACTGCAAAGAGCCAGGGAGAGTCTACCTTGAGAGGGGAAAGCAATGGAAGTTTAGGGAAAATTCAACTACACTTCTACAAACCAGCAGAAAACAACTGGAAATTTATATATATATATATACATATATATATATATATGTATATATATATATATATGTGTGTGTGTGTGTGTGTGTGTGTGTGTGCCCGCATGTATACACACACACACACACACACATATATATATATATATATACACTTTAAAGATTTTATTTATTTATTTGACAGAGAGAGAGGGAACACAAGCAGGGGGAGTGGGAAAGAAAGAAGCAGACTCCCTGCCAAGCAGGGTGCCCAATGCAGAGCTAGATCCCAGGACCCTGGGATCATGACCTCAGCCAAAGTCAGACACTTAAGGACTGAGCCATCCAGGTGCCCCTAAAAATATATTTTAAAAAATCATTTATTGCAGCATTAAAAACATCACATACTTAGGGATAAATCTAACAAAATATGTGAAAAATTGTATGCAAAAAAAAAAATCCCAAATTGATAAAAGAAATTAAATAAGACCTAAAACTACAGAGAAATGTAACATGTGGATTGGAAGACTCAACATTGTTTAAGATGGCAGTTCTCCCCAGATTGATCCATATTCAAGACAAACTCATTAAGAACCTCTAAAATTAGCAAGCTCATTCTAAAATTTTTATTTAAAAGCAAAAGATCTTAGAATAACCACAACAGTTTAAAAAAAGAGAGATAGAAAAAATTTGTAAGAATCTTACACCTGACCCAAATACTTACTATAAAGCTACACTAGTCAATGCCATGTGGTCTTGTCATAAGAATAGACAACAGAGACCACTACTATAGGACTGGGAGTTCAAAAATAGGTCTGCACATACATGATCTGCAACCAGCATGCAAGTAATTCAATAGGGAAAGGACAGTCTTTCCAACAAATGATCCTGGAACAACTGGATATCCTCATTTTAAAAATGCATTATGACTCTTGTACCATATGCACACACAAAAACAATTTGAAATGAAGCATAAAACAAAATATAAAACCAAAAGCTAAAACTCATAAAGAGAAAACAGGAGAAATATATGTGGGTCCTTGGATTAGGTAAAAATTACTAAAATAAGACTTAAAAATTCTATCCCATAAATTAAAAAATTGATCAGTTAGACTTTCTCAAAATCAAAATCTGGTTTTGAAAGACACCACTTTAAAAAATGAAAAGTCAGGCCATAGACTTGGAGAAAACATTTTCAAAAGACATATCTGATAAAGAACCTTTTCAGAATGCATAAAGAATATTTACAACCCCATAATAAGACCAACAATACAATTTTTAAAGATGGGCAAAATATTTTAACAGGCACTTCACCAAAAAGAGATATATAAATGGCACACAACAACAAACAATAACATTATTCATTAGGGAAATGTATTGGTTTGCTCAGACTGCCATAACAAATAAACAGACCAGATGGCCTGAACAACAGCAGTTTACTTCTCACAGTTCTGGAGGCTCCAAGACCAGGATCAAGGTACCAGCAGGGTTAGTTTCTCCTAGGTTTCTCTGTCTGGCTTGCAGAAAGCCTCCTTGAATGTCCTCACTTGGCCTTTCCTCTATGTGTAGGCATCACTACTGTCTCTTGATATGTCCAAATTTCCCCCACTTATAAGGACACCAGTTAGATTGGATTAGGGCCACCCTAACAACCTCATATTAACTTAATCACCTCTTTTTTAGGTTCCGATCATCAAATGCAGTCACATTCTGGGATACTGGGAGTTAGGACTTCAATATATTAAGTTGGTGAGGAGACACAATTCATTCAATACAGGAAATGGATTTAAAACTACAATGAAATACCATTACACATGGACTAGAATGACTAAAATTACAAAGAATAATCATAACAAATACCAGCAAGAATGTCAGGCAACCAGTAATTCTTATAAACCAGGATGCCTGGATGCCTCAGTCAGTTAAGTGTCTGCCTTCAGCTCAGCCCAAGGTCCTGGAATCGAGTCCCACATCAGTCTCCTTGCTCAGCAGGGAGCCTGCTTCTCTCTCTGCCTGCTGCTCCCCCTGCTTGTATGCTCATGCTCTTTCTCTCTCTTTCTGACAAATAAATTTTTAAAAATCTTAAAAAAAAAAAAGAAGAATTCTCATACATTGCTGGTAGGAATGCAAATGGTACAACCACTTTGGAAAACAGTTTGAAAGATACCTATAAATTTAAACATACACTTAACCATACAACCTAGCAGTTCTACTTCCGTGCATTTGCTCAGAAGAAAGAAAGCGTTTGGTCCTCATGAAGAGCAACTTCAACTCAGAACAGTCAAAAATGAAAGCAATCCAAATGTTTATTAACTAATGAAACCATACATATCTATGATATAGGCAAACATCAGGATATTATTCAGCAATTCAACAATACAAAGAAATGAACTATTGATACATGCAATGGTATGTATGAATCTCACAAATTACCAAGTGCATGAAAGGAATGAAACACAAAATGGTAATACTGTGAGTTTATATTTATCTGACATTCTGGAAAAGGCAGAATAAAGAGAAAGAAATCAGATCAGTGGTTGCCAAAGGCTAGGGTTGGGTGGAGGACAGTGATTACAAGGAGTCATACGGAACTTTTGGGGGTGGTAGAAATGTCCTATATCTTTAATGTTATTGGTTACAAGAATATATATTGGTCAAAACTCAATTAAGTATAACTTTAAATGAAAAATGTTACTGCAGAGAAATTCTACATCAGTAACTCTTCTAAAAAATAAGCAAATTGGGCCACCTGGGTGGCTCAGTCATTAAGCGTCTACCTTCAACTCAGGTCATGATCCCAGGGTCCTGGGATGGAGCCCTGAATGGAGCTCTCTGCTCAGCAGGAAGCCTGATTCTCCCTCTCTCACTCCCCCTACTTGTGTTTCCTCTCTCACTCTCTCTCTCTCTGTCAAATAAATTTTTAAGAAAATAAAAATAAGCAATTAAAGTAGGATTCAGCTGGTATGTTATATTTGCATTAATAATAATGATAAAAGCTAAAAATTTCATGAGTCAAATGTCCAACCAAAGAGGTTAGAAAAATAACAGCAAAACATACCCAAAAAGGAAGGAAATAAGTGCAATGACTAAAGAAATGGTACAATAGAAAATGAAGAGTGTTTTTTAAAAACCAAAAGTTGTTTCATTGAAAAAGCTAACATGATAGACAAATTTCTGACAAGCATAACCAAAAATTAATAAAAGGAGACATTAATGTCAGGATTGATCATGGGACAGAACTACAGATATAGCAAAAATGTAAAAATAGTAAAGCAAATAAACGATTTACAAACTCCTAGTAAAATAAAATTTACCAAATAGACTCAAAAAGAATAAAAAGCTTAAAAAATCCTATATCACTGAAAATATTAAAACATTAGACCCAGATGATCAGAAAGAGTCTCTAACACAAAACCCATGTGAAGCCTCTGCATGGAAAGGAAAGGACACACCAGGGGAGCCAGAGGTGGTGTGGGAGAGGCTGTGGCTGGGCAGGGCTGTGTCCTTCATGGCCCCACAGACCTCCAAGGATTCTGGTCATGTCTCTGGGAACAAGACAGTGGATGGTTTCAGCATGGGGATGAAATGCTCAGATTTGCACTTTCAAATGATGACTTCAAGTGACTTGTAGAGAATAGCTGAGTAGAGAATGGCTGTAGAGAATAGCTGAGCTAGACAAGAGTAAGGAGAAGGAAGAAGCCAAATAGAGGATTGCAGACTAGGCCAGAGAGGGCAGGGTTTGGAAAAGGTGAGTGGTCATGCAGTGGACAGAGGAGACAATGTCCCGTCCCTTCCCTGTAGTGACACCAGTGGGTGCAGACTCATGCCACATGGCAGTCTCCAGGGCATCACTATTAGAAACAACATCTAGAAAGAGCAGGAATGGGGCTTTCCTTCTCCTCTCTCTGAGTATTAGGCCAATGAATTAGCTAGTCATTGTCCTGGAGAGTAGAAAACAGAGTTTAAAAGGGCTGGAACACAGTGTCTAAAAGCAGGTGAAATATGGGAAAGAGTGGACATGGCTGATGGAAAACAAGGCCACTGGATCACCCAGAAATGTCTCCCAGTAAAGGCATAATGTACCAGAGAGCTGTCACCTGCCCAGAGTGGGCCACAGTAAGTGTCTGCAGCTGCCACTGCCAGAGAAGGTATGGAAGGAGAGATCTGTGTCCTCCATAGCAGCAGATTTAGGTTTAATTAAACCTGATGCTTAACACAGGCTGGAAAAAGAAAAGGTGATCTACTTTCCTTTATGTCTTCTCTGTGTGATCATTAGGGCATTACCACTTAATATTATCTGAGCACCCAATTCCTAAAATCTTACCCTGTAAGATAGAGTCCCCTATTTTCAGGTGAGAAAAATTCAAGCTC